>NW_011889171.1:120719-132657 GCF_000151845.1 Pteropus vampyrus
TATATATAGACATAGATATAGATAGATATATATAAATCTGATTCCTGCATTCCACTTTTAGGCATTTATTCACAAGCACATATCAAGGAGATGAGAATGGAGGCAGGAAAACCTATGCAAATGTTTGGTTGAAATAAAATATTTCTCAAAGCATCAACACAGTTCACCACAGCATGAATTTCGGTCATATTTGCTCAATAAGAGAATATAAGACAGGATAAAGGTAACCTCTTCTTGCTAGAATCTCTCGAAACAAATATCTGAAATTAGCAAAACCCTGGACAAATGGATGGTATTGATTGTGGAAGTAACATTCCAATCATTAGACTGAATCAGTCCTGAACCCTGGGAGAAAAAGGGCTAAACTATTAGATATTTCTGAATGACAGAGATATTTCATGCAGTTTGTGAATTGGCCCATATCAGTATTATTATTTTGGCACACGCAATTTCAATTATCAATTCCTTTTTCTTGAAAGAGAAAGAGAAAGAAGCTTTTCTTTTTCCATGTAGAGCTGTAAAAGATTTTGACTCCTTTTAAAATAACAGTCACAAAAACTGTAAGATCAAGGAACATACGGACATTATATAATACATCTGAATTATATCTGGATGTCATATATCAGATATATGACATATATTTGTCACATATCAAATAAGATATTTGGCAGTGTGCCTCATGGTCTCTGTGAAAAACAAACAAATAAACAAACAAACTATGAGCTGGGTAATAGCATTGTTGGGAGTATCTAGAGATATTTGGGTCACTTTATCCTAGGTGGCTAAGTAATGGTGAAGAGGAATTTTCACTCAAAAGGCTAACCTTATAATCAGTTCTTTGTTCTACTTCTGTAGATATACTTGCTGCATAGGCCGAAGAACAGAGTGATCTCGAGATCAGCTGAAGACTTACTTTCCCCTTTGATTGATCTGTCTAGATAACAGATGTATTGCCTAAGTTCCTTTCTGAAAATCTCATGCTCTGTAACTGCCGTAGCCCATAGCAACTCCCGCACGTGCCTGTAACAGATAGCAACTTCTGCGATCTGTAACCATCTGAGGACAAATTAACCAATCGGTCCATGCCTACTAAGACCTATTCAGAACACTAGCTCTTCTGGGACCACCAGCATAATAAACCTGAGTTCTCCAAATCTCCAAGTGGTGCTTGGTTTCTTGCCGGTCTGATTTCACAACATTTCTGCAACAATGGTTCAGTGTCAAATTGAAGGGCAGTAACCTGCTAAAGGGCTCAGACCTTGATAATCCTGTTTAACACTTTTATCAACAATTTTTATGTAAGATATACAAGGAATACATTAAATTTGCTGGTGACATAAAATTTAAGATGCCAAATAATAGAACTAAGATTCACAAGATTCTGGACAGGCCATAATGATAGCCTAAAATTAACAAGATAAAATTCAGTAAGGATATGCATAATGACAAATATAAGAAAATTCTGACTTATTGACAAGAAACTTTATTCAAAAAGATTATTGCAGTGAGGGGAGGGACTATTGTAATAGGGCAAGGGGGACTAGCATAATAAGGGGAACACTATGACCATCAAACCTGCAAAGCATCTCGAGGGTTAGGTGAAAAGAAGTTTTCTTTTGCAGAGAGGAGTAAACAAGGCTGGAAAGAGCCAAGTGTGGTGGGTGAAGTGATTTGAAAGTGTAACATGATCAGATAGTAAATTCGATAATGTTTTACCCTCAGGTCAGCCTGTTTTCCAGGAGGAGCCCTTAAGGAGTTACTATACACTGGCTCAGATTGAGGGTAGGATAAATTTCAGGGGTCCAGGAGAAGGACAGAATTTTAACCAAAGTTTGATTAACAAGTGCTTTGTTACAAATATCAGTGTGGACAAGCCATTTAGCTAATCACTTGTAAGGCAGTTGAGGGGGACAAATTTTGCTTCTATCTTTCTAAGTTCTTTGGCTAGTCTAAAGTCAAATTAACATAAGACAAGTTAACGGGAGAAATAAATTTAATTATATATGTATGGGAGTTCCAGAAGGATATGAGGCCCACAGGTAATTAGACAATTGGGGATCATGTGCCATCCTGAGATTAGGAGTAGGGGTAGGGGTCTGAGGCTTCAAAGGTGAGGATGACAATTTACAGGAACATACGAAGAGCAAATGTTTGATAAACAGATGTTTGTCATTCCATGAAGAGACAATGTGACACAGAGATAAATCCGAACAAATAGGCCCTGCCAGCTTGCCCACACCGCTCCACCTGGCCAATATTCTGTAGTTACCTCTGGTGATAGCTCTCTTTCTGGACCAGGCACTCTAAATTATTTTAGGCAGATAAGGGAAAGGTAAAAGTTTTTCTTGAATGTGCTGGGTCTTGACTGCCTTCGGTTCAAAATAGTCTATATACCAAAGTTGCACATATTGGGAAGGCTCATTCTGAATCCCTTCAGGGGACTTTGGAGGAACTGTGTCTGGCCTTGCCATAGATGAACTAGGAAGGCATGCGTGAGTCTCATCTAAATCATATGGGAAAAGATGGCTCTTTGCAATAATCTGCTTTCTGGAACACAAAAGAGTAGGAGATTCCTTCTCTATTTTTCAGGAGCATAGGGCTCAGGTAAAAGTCATCATTGTCTATGTGGATGAAAAAGAGGTTCTATGGAAAGCAATTTCACAGGGTGATCTGATCATAGATTCCTAGCAGGAGAGGTCATGATGAGCAGTCATGCCCCAGGCATATAACTTCTTTTGTAAAAGGCTTATCTTTTCCTTAGGCAATCCCTGTCCATTGTTTCTGTGCATCTAGGTTACCTCAATTTTGAAATGCCCCTTTTTAGATCCCTCCTTCTAAAGCATGACCACCTTCTAGAGAGCACATAATCTTAGCTGTCTGTAATCTGATTCCTACCTTGCTTTCTCCCACCTTCATATAATCTTCCTTACATTCCTTCCCTAATTTTGAATGAATAAAAGAAAGTGCAAAACTATTGTATTCCCTGGGGATTTGAGATCTTGCTCTCCTGCATATGTTATCAGATTGGCTCAAATAAACTCATAAAAATTCTCTACAGGTTTGGACATTTCTTATGTTGACATTTATAATGTGTTTAAGTGAATGTCAAGGAAATAAAGTATCAAAGATAGTATGGAGGTCTGTTGGCTTAACAGTAATTTTATATGAAAAACACCAGGAGATTTCAGTTGGTAAGTGCCATCAGTATGATGTGGGCAGGGCAATTTTAGGCTATGTTAATAGAAGTCTATCAAGGAGGAGAGTTAATAGTACATCGTAGATTGTGTTGGTCAGAATATATTTAGAGAAACATGTTCAGCTCTGTAAATAAATGTTGCAGTATTTTACAAAGATTATAAATTTAATTATTTTGTTATTTCTTTACAAAGATAAATAGACCTATTTTCAAATATTTGAAGGACTGTCCTATGAAAATGAGATTATATGTGTATATTTTGTAGCTTCTGTGGACAAAAGTAAAGTCAATGAATAGGAGTTATGGAAAGCAGATTTCTGCTCAATCAAAGGATGACTATTCTCATATTCTCCTTCACCAAAGGACTTCCAATCACTGGAAATATTCATTCAGAAATCGAATGCTCACAAGGACCAGGTGAAGGAGATTCTGATTGGGTGAGAAGCTTTGTTTAATTTCTTAGGTCCCTTTTAAACTCTATGATCCTGTAACTCTCCTAATTGACCATTTCAATTTGATTCTGTTTCGTCTTTCTTTGAGAGACTTTGCCCCTTTAACTTTGCAAAGAGAGTTCTCCTCAGCAATACCAAGCACTTATGTCAGGGCAGTATTAGATTTGGGAAAGTACATTTCACTCTATATAAAAATGATCAAAGAGCATAGATGTTAGAAGCTGTCTCCTAGCTACCAGTCTCTGTTTTTCTATATTTTAGGTACTCTAGTCCTCCATGACTTATAAAAACTGCACTATTCTTTTGACACCCTTGATTTTTTTTTTTCTTTTCAGGCTGGTTTAAATATGTGTTTATTTCCATAGTGTCATGGAGGAAAACATTTTAATTCTATTCTTATAGGTGTTTTTAGTTGGTGTAATAAATAAATTGACATGAGACAGAGTACAGGAGAAATACAAATTTAATTATGCACGTACAAGGGCCTCATAAGAATATGAGACCCATAAGCAATCAGGTAATTGAGGCTTATATGTCACACTGAGCTAAGGAGTAGGAGTGGTAGGGTTCTGAGACTTCAAATGGGGAGAAAGATAATTCACAGGAAGATGGGAAAAACAAATGTTTGGTAAACAAATATTTGCCATATCATGCAGATAAGTCTTTGTGATATAAAAGTTATCTGTTGTAATAGTTCTTTTCCTAGTACAGGACCCCTGTCTAAATCCTTTTAGGAAGTTAAGGGGGAGGTTAAAAGCTCTTCATGAATCTTTTGGACCTTGATTGTCTTAAGCTTGAAATAATCCACATGCCAAAGTGGCACATTCTGGGGCAGCCTACCCTGAACCCCATCAGTGGCATATCCTGGTTTTCTACAATATATAGATTCATAATCATCTGTAAGTATTTTTATACACATGAGATTAGACTCAGTGATAGTTGAAAAAAAAAAGTACTTAGGAACTTGGTAGAATCACCTTCGTTCCTAGATTTAATTACTGGGAGACATTTCCAAAAGTAATTTCTAGTGTTTAGAATTCTGAGTTTGGATTAATTGACCCCTGAGGCTGTTCCACTGCTAATTCTTCAGTATTATATTGCACATACCAAGGGAGTAAATCAATTTTATATGGATGTGGATAGATCATAAAGTAGTAAAATGCTAATGCTCTGGAGACAAATCCAGAACTTTCCTAGTGGTCAAATTGCTTTTGGACCTCAGTGGGAGCTGCTCACCCACTGTTCATGAAACGAACATTTCCAACTGCCAGTTGCCTGATTCTTTAGTGCAGCTGGCTTCTAAAGAACATTTAATTTACTTATTTTCAGTAGAATCAGTTATATTTGTGGCCAAGAAGGACCATGAAATGAGACTCTTTCTTATACCTTTATTCACAAGTGTTTCATACATAGGGAGGTTTCCTATTTAAAAAAGAAAATATCTAAGGAAAATTTCCAATGCTTCTTCCAGTATAGCTGCAATTCTTGGAATTTTTTTTTCTCACACCAAGCCCTAACCCCTTCAACTGAAGTTTAAAGCTTTTTTATCTTGTTCCTTTCTGAGTAAAAATTGTAGGATAAATCATGGAATCTGATAAACAATAAACTGAAGCATATTAAAATTTTAAGAATTTATTGGAGCAAAAATGAATTTGAATCTTGCAGTGCCAAACCAGAAGTGCTTATAAGCACTACTCTGATGGGAGCTGGGGAAATGTTTTCATAGAGAAAAAGCAGAAGCAAAGTAAGGAAATTATTTGATTGTGTATAGTTTAAAACCTAGTTGGCTGTTTTTGACTGTCTTCAGGTTTCAATTTTGTAACTTTAGTGTATTTACAGTCTAATGGCCTCTTTGTTTAATTAATTTAACAAATATAACAACTTATTACACAAACAGGGAAACTGAGGCCCAGAAAGGTTAACTGAGGGCATTATCCTAGGTCACCAGCTAACAGTATTGAAAAATTATAAGTTAGAATCTTTAGTTCTTTGCTTTTTCTTCTGCTTCAAGCTGTCATTGTAAAAGCCTTTAGGCCTGTGGTTTTCTCCTTCAATTCACCATGTCCGTATTAGCATACGATTCTATACAAATCTGGTGTTTTTATCTGAGATTTTACCTTTTCTGTTTTCAAACAATTAACTTAAATAGATGAAAATACAAATATTTCATGGAGTACTTAACAAGATGATTCAAGTGACCTTGGAAGAAGGTCACCTGACACTTGATGAAAACCTGGAGTAGCAGCAGAAAAAAAATGAAACTCTTTGATTTGCATTTATTTTCTTCTTTGTTCTTTTTAGAGATAACCCTATTGCTCTCTCACATTTATAAGAGAAGTCTTAGATAAAATAGAAAGATTTCTGTCAAAAATTACTTAGCTTTGACACATCCTACAGATTGCCCTTTTGTCAGATATAGGGCCTTGGATAGCTTAGAAATTTAAGACTTCTGATAATGACTGAAGCACATTTTCATAATATGAATCAGAACAAATTAAAATTAATCATTGGCATTATCTGTTATAATCTTCCTTGTTAAAGGGTGATGGTTTGAGGAATGCTGCTGTTAATTGTATCCTCCTGAAACATGCCAGTACTAGACTGTGACTGTTGAAAATGCCCTCTGTCCCTGGAAATGATGCTAACTGTAGATTCTAGGGAAGAAAGATAGTTAACTCCTCTCCTTCCATAAAATCATAGGTCTGCATCTTCATCCTTTCATTTCAGAGAAAGATATCCTTCGTCCCGGCGCAAACTTACCACTTCATTTAGATTTTTCTTCAATTACCACTTCTCTTCTGTTCTGGAAGCTTTCTCCATCAATACCTCTAATCTCCTGCATATTCAATGTCTTCTTCCTGCATAGCTTTTTTAAATTTATTTTATTTTATTTTTTTTTTGTGCCTTGCTATCTCAGGTATCTGTTTATCTCCCAAAGTGACTAATGCAGGACTTTATCAAACTTATTGTAATGTTATTGGATGAATTAAGGAATTCATTCTGCCTAACTCTCTTATTTTAACTTAAGGTACAATAGTATTCTCTTGATAAGACTATTTTAAAAGCTAGGGAATAATAATAACAAAATATAGGATAAAGATTACAATTGGGGGAGGTTGGAGGAAGAGTTAGGGGAGAAAGAGGACCTGAATAATGTAAGTTATTGGTATTGTACTGGTTCCTGGGTTGAGTAATGAGTTTATAGGATTTATTATATTATTAAAAGTATATAAGAAAATGAAGCAGTAAATAAAATAAAGTAGAAGAGTGGCATGTATGTTAATTTATAATTCAGTTCAAAATATGAATTATTATGTGTTATGCACCTAAGGTCAATTAAAAAAATGCATACACACATTTATATACGCAAAAGTAAAATCATGGAAAGTCCATCTTACCTATACGTTCTGACAAAAGAGAAGGAAGTTAAAATGGCCACTTCAGCCTACATGTGTGTGGGGCTTTTCTGTGCAATATATCAAAATGCAAATAATTTGAGTTATGTCTAGCCTGAGGTTTGTAGAGATCCCAGGCAGTAGCTAAAATAAAATATACAAATATTCTAATATCTAAATTTCGGATCCATTTGATAATATACAGAGCGCTTTCGCATATCAGAACATGCTTGCCTGCCATTCACTCAGTGTTACATCCTTAAATTCTTGAGGTCCAATTATGAATTTATTGTCCTCAGAGTATTGTCATACTTAATATTCTGACATTACATTTTATGATATAAAATCTTACCTAATCACTAAAATGACATCAAAGTATGAAGAAATACCCAGAAGGTCAAATACATTTTCAAAATTAAAGTGATGTATGAAAATTGTTCTCTTCTTTTTTAAAAATTAAGTTTATTGGGGTAACATTGGTTGATACAATAATATAATTTTCAGGTGTACTTTATTATTTGACATCTGTATATTCTATTGTGTGTTTACCACCAAAGTCCAGTTTTCTTCACCCTCCCCCTAACTCCCTATATTTGACTCCCATTACCGTGTCTACCTCCCCACTCCTCTCTCACCTTCTACCCTCTGGTAATCACTAGACTATAGTCCACGTCCACAAGTCTCTGTTTGTTTGTCCTGTCCGTTTGTTGCTTTTAAGTTTATATCCCACATATAAGTGTTATCATATAATTTTCAACTTTATCTGCCCAGCTTATTTCGCTTAACATGATTATCTTGAGGTCCACCCATGTTGTCACAAATGGCAATATTTCATCACTTCTTATGGCTGAGTAATATTCCATTGTATATATGTACCACAGCTTCTTTAGCCAGTCATCTCTCATAGGATACTTTAGTTGCTTCCACGTCATGGCCACTGTGAATAATGCTGCTATGTGAATAGCATTGGTGTGCAAATATCTTTTTGGATATGAGTTTTCAAGTCTTTGAAAACTTCTTTAGCCAATCATCTATCATAGGACACTTAGTTGCTTCCATGTCATGGCCACTGTGAATAATGCTGATATGTGAATAACATCGGTGTGGAAATATCTTTTTGGATATGGGTTTTCAAGTCTTTGGGGTAAATACCCAATAGTGGGATTGCTGAATCATATGGTAGATCAATTGTTAGTTTCTGAGGACCCTCCATACTGTTTTCCATAGCAGCTGTGCCAATATGCAGTCCTACCAGCAGTGTATGAGGGTGCCTTTTTCTCCACATCCTCTCCAACATTTGTTATTACTTGTCCTGTTGAGTATAGCTATTCTAATAGGTGTGAGATAGTATCTCATTGTGGCATTGATTTACATTTCCCTAATAGCCAATGTGTTGAACATATTTGTTGGCCATTTGTATGTACTCTAGGGAGAAGTGTCTGTTCAGATCCTCTGTCTATTTGTCGATTGGGTCATTTGTTGTTGTTGTTGTTGTTGTTGTTGTTGTTGTTATTGAATTGTGTGAGTCCTTTGTATAGTTTGTATATTAGGCTCCTATCAGAGGCTTTGCTGCAAATATATTTTCCAATTCTAATGGTTGTCTCTTTATCTTGTTGACGTTTTCTTCTGCTAAGCAGAAGCATTTAAGTTTGATGTGGTCTCATTCATTTATTTTAGCTTTTACTTCACCTGCTTTTGAGATCAAATTCATAACATCCTCTTTGAATCTAAGGACCTTGAGTTTCGTTCCTATGTTTTATTCTATGATTTTATTGTTTCAAGTCTTATATTTAGGTCCTTAATACATTTTGAATTAATTTTGATGCATGATGATAAACAACAGTCTAGCTTCATTCTTTTGCAGGTGGCTTTCCAGTTTTCCCAGACCATTTATTGAAGAAGCTTTCCTTTCTCTACTGTATATTTTTGGATTTTTTGTCAAAAGTTATTTGCCCATATAAATATGAGTGTACTTCTAGACTCTCAATTCTGTTTCACTGGTCTGTGTGTCTGTTTTGCTGCCAATACCATGTCATTTAGATTACTGCCGCTTTGTACTATAATGTGAAGTCAGGCAGAATGATGCCTCCAGCCTTGTTTTCTTTTTTCAGGATATCTTTGGCAATTTGGGGTCTTTTGTGCTTCCATACAAATCTGATGATTATTTGTCCTATTTCTTTAGAAAAGAAATTTTTAAAATTTTGATGGAGATTGCATTAAATCCCTATAATGCTTTAGGTAATATAGTCATTTTAACCATTCTGAATCTTCCAAACTAAGAATATGGAATATCATTCCATTTCTTTGTATCTTCTTCAATTTCTTTAATAGGGTCTTGTAGTTTTCATAATATAGGTCCTTCACATATTTTGTTAGATTTATTTGTAGTTGTTTTATTCTTTTTGTTGCAGTTTCAAAAGGAATTATTTTTTCTACTTCTTTTTTTGACACTTCATTGTTAGAGTATAAGATCACTATGGATTTTGGAACATTGATTTTGCATCCAGAAATGGTTCTGTATTTGCTTATTGTTTCTAGTAGTGTTCTTGTGGAGTCTTTAGGGTTTTCTATATAAAGCATCATACCATCCACAAATAGTGACAGTTTGATTTCTTTGTTTCCTATTTGGATGCCTTTTATAGCTTTCTCTTGCCAGATTGCAGTTGCCAGAACATCAAATGATATATAGAATAACAGTGGTGATAGTGCACAGCCTTGCCTTGATACTGATCTTAGCGGGAAGGTTTTAAATTTTTCACCATTAAGTATAATATTGGCTGAGGGTTTCTCATATATGGCTTTTCTTATGTTAAGGTACTTTGCTTCTATACCTATTTGATAAGTATTTTGACCATAAATGAATGCCATATCTTGTCAAAGGCTTTTTCTGCATTTATTGATATGATCGAATGATTCTTATTTTTTATTTGTTTATGTGGTGTATCACACTAATCGATTTGCATATGTTGATCCATCCCTGTGCTCCTGGGATGAAGCCCACTTGATCATGGTGTATATTCTTTTTAATATGTTGCTGTATTCAGTTTGCTAGTATCTTATTTAGGATTTTTGCATTTGTGTTCACGAGAGATATTGGTCTGTAGCATTCTTTTTTTGTATTATCTTTACCAGGTTTCGGTATCAGGGTAATTATGGCCTCATAAAATGAGTTGGGAAGTAGTGCTTCCTCTTGGATTTTTTTGAAAGAGTTTGAGGAAAATAGGTATTAAATCTTTTTGAATGTTTGGTAGAATTCACTGGTAAAGCCATATGGTCTTGTACTTTTACTTTTTGGTAGGTTTTTGATGATTGTTTCAATTTCCTTGCCGCTGATAGGTCTATTTAGATTTTCCAGCTCCTCTTGTTTCAGTCTAGGAATATTGTATTTTTCTAAGTACTGGTCTTTTTCTTCTAGGTTATTAAATTTGATGTTAACTACGTTTTCATAGTATTCTTGCATGATCCTTTGTATTTCTCGATGTTAGTCACAATTTCCCCTCTTTCATCCCTGATTTTGTTTATTTGTGTTCTTTCTCTTTTTCTTTAGTGAGTCTAGCCAGGGGTTTGTCAATTTTATTAACCTTCTCAAAGAACCAGCTCTTTGTTGCATTTATTTTTTCCTTTTTTTTTCGTTGTTTCAATTTTATTAATTTCTGTTCTAATTTTGATTATTTATTTCCTTCTGCTGACTTTATGCTTCATTTGTTCTTCCTTTTGTATTTTTTCAAGATGAAGTGTTAGGTTATTTATTTGGGCTCATTCTTGTTTTTGGAGACAGTCCGGTAATGATATGACCTTTCCTCTTATGACCGCTTTTGCCATGTCCCAGAAGTTTTGATATGTTGTACTATCATTATCATTTGTTTCTATGTATCTCTTGGTCTCAGTTTTTATTTCTTCTCTGACTCAGTTATTCTTCAGTAGCATATTGTTTAACCTCCATGTATTTGTGGTTCTTCCTGCTTTCTTTTGGCAGTTGATCTCTAGTTTCAAAGCATTATGATCAGAGAATGTAGTTGGTATGATTTCAACTCTCTTATATTTGTTGAGGCGATCTATGTGTCCCAGTACGTGGTCAATTCTTGAGAATGTTCCATGTGCAGTAGAGAAGAATGTATAGCAGCTGTTTTGGGATGCAAGACTTGGAAACGTCAATTATGTCCAGTCGATCGAATGTGTCATTTAAAGATGTTATTTCCTATTGATCTTCTGTTTTGATTATCTGTCCATATCCGACAATGTGGTATTTAGGTCCCCTACTATGATAGAGTTTTGATCTCTTTCTGCCTTTAGTTCTGTTAGTAATTGCTTTACATATTTCGGTGCTCCTTGTATAGAAGCATAGATATTAATAAATGTTATATCTTTTTGGTTCATGATTTCCTTTATCATTATGAAATGTTCCTTAGTATCTTTCTTTCCCTTTTTTATTTTGAAGTGTATTTTGTCTGATATTAGTACCGCTACTCCCACTTTTTTCTGAATGCCATTTGCTTGACATATCGTTTTTACTCTTTCACTTTGAGTTTATATTTCTCTTTGGAGCTGAGATATGACTCCTAGAGGCAGCATATGTTTTTTGTTCTGTTTTGTTTTTTGTTTTTTTTTCTTTTTTTTCCATTCTGCAATTTTGTTCCTTTTTATTGGTGAGTTCAGATCATTTACATTTAGGATGATTTTTGAAACATGAAGTCCGCTTATAGCCATTTTTTCTTTTGCTTTCTGGTAGCTCAGTGTTTCCATTGCTTCCTTGTCCTCATATTTCTATTTTCTTTATTTTGGTTGGCTTCTTTGGGTTTTCCCTCTGCTCTTCTTGTTTTCTATTATATACTTCAGTTCTGAACCTTTGGTGTGTGGTTACCATTATGAATATGTAGAATATGTAAAGGATAGTT
>NW_011889171.1:132731-145202 GCF_000151845.1 Pteropus vampyrus
CCCTTTGTGAATTTGGACCTTTGAATCCTCCCCTTTTTGTTCATTGTTATCTCACTTTTTCCCTATGTATGCTGAATGGTCATTACTATCTTGTTATAGCAATTCTTTTCTTATTATTTAAGATTATAATGCCCTATTCTTAGTAAGGGTGGCACTTCTCTGCTTCTATTTGCCTGATAGTCACATTACTCCTAATTACATATTTATTTTTGTCATTTTGTTTTGTGTGAGATGACCCCCTTCAGTATTGTTTGTAATGCAGAACTTGTAGTGAAGAATTCCCTCAATTTTTGTATATGTGGGAGGGTCTTTATGTCTCCTTTATATCCAAAGGAGAGCTTAGCAGGATATATTATTTTAGGCTGTTAGTCCCTTCACTTAATAGTTTAAATATTTGATTCTATTCCTTTCTGGCTTGTAAATTTTGTACTGATGATTCCAATGATTATTTCATGGGTTATTCCTTTATATTTTATCATTTTCTTATCTCTGGCTGCCATGAGAATTCTGTCTTTGTCATTGATTTTTGATAACTTTAATATAATGTGTCTTTGTGAAGGCCTTTTTGGGTTGAGATAATTGGATGTTCTGTTGACTTCTTGAATTCCAACCTCCAGCTCATTCTTTAGATTTGGGAAATTCTTGTCGACTATTTGTCTGAAAATGTTTTCTAGTCCCTGCTCCTTTTCCTCACCTTCAATAATGCTCATTATTCTTATGTTTCCTCTCCTGATGGTATCATTTAGTTCTTTAATTTCTCCTTCATTATTTTTCATTCTTCAATTTCTCTCTTCTTCCTTCGGATTTATTTTTAGATTTCTCTTTTTGATATCACCGATGCTTTCCTCCATTTGGTCTGCTCTATTTCCCAAGCTTGCTATTTCATTTTTTCAAATCTTGCAGTGTGTGATTGTGTGTGTGTGTGTGTGTGCTTTATCTCCAGAAGATCTATTCTGTTCTTTTTGAGAGTTTCAGTCTTCTTGCTCGCTCATCTAGTTGTTTATTCAATTCTTGAAATTGTTGGTATGACTCGTTTCGGAACTTATTGAGTTTTTTTCAGAAGTACCATCCTGAATTCTCTGTCATTTAAGTTGTATATTTCTATGTCTGTAAGTTTATCTTCTAGAGATTTTTCTCTTTCTTTTTGAGATGCCTCGTCACCTTGTTTTTGCAGGGTGTTTTAGGGACTATTTCTCCACTTGGGCATTAATGACAATGTATTCTGCTTTTTTTTTTTTTTGCAGAAAGAATATTTATTATATAAAGGTCTCTCTTCAGCCTGCTGCAAAGAAGGCACTTTTCTTTTGATTTCCAGTAGGTGATGTCTAAGCCTCTTGGATCTCTGCTTTATATAAAGCATTCATAATGCCTTTTATTTCCTTGTAGCTGTTTAATCACACTTGCTACCTTCAGTCTCAGTGTTAGTGACAGTTTCAGTATTGTATGCTTAGATTCCCCTGGGTTTCCACGGTGTTTGTTCTTGGAAGGTATGGGGGGAGTGGCCCTCTGCATTGGGGGTTGGGAGCTGTGGCTTATCTTCGGTTTTGCAACCATGGCCAGAAAATCAACTGTTGTTTCTTTGCTTTCTGCCCTGATGTCTGGGCCCTGCTGCTGGCTGTGTGGAACTCACAACTCTTCTGGCAGGGCTGTTCAGAGAATTCACTGCACCTTTTCTCCTCCCCCTCTTCCTGCAGGATGCTCCAGCGGCTGCTTGAGATGCTCGAGAGGTAGCTTCATTTTTTCTCCCAGTCCACCACCCCGACACTCGTGTTTCTGACCTGTGGCAGCTCTTATTCACAGATCCCATGCTCAAATGTGCTGGTGTACAGTTTGGGTGATTTTTGCTGAGTTTTCGATGTTCAGTTTATTGTTGTTTCAAGGGGAGAGTTCTGGGGACGTCTCTCACTCCGCCATGTTTCTCCAAATCCAGAATCACACAGGGTGATTATTGCTATATGAGGTTTTCCTATAGCTATGTTATGTTTTCTTCTCTCATAGCTTGATGTCTCCATTCTTTTTTGTCTTAATGTTTCTGTCTGTTATTTTAGTTTAGTAGTGTTTTATGGTTTTCCTACTCTTCCTTCTTTTTTATGTTATGTGTTTCAGTTCTGGATTTTTTTGTATGTGATTATCATTAAGCTTGTATAAAGGAAAGTCATGTATATATGTATATGTTAGTCCTTTTTCTTCTGTGTATGCCATATCTCCATGATGCTTTGGCAGATTCAGGTCTTTATTCACTTTCTTTTTCTGTTTTATTGTCTCAAATTATCCCTATTTATGCTATACATTAATTTCTAGGTTGCACTGGTTGTTGCCTTCTCTTTATAAAGTTTTTTTTTTTAACATTTAACCATTATATAATATTTAAATGTATAATACCCTATTTTTAATAAAGATTGCACTTTCCTGTTTCTGTCTGCCTGCTTCTCTTCTTACGCACAGTTATTTATTTATTTATTTATTTTGTCTTTTTGTTGCAGGTAGAATGATGCTCTTCATTTTTTCCTCTAATGCAGGCCTTGTGGTGAAAAATTCCCTCAGCTTTTGTATGGCAGAAATGTCTTTATTTCTTATTCACATCTGAAGGAGAATTTTGTCGGATATATTATTCCTGGCTGGTAATTTCTCTCTTTTAATAGTTTGAATATTTGGTTCCATTCCTTCCTAGCTCGTAAAGTTTGAGCTGAAAATTCTGATGGTAATGGGATTTCCTTTATAAGTTATTGCCTTCTTTTTCCTGGTTGCCTCAAGAATTTTTTCTTTTTCATTAATTTTTGGCAGTTTTAATATAATGCGTGTTGGAGAAATCCTTTTTTGGGTTGAGATAATTATGTATTCTGTTTGCTTCTTGGATTCGAGGATCCAATTCTTTTTATAGGTTTGAGAAATTCTCGTTGATTATTTGTTTGAATATACTCTCTTTTCCCTTCTCCCTCTCTTCTCTTTCTGGTATACCTATTTTTTAAATGTTGCTTTTTCTGATGGTGTCTGTTAGTTCTAGTATAGTTCTTTTCTTTTATTTTTTTTCCACTTTCAAGTCTCTCTTGTTTTCCATCTGCATTATTTCCAGACTTCTGTCCTTGATATCATTAATCCTTTCCTCTATCTGGTCAGTTCTATTTTCAAACTTGCTATTTTATTCTTTATCTCTTTTAATGAGTTATTCATCTCCAGAAGTTCTATTTGGTTCTTTTTCAGAGTTTAAATATCCTTGGTAAAGTATTCCTGTTGTTCATTGATTTGGTTTCTAAGTTCATAGAACTATTGATCAGAATTTTCTTCCATTGTTGAGTTTTTCCAGACATGCAGTTTTGAATTCTCTGTCATTTAAAACATATATTTCTATATCTTTCAGTTTATTTTATGGAGATTTTAAATTTTCTTTCTGAGCTGCCTTGTCATTTTTGTTGTTTATGGCGTTTGATGGACTAGTTCTCCTAGGCATTAATGGGAATGTTTTCCACTTTTTAAAAAAAAAAAATATTATGTAATGATCTCTCTTTAGCAAGTTGATAAAAATTTTATTTTATTTTTTTATTTTAATTTTGTATTTTCAATAGGTGGTACTCATGACTATTGCACTGCCCAAGCCTCCTGGATCTCTCTTTTCAGGTTAAAAATGCCCTTTATTCTCTGGGGATGTGTGTGTCTCCTCTGCAATCAAGTTGCCTCTGTCCCAGGGCTCTACCCCTGTGGGAGAATGTGAAGGACGATGGGGGTCTGAGCCTCGGAAAAGGCCCTGAAATCTTGGTACTGCTCCAAGAGTCAAACGCAATTCTTCACTTCTTCGTTCCAAATCAGCCTGACTAGACGAGGCTTAGGTGGATTGAGAGAGGCCAGCA
This sequence comes from Pteropus vampyrus, assembly GCF_000151845.1. Taxonomy (NCBI): domain Eukaryota; kingdom Metazoa; phylum Chordata; class Mammalia; order Chiroptera; family Pteropodidae; genus Pteropus; species Pteropus vampyrus. The sequence goes on from NW_011889171.1 coordinate 136,577, forward strand.
GTGTGTGTAGCTGTTTTCCTTCTGGTAATGCTGACACTGAAACTTCAGCTGCTTTGCATCTATATCTCTGCCCCTGTTACTGGGACAAGAAACAGTGTGTTTCAGATCTGGTTACTGCAAGTTTCTCCGGGGCCCAGTGCTAGCTCTGGAAGGGTGCAAGGGTCGGGGGAAGGTATGCTCTTGGGTGGTCGGAGGTGGCAACTAGGCTATGACTTAGCTTTCTGTCTGGCAGTGACGGTTTCTAAGACATAGCTGTTGCCCCTTCACCCTTGGTCTCTTGCTCTCAGTCCTGACCACTGGGCTCCGCTAAGCGGAATATGCTGATCACTCAGGCAGGGTTTTTAGGAGTTTCAAAGAGCTAAAAATCTACTGCATAATTTCCTCTTCCCCCTCCTCCTTCAGAAAGCTCCGGGCTGTGTTCCATAGCATCTGTCTTTGATCCTCTCTCCCTTTCCACCTTTCTGTCTGGCACAATTGGCCCACGTTCAGATGCTCTGATGCGTAGATCTCTCAGACATACTCATGTGCAGTTTAGCCATTATTTGTTGGATCGTAGATGTTCAGCTTGTTGTCATTTCAAGAGGAGAGTTCAGGGGAGATCCCTCACACCATCATGCTTCTGATGTCACTCAACCCAGATCGAATCTTCCCATTCATGATCACTGTGTTTCTCTATTAAGTGTTCTTTTATGTTCTTAAGTATCGTTTCATAATTCTCTTATTTTTGTGTCTCGAAGTATAATTCTCTTCTTAAAGGCTGTCTATTAGCTTTTGCTTTTTTAAGTCCAAGGTAGCAAGGTGAATTATAAAATATTTTGATGGTATTCTAAGTAGGATTGTTTCATTCATATTTTTTAATTTGTTATGATTGCTACTTATTCTTGTATGTAGATATTGTGCCCCAAAACTTATTATATTTGTTTATTACTTCTAATAGTTTATCTTAAGACTTTCTTCCAATTTTCATATCTTATTTATTCATTTTGTCTCATTATATTGACTATGCCTTCTAACACAGTGTTGAATTATTTCAGTAATAGCAAGAATACTTGCCTTTTTTTAAAAATTAATTAACATGCTTTCTTAGTTTTATTCTTAAGTTTGATGTTTAACTAATCAATGTCAGAAAGTTCTCTTTTTAGTTTGCTAATAATAATATATACATGCATTTTTAAAATTATGAGTATTAAATTGATTCACATTTTTCCTCATACTTAGAGATGATAATGTCTTTTTTCCTTTTATTCTAATAATGTAGTCATTAACTCCAATAACTTTTCTGATGTTGGATGACTCTTACATTCCTGGGATAAATTCACCAAGGCCATGATATATTTTTATTACTATTTTAAAGCATTGTTGGATTTAATTGACAAAATATTTATTAAGGAGTTTCGAAGCCATCTGACATATATTCATAAGTAAGGTTAGTCTATAATTGTATTTTTTTTTATTTTTCCTTGTCCTATTTTAATATCAGGGTTATAAAAACTAACCTTTAAACTTATGCTAGGAGAAATAAAACACTTCATGAATGGATGGAAGACAAAGCTGAGGAACTTGCACACAAAACCAGACTGGATAAGAAATATATAAAGAGAAAATATAAGAAAATTAGAAGATCACCTTGATGTAGGACAGGTCAGATTCTCAGAGTGAGAGGGACTCAAGCTCTGCTCTGAAAGAGAAAAGGGTTTTTTGCTGAGTACAAGAAAGAATTCAAATACCCACCAAATTTAGATTGAAAAAGAAAGTTTATTAGAGAAGGAGTAACACTCCATAGACAGAGTGTGGTGTCCTCTCAGAGGCGGAGAGTGAGAGAGATTAAGACAGACTCAGAGGGACAGAGACAATAGAGATGGGAACAGTGAGAGAGACAGAGTAAAGACACTGAGAAAGACCATGAGAAAGACACTGATAGAGACCCCAAATGTTCAAGGAATTCAGTTTATATATCATTATTTTGTTTCTGTGAATTATAATATACCGAATTTCCTTTCATATGGCATACAGTGAGGAAGGATGAGGATGTAGTGTGAAAATGTAAGAATATGTAGTGTGAAAGGCCTACTGGTAATTCCTAACTTTTGATCCGTAGGCTCTCCATGGTTTTAGCCATAGGGAATGATCTTGTTTTGCACAGGGCACCTCTTAAAGGCTTTGTTTTCTTGTTTTCCCTTCATAGTGTGGGGAAATGGATTGTTAGCAATCCCAGCAGAAATCCTCCCTTGATCTTCAGGTGTCCTCGTGGTCTGGTTGTAGGGCTGATCAGCATATTGCACTCTCTGAAAATAGCTTGATTTAACATTTTAATTCTCTTGCCTCCTCCCTACATTAACCCTAGGAAGTGAAATATTTGAATAATAGGCATTCTATAAGAAGAGAAGAATATGAAAGAGGAGTAATTAATTCAAAGAAGTAATTCAAAATTATTTTAATTTCCAAAAATTAAGAACATGAGTTTCCAGATTGAATGGGCCTACCAAGAACAATATGTGGAAAAGATCCACAAAAAGGTACATCATAGTGAAATTTCAGAACAATAGAGACAAAGAAACAGTTGTAAAAGCTTTCAGGTAGGAAAAAGTCGGTTATTTAGAAAGGGTCAGGAATCAAAATGACATCTTACTTCTCAGCAGCAACACCAATAGCAACAAGACTATGCAGCAATTCCTTCAAAATTCTGAGAGAAAAATATTTTTCTCTTAGAATTCTTTACCCAGTCAAAAAATATCAAATAAGAGAGTGAAATAAACATGTTTTTAGACTTGTCAAGTCAAAAAATTTAACTTCCATGAATCTTTTTGTAGGAATATACTGAAAGCTATGTTCTACCAATTAAGGAATACCAGTAAAATAAACCAAAATCTAATAAAAATAATAGAGAGTGGGGAGGGGTGACATCAGTAAGATGGTAGAGCAAGAAACCCTATACCTTTTCCTTCCACAAAATACTGATTCATCAACAACTCACAGGCACATTCTATTTGTGAGGAATCAGAAACCAAATGAAAGTCTTTTATATCTCAGTAGAAAATGAAACAACTCACTGAAGCTGGTAGGGAGATTTGAGAAACCCTTACACTAGAAAACCTGTCAGCAGTGCAACAACATAAGATCAGGAAGAGACTCCCTAGCTCCCAGCCTCACCTAGTGGTCTAACTATTCTGAGGGACTCCCCGAGGACTAGCTTCTGTCTTGGTGATCTTGTAGCTCTGACGATTCCAGCATAGGCTAGCTGCCCAGGGGACAATGGAGATCATAGCTTAGGCTGGTAGGTGCCATTGATCCTCATTACTTCTCAGCACAGAGTGAACAGATTAAAATCCCCAGCTTATAGGTTCCCACCATGGAGGAAAACTGTTGAACCATGTGTCCAGTGTCTCAATTTCTCAGGGACTGCTCAAAGACTAGCACTTGTCTTGCCAGTCTTGAAGCTCTGATGGGTCCAGCACAGTGTAGCTACCAGAGGAGAAGAGATAAATTGGCCTGAGCTAGTAAATGCTATAGCCCTCACCCTCTCCAATGTTCCTTTTTTAGGGTCTGTAGTTTATTTGACCTTATTTTATTTTATTTTATTTTTATCCTGTCCTGGACAATGCCTGTTGCCTTGCACGATCTATATTATGGGCTATAGGGATTTACATAGAGAAAATTATCCAACACTGTTCATGGGGTTCATTGCAAATCTATTTTCCCTAGTCTTAGAGGGCCCTCATTATATTTAAGAATCCTTGTATTTTTATAAACTTCCTATTCCAATACCCAATTACTGTTCCAGACTTTTTAGATTATGGACTTCTACTTGCCTTACACATTTTGTGTGTCCCTCAAGATCCATGCTCTCCATTTCAAAATCTCTTTCTCTCCTCCTCCACATCCTCCTCCTCCTTTTTTTTTTTTTTTTTTTTTGGCTAAGCTTCTGTCCTAGAAGAGAGGATGAAGTTTTTCTTTCATTTTCAAGGCAAATATCTCCTATCTTGCCCATCATTCTTCTTCTAAGACAATACTCCAATAATTATAAACTTCTCCGAGCATGAATTTTTAGGCCTTTCTTTTTTGGTTTCTTTCTCCTTACACTTACACCAATATAACAATGTATACAAGCACAGATGTGGTACTGACTTGAGCCTCAATTTTACTACTTAAGTGCTAAGTTTGAATAAGTCACCTAGCCTTACTGAGTTTTATTTTTCTTTCTACAAACAAGATTGTGTCAAAGGATTAAGTAAAATTATCTACATAGAATGCTGAGCAGAATGCCTAGAATATAGGAAGAACTAAATAGTCAGAGATTATGCTAAAAATGATGATTTTGATCAGTATAATGAAGTTCAGTCTTCCTCTATCCCAGAACAACTCTCCCTCATCTTCAGTATCTCCCTAAGTTAACTTTAATCACAGCCCTGCTTGAAAGTAGGCAGCCTATTCCCACCAACTCCTCCTACTTAACCATAGACTTCTGTTCTCAATGCTTGATTAAAATTCTCTTGATGAGGCTGAAACTTTTTAGTTCTTGTCCAGTGCTCCATCACCTATACCACAATGTCTCCTGTCAAATATGTTGACTGATTCCACTGGCACATTTTTCAATTATACATGATTTAATCTAGATCTAAACGATGGGTCTTAACAGTTGTTATTATGTAGGTTATCGGAAAAGACAAGATGGGCCTTCAACAGAAAAAGTGACATTTAATTTCTAAAGTGTCATTTCTTAAAGTACTATAATCCAGTGCTTCTGACCTCATTTTAAATCATTCTCATTCATTCCCCAACATTTGTCAATCCTATCGCCTTTCATCTACATTATGCTATTTTAAAAGTTTTTTAAAATAGAATATTTTATAAAATTTTATAAAAATCAAGGATTCTTGAATTAATAATCATTATAATATGACTTTTCTATGGGGTAGGTCTGCATCTAAAACCACTGAACTGCATCAAACTTAGGTCATATGTTCCCTTTCTTTTACAATTGAGCTTTAGCTCCATATACAGCTTCCTTGGGAAGGTGCTGAAGTCATTCCGACATTTCAGAGAAGTATAAGGCCTTGATTCAGGCAGCAGAGAAATCTAATTTTAAAGTCTAATAAGAAAATCTGGGCAGATGAATATCAAGGAGAAGGTGATGTTGATCTAGTTGAATGCACTGCAGAATTAAAACTTGATGGGAAATTACTGCACTTCAGGGAACAGGACCAGCAAAGGCTGAGAGTACAATGTGAGGATCAATATTGGAAGAGTAAAATAATTGAATTAGCAAACCCTCAAGACAAATAGGCTGAAGGGAACAATGGGCAGCAAAGCTCTGACTTATGAGTGTTAACAGTAATTAGGAAAGGAAATGGGCTCACATCTTTTGGAGTTAGCCCTGCTAACACTGTGGCTGGACACAGAATGCATCTTGTTCTAAAAGGGAAATCGCCGCTGTTGCTCTGGTAACCTAAGGCCGATTATTTCAGATCTAAGAGTGGTCAGAAATTCCAATTCAGGCTCTTGTAATGAAAAGAGCAAAGTATTTATTTCAATATCTGTCAGTCACTTACGAGCTGTGTGACCTGGGCAAAGTATTTAAGCCTAGTGTCCATCTATAAAATGGGGATAAAAAGAATTTCTATACTTTAGAGATATTGTACTGCTAAATGAGAAGGTGTATGTAAATGCCTAGCCTAGTGTTTGGCACATAGTTGGTGCTTGATAAATGTTAATTTCTTTTACTTTTTCTACTATCTCCCAATTTTTTAAATTTAGTATCGCCACCCTCAGTTTATAGGGAAAATAAATAAAAAATTATAGAAACTTACAACATTTTTTGTGTGTTTCTTTATTGCCAAAATCAAGAGATTTGGTTAAAACAAATTTAAGAATTATCAGTAATTCTATTATTCATACTTATATAATTTTATTTTAAACAGATGATTACACATTGTACTGTTTTAAACTAAGGTGGCTGAATGTTGGCTGGCTATCTTGTTAGTTGAAACAGTTCTCATTAACGGCCCTTAAAAAGCTGTGATTAAAAATAAAACAAACTTCTTACCACCTCAGCTAACTTGGAGACTAAAAGGTAAATACAGTTTATAATAAAGACTTCATGGAACATCTATCATTGGCCCTAATTATGTGCTTTATATATCTAATCTTCACCATAATTCCTAAATGGCAGATATTATTATCCATATTTACACATGAGGAATCTGAGATTTAGAGACATTATTCAAGCCAACAGCCAAGACCCTATCTGAAGTCTCTGTGGCCCCAATCATATACCTTTTTCACTGTGTTAGCTTGCCAAGCTAACCAAACAGCAGTTGGTTGGCTGTTAGCCGCTCTCCAGTTATTGAGTTCAGTTAAGGCCAACCTCATTTATTCTGTTTTAATTGTACCACACTTTTGAAGGAAGAGTGTCAAATTCATGTTTTAGGCTGAGATAGGTGTTCCTTAATAGCAAATCCAAACTATTCCAGGAAGACATTTCAGTAGAAAGCCTTGTGAAAATACACTATCTACTGAGGTGGAAGTGAGGTTTTCTATGCGTTGTTATAAATCTTGCCTTTTATAGCAGGGATTTGTGTCACAAAAAGTATACACATGTTGGTTGAATTTACCAGCCAAGCCTGTAAATCTGTGTTTGTCTGATAATTGCTAATCCCATTGGCTCTCAGACTAAGAGAAATTATAATCACTGCTGTTTATTGGGCTCTTATAGGTGTTCAATATTATGTTGGATGCATAAAGTATGTTATTTATTCCTAATAACAACCTGGCAAAGTTTACGGATGGGGAAACTGAGGCACAGAGAGGATATTTAGCTTGCCCCAGATGGCTTGTAAGTAAAAGAGCTGGAACTCAAACTTGGTCTTACTTCAGAGCCCAGACTCTAGTCATTCTGCTCTGCAGAAACCTGCAAGAGTACAGTGACTTGGCCAAGAAGTGTCAGACCTATATTTTCTACAGAAGTATGTCAGGTTCCAAACCTCATGTCCGTTTTCAACTTTGGTTTTCTTAGTCCCATATTTGACTTTCTGTCATCACCTATCCCTTGGGGGATGCCCCTCTCTGGCTAGATAGCTCTGCTCTGATGAGATATATTCAGTGTTTCAGCTCCATTTGGGGGAAATGAAGCTGTCAACCTTTCATGGAAAGAGAAAATGTGTTTTCCAACCAGAGGGAATCTGACTTGTAAAGAGAGAACTCCTTGTTTCTAGTCCCTGATTGGTTTGTCCTCATGTAAATAAGGACTCCAAATCCTCACAGTTTGATTGGTCCAAAAAACACTGTCCTGATTGGTCAGAGTGGAGCTGAGCTGATTGGTCAGTGAAGATGTTAATTGATGGGCATATAGCTGTGCATTTCTCATTGGTCAGGGAAAGTCTCAGTCCTATTGGTTGAAAGAGGATTTCAAAAACTCCTTTATAAGGGTTGGCTTAGATGGCAGGAATGTAGCACTGGCAGGCAGTTCAATGTGAGTGCAGGCAGTTTAGTGCAGGCTTGTCTCTAAAGCATGGCTTGCATGATAAGCCCCTGTACAGAAATGGCCACTAGGCTCTGCTTTAAAATTTGAGCCCAGTTAGCAATGAGGAGTCCTTCTTGGTAGTTATCTTTTTTCTTTCTTTCTTTTTTTTTTTTTGGCAATGAGAGTAACAACCTGATCTTCCAATTTGGTGAACACATAAAGATGTGGGAAGAATGGTGCACCTGGAGAGAGAATGGAAACTCCACACCCTTCCCTCATAGCTTGCCCTGTGCATCTCTTCCATTTTAATGTTCAATTACACCCTTATCTTATTTTTCAGTAAAATAGTAAAGGTAAGAGAGTTTTTCTCCAAGTTCTATGAGCCGCTCTAGCAAATTAATCGAACCCAAGGAGAGAATTACTGGAATCTACAATTGATAGCCGCTGGGTCAGAAGCACCTGGATTTGGGACTGGTATCTGAAGTGTGTGTATGGGTGGGTGAAGCAGTCTGAACTCTTAACCTTTGTGATTTAACACTATGTACCAGTATATATTGACAGAATTACTCTGAATTGTAGAACACCCAGGTGGTGTCCAGAGCATTGCTGGAGGTAGTATGGGGGGAAACTCCTACGCGCCCACAAATCAGAATTCAGTGCAGAACCTAAAAGCACATCTTCATGTGCTTTAGTTTTCTCTTTCACACCTGGACTTTAAGCTGCCTGGGAACAGAAATAATGGCATTCCCTTTCCTATAGCATTTTGTACTGCTCCAGGAATACATCAGCTGCTTAATGAATACTGGTCAGGTATTAAATTGGCTCTGCATTTATTTCTGGTGTAGTACTTTTTGTGTCTTTGTTTTTAACTTTAGCCTCATTTCCTCACCTTCCTGTTTGAAATATCTCAAAAAGAGACATTAAAATTGGTATGTTTTAAATATAGGCCCATAGTCTATGGTCATGCCACTCTGAACAAGCCCGATCCCGTCTGATCTCAGAAGCTAAGCAGGGTTGGGCCTGGTTAGTACTTGGATGGGAGATTACCTAGGAAGACCAGGTGCTGTAGGCATAAAAAATATTTAAAAATTTAAAAAAGAAGGGATTTTAAGCTGGCAAGGTCTTTGCAATCTGCGAGGTCAACCAAGGGTTGCGTCGCCTAAAAAT
>NW_011889171.1:145927-359838 GCF_000151845.1 Pteropus vampyrus
TTTTTTTTTTTTTTACAAGGTGTATTTTCTCCTTTGCGATTATAATGAACACATTCACACTACAAGTAAAGTCAGAAGCAGGACAGAGAATGCTGCAAAGGCTGGTTTGGTCATCCTGAGATCATAAAAAATGGCTGATCCCTAACAACATGTACAGAAAGAAATATAAAATGTAAATAAAAATATACAAATTTTCCTTTTTAAAGTACATTTAAGAAAAAAAATAAAAGCAGAGCGTTGGAAGTTTTTTTTTTTTTCCTTTCCTGTTACAAATTCACATTGTGGAATAGGTGGTGGAGAGCATGTGTCATCTATGGGTTGTGCGGCCTGCAGTGGGCAGGCAGGCAGCACTCTACTCGAAGATGACCACATTCTGAGATGGGAAATGGATGGTGAATAGGTCATGGCGACCTTTTTTTTTATTTTCTCTTTAAATTTAACTTTTCCTTTCTTGCTGTCTAGTCATCCTCATTGATTTTCTGCTTCTTGGTGTCAACATTTCATCCTCATCATCTTGAGCTTCCTGTTTGCCTCACCCTCATCTTCATCTCCATCCTCCTTCTTATCATCACCTTCCTCCAATTCTTCATACCCCTCCTTCTTCCTCTTCTTCATCTATCTCATTGTCAGCTTCCTGTTCCTCATTTTCCTCATTAGTGTTCCCATTAGCAGGTGCTTCTCTTCCATTCTCTGCCTCCTCCACAAATTTCTTCTCCTTTAAGTCCTTGGTGGTGATCTCAGAGCTGGTGTCCATGGCCATGTCTGACATGGAGGGGCAGGCTGATGATCCAACACAGCAGTTTCAAAAGAAAGTGAGAGTTGGAGGACTAGCAAAAAAGGTGCCAGAGTCCACAGCGATGGAAAAAGTGCATGACCAAAAGGGCTGCAGTGAGCAGAGAGCCAGGCATGAAAGCAATGCAAAAATGGCTTTTCAGAGCAACCAGTTAGGAATATAATTTTTTGAAGATACATCAGATAACTCAAGGTTAAGAACCACTGTTAACTATCCAAAAGACTCTCCAGTTTCTGAATTCATTATTCTTTGTTGCTTTCATGCATTTGTGCATTCTCTTCTCTATGCTTAGAATTCCTTCCCCCTTTGCCATCATTTCTTAAGTTCTGATGGAAATGTCATCGGGTTTTCGAGAGGCAGGATTTTTTTAAAAAAATATTTATTTTAATTAGTTTCAAGTATACAGTACATTGGTTAGACATCCATATAGTTCGTAAAATGATCCCCCCAATTGCTCCCTTCCTCCCCTGACCCTCCACCTAGCCAACATATTAATGCTAACTGCATTCCCTATGCCATGCTCCCCATCCCCGTGACCATCCATCAGCTACTAATTTGTACTTCTTTAACCATTCACCCCATTCTCCAAGCCCCCTCAAACCTCCCTCTCCTCTGTCCATCACCAAATTGTCCACTATTTTGTGAGTCTGTTTTTGATTAGTTTGTTCTTTTTTTTTTCCTTAGATTTTGCATATAAGTGAAATCATATAGTGTTTATCTTTCTCTGTGACTTAAATACCTTCTAGGTCTTTCATAGCAATATTCTTTTCCATCCCCTTCCTTTTAGTCTGTGTATGTCTTTTAATCTGAAGTGAATCTCTTGTAGGCAGCATATGTAGGGGTCTTGTTTTCTTATCCTTTCATTCACTCTATCTTTTGGTTGGAGCACTTAATTCTTTTCCATTTAAGGTACTTATTGATAGGGATGAATAAAGAACCATTCTTTATTCATGTTTTTGATACATGTTTTTTCTTCTTTAAGAAGTTCCTCCAGCATTTCCTGTAATACTATCTTGGTGGCGATAAATTCCCTTAGCTTATTTTGTCTGGGAAGCTCTTTATCTGTCCTTCAACTCTAAATGATAGCTTTGCTGGATAAAGTATCCTTGGTTGTAGATTCTGGGTATTCAATTTGTCGACTATTTTGTGCCAAGCCCTTCTGTCCTGCATAGTTTCTTTTGAGAAATCAGCTGCAAGTCTTATGGGTATTCCCTTATCAGTAATTATCTGTTTTTCTCTCGCTGCTTTTAATATTCTTTCTTTGTATTTAACATTTGGAATTTTAATTATGATGTGTCTTGTGTGGGCCTCTTTTGAGCCCTGATTTTTGAAATTCTCTGAGCTTCCCGGGGTTTTATGTCCATTTCCTTCACCAGGTTAGGGAAGTTTTCCATCATTATTTCTTCAAACAGCTGTTCAACATCTTGATTTTCCTCAGTTATGCTGATCAAACAGATATTTGGATCCTTAATATGTTCCATATGATCCTTAAATTATTTTAATAGTCTTGTCATCTTATCTCTTACTATTCTGTCCTTTAGATAGGACATTTGATCCTTTTTTTTTAATTCATTTTGTTTATTTCTTTGTTTATTCCATTTAATATACTTTTCATCTCAGATAATGTGTTGCTCATTTCAGACTGGTTGTCTTTTATAATTTCCATTTCCATTTTCATGTTTTTTATCTCTTTGCTGAAGTTCTCACTGAATTTATCTACACTTCCCAACAGTTCATTGAGCATCTTTATAACCAGTGTTTTAAACTCTGCATCTGTTAGATTACTTGACTCCATTATATCTGGATCTCTGTCCTCTTCTCTCATATGGTTTCTGCTTCTTTGTCTTCCCATTTTGGCTGCCTTTCCATGTCTGTTTCTATGTACTAAGCAAAGCTCCTAAGTCTCCCAGTCTTATTGGTGTGGCTTTGTGCAGTAGGTGTCCAGTGGCACAGTCCTGAAAGGGGTTCAGCTGCAGGCCAAATATAGCCCAAGCTGCTACCCCTCCGGGGCCACCTGTTAAGATTCAACAAGCAATCCAAAACTGTTGTACTTATAGTTGCCTTAAAAGGCCACAAGAGAAACCAAAGCCAGCTACTAACAGTGTGAGTCTAGCTGCTCAGCAAGGAGCACCTGATTCACTGAGGATATGCCTGGATGTGACTTGGGTGGCACATTGAGTCAGGGGAGGTGGGGTTTCAGGGAAGCCTCTGGGAGGAGTGACCTCTGTTATCCAGTTCGATGATGTCATGGTTATGGCAGCACTGTACCTGGAGCACCGGGAGGGGGAAGGGCTCAACAAGGAACATGGATATACTGCTGACACTTCTGTACAGAGCAAGTCTTGCCTTGGATCTCACTCTGACAATGTCTCCCTGTAAGTCTGTGGTGACCCTGCGTGAAGCCTAATCGGCACTGGTGCTCAGAGCGAGCAGGTCTCTCACTGCGAAAATCTGCTCGCAGACGTGGCCCCTTTAAGAGACTGCTGCTGCTGCCACTGCCACAGCCTCCATCTCACTCAGCTGCTGGAGACTGGGCAGCCCCACGTCCTCGCCTCATCCTGCCTTCTGCTGTTGCAGGGTGATTTCTAGTATTTCTCCCTAGTTGAATAGCTTGTTCATCGAGATCCCAGGCAAATTTTCCTTGCTACTACTCCTTGTTTCTGTCGCAACTTTGATTTGGTCACCAGAGGCATGAACAGAGTCTCTATCATCTATGCTATTTTTTTTTCTCTAAGGAGGCAGCATTTTTTGATAACTGTGAATAAAAATGAAATAAAATGTATGCACTAAAATTAGATTCCATTGTAAATAATTTTCTTAAGTTTATTGAGGGTAACATGGGTTAATACAATTATATAATTTTCAGGTGTACATTATAATTTGACATCTGTATATTCTATTGTGTGTTTACCACACAAAGTCCAGTTTCCTTCAGCTACCATATATTTGATCTCCTTTACCCAATTCACCCTCCTCCAATCCCCCTATATTTGACCCCTTTGACATTGTCTACCTCCCCTCTCCTCCCCCATCCCACTAGTAACCACTATTCTATAGTCCTCTGGTAACCACTAGTCTATAAACCATGTCCATGAATCTCTGTTTGTTTGTCCTGCTCATTTGTTGTTTTTAGGTTTGTATCCCACATATAAGTGATATCATGTGATTTTCACCTTTTTTCTGTCTGGCTTATTTTGCTTAGCATGATTTTCTTGAGATCCATTCATGTTGTCGCAAATGTCAGTATTTCATTGCTTCTAATAGCTGAGTAATATTCCATTGTATATATGTACCACAACTTCTATAGCCAATCATCTATCATAGGACACTTCGGTTGCTTCCATGTTGTGGCCACTGCAAAAATGCTGCTATGAACATCGGTGTGCAAATATCTTTTCAGATATCGGTTTTCAAGTCTTTGGGGGTAAATACCCAGTAGAGGGATTGCTGGATCGTATGGTAGATCAATCCTTAGTTTTTTGAGGAAACTTCATACTGTTTTCCATAGTGTTGTGCCAACTTGCAGTCCCACCAGCAATGTATGAGGGTTCCTTTTCCTTTGCATTCTCTCCAGCATTTGTTATTACTTGTCCTGTTGATTATAGCTAGTCTAACAGGTGTGAGATAGTATTTCATTGTGGTTTTGATTTGCATTTCCCTAATAGCTAGCGATATTGAGCATGTTTTCAAATATTTGTTCGCCATTTGTATGTCCTATATAAAGAAGTGTCTGTTCAGGTCCTCTGCCCATTTTTTGATTGGATCATTTGTTTTTTTTGTTGTTGTTGTTGTTGTTATTGAGTTGTATGAGTTCTTTGTATATTTTAGATATTAGGCCCTTATCAAAAGCATTGCTTGCAAATATATATTTACCATTCGAATGTCTCTTTACCACGTTGACAATTTCTTTTGCTGAGCAGAAACTTTTTAGTTTACCAAGGTCTCTTTACCACGTTGACAATTACTTTTGCTGAGCAGAAGCTTTTTAGTTTGATGCAGTCCTTTTCATTTATTTTAGCTTTTAATTCCCTACCTTTTGAGATCAATTCATAAAATTCCCTTTAAGTCCAAGGTCCTCGAGTTTAGTTCCTATGCTTTCTTCTATGCATTTTGTTGTTTCATCTTATATTACAGTCTTTAATCCATTTTTGAGTTAATTTTGGTGTGTGGTGATAGACCACAGTCTAATTTTACTCTTTTGCAGGTAGTTTTCCAGTTTTCCCAGCACTATTTCTTGAAAAGGCTTTCCTTTCGCCACTGTATGTTTTTGGCTTTTTTGTCGAAAATTACTTGCCCATATAAATATGAATTTACTTCTGTACTCTCGATTCTGTTCCACTGGTCCATGTGTCTGTTTTGCTGCAAATACCATGCCATTTTGATTCCTGTTGCTTTGTAGTATAATTTGAAGTCAGACAGAGTGATGTCTTTTATTTCTCTCTCTCTCTCTCTCTCTCTCTCTCTCTCTCTCTCTCTCTCTCTCTCTCTCTGTTTTTTGTTTTCCTCAGGATGCCTTTGGCAATTCAGGGTCCTCTGTACTTCCATACAAATCTGATGATTTTTTTGTTCTATTTCTTTAAAAAATACGAAAGAATTTTGATGAGGATTGCATTAAATCTGTAGAATGCTTTAGGTAATATGGTCATTTTACCTATGTTGATTCTTCCAGTCCAAGACTCCTGAATATCTTTCCATTTCTTTTAATAGAGTCTTTTAGTTTTCATTGTAAAGGTCCTTCACGTTTCATTAAATTTATTTTCAGTTATTTTATCTTTTTTTGTTGCAATTGCAAAAAGAATTATTTTTTCCTCTTCTTTTTCTGATACTTCATTATTAGAGTATAGGAATTCTATGAATTTTTGAACGTTGATTTTTGTACCCAGAAACTTTACTGTATTTGCTTATTGTTTCTAGTAGTGTTCTGTGGAGTCTTTAGGGTTTTCTATAAAGAAAATCATGTCATCTGCAAAATCGTTTGACTTCTTCGTATCCTATTTGGATGCCTTTTATATCTTTCTCTTGTTTGATTGCACTCCCTAGGACCTCCAATGTTATTTTGAATAATAATGGCGATGGTGGACAGCCTTGTTAGTTTCTGATTTTAGAGGGAAATTGTTTTGTTTTTCACCATTAATTATATTGTTGACTGAGGGTCTGTCATAGATGACCTTTTTATGTTATCATACTTGTTCTTCTATACAGATTTTGTTAAGTGTTTTTATCATAAATGGATGCAGTATCTTGTCGAAGGCTTTTTCTGCATCTATTGATATGATCATATGATTCTTATTTTTTAAATTGTTTATGTGGTGTATCACATTAATCGATTTGCCTATGTCGAACCATCCTTATGCCTGTAGGATGAAGTCCACTTGATCGTTGTGTATAATCTTTTTATATGTTTCTGTATTTGGTTCGCTAGTATCTTATTTAGAATTTTTTGCATCTGAGTTCATGAGAGATATTGGTCTGTAGTTTTCTTTTATTGTGTTATCTTTACCAAGTTTTGGTATCAGAGTAATATTGGCCTCCAAAAATGAGTTGAGAAGTATTGCCTTCTCTTCAGTTTTTTGAAAGAGTTTGAGGAGAATAGGTATAAAATCTTCTTTGAATGTTTGGTAGAATTCACTGGTGAAGCCATGTGGTCCTAGAATTTTACTTTTTGGTAGATTTTTAATGATTGTTTCAATTTCCATACTGCCGATCAGTCTATTTAGATTTTCCAGTTCTTCTTCTTTAGTCTAGGAAGGTTGCATTTTTCTAAGTACTGATCCGTTTCTTCTAGGTTATTTAATCTGGTGTTATACACTTTTTCATACTATTCTTGCATGATCCTTTGTATTTCTGTGGTGTCTGTTGTCATTTTCTATCTTTCACTCCTGATTTTGTTTGTGTCCTTTCTATTTTTTCTTTAGTGAGTCTAGCCAGGGGGTTCTCAATTTTATTAACTTTTTCAAAGAATCAGTTCTTTGTTGTATTTATTTTTTCTATTATTTATTTGTTTTCAATTTCATTTTTTCTGCTCTAATTTTGATTATTTCTTTCCTTCTGCTGACTTTATGCTTCATTTATTCTTCCTTTTAATGAAGTATTAGGTGTTTATTTGGGCTCATTCTTGTTTTTGGAGATAGGCCTGTTATGATATGAACTTTCCTCTTATGACCGCTTTTGCCGTGTCCCAAAATCTTGATATGTTGTATTATCGTTATAATTCGTTTCTATGTATCTTTTGATCTCTCTTTTTATTTCTTCTCTGACTCAGTTATTCTTCAGTAGCATGTTGTTTAATCTCCATGTGTTTGTGCTTCTTCCTTATTTCTTTTTGTAGTTGATCTCTAGTTTCAAAGCATTATGTTCAGAGAATATGGTTGGTATGATTTCAACTCTTATATTTGTTGAGGCTATCTGCGTGTCCCAGTATATGATTGATTCTTGAGAATGTTCCATGTACACTAGAGAAGAATGTATAAGCAGCTGTTTTGGGATGGAAGGCTCGCATTTGACATTTTAATTTGATGGATTACATTAATAGATTTCTTAATGTTGAAAAATCTTTGAGATCTCTACTTTCTGGGGTTTTCATGGTATGTTTTACTTTTAATATACCAATAAAATTGTTCTGTCATTTTATTTAGGATTCATATCTATCTTATCAGTGAGTTTTATCTCTAGCGTTTT
Source organism: Pteropus vampyrus (assembly GCF_000151845.1). Classification (NCBI taxonomy): domain Eukaryota; kingdom Metazoa; phylum Chordata; class Mammalia; order Chiroptera; family Pteropodidae; genus Pteropus; species Pteropus vampyrus. Next base: position 153,399 of record NW_011889171.1, read on the forward strand.
TCTTTGAGCTATCTTTGTAAGACTTTAGTGTCAGTGTTATGTTCTCTTCAAAAATTATATGTTAAACTGCTCATGTTTTTCTGTGCTTTGAAACAGTTTATGTAATCTGAAAAATATTGCCTCTGTGTCATTTAAAGTGTCTTGGATATATTTCCAGAGATCAACTATGGTTTTGAAAAGTAAATCAGATTATATCCCTTCTCTGTTTAAAACTTATTACTCTTGGAATAAAACTGCAAACCTTTGCCTATAAGAACCTGCGTGATGTGGCTGCTTCTGCTGATCTCTTTAACATCATGTCTCGCCATGCTTTCCCAGGCTAACTCTTAAAGCAGCTAGTGAGGTGTTAGTTTTGTTCTTACAATATGTCATGCTTCTTCCCACCACAGAGTATCTGTGGTTGTCGTGACTTTCACCCTTAGTGCATTCTGCCCTTCTCCCAACTCTTCATATTCTCATTTTTCAGGTGTTTTAGCTTCAGTGAAACATTCTAAGAGGGTTACTTTCTGAAAGTAGGTCACCCAGTTATTCTCTACCATAGCATCCTACTTATTTCCTTTATAATATAAAGAGCATTTATAATGACTTCTTTTGTTTATTTATGTATTTATTCATGTGCTCAATAATTTCCTTATTAAATGCCTATCTCCCTTTATTGGAGTTTAAGATCTAGTTTCTCCGTATACATTATATTTCTCTTATCATATATTTCTTATAATATAACATTTTACCATTTGCATTCAAATTTTATAATCATATTTATATCCTTTTGGGGACTTTGTGTTTCATTTAATTCAGTAAGTGATGGCAGTCTTCTTAAGGTTGGAATGACCTTTGCTTGACTTATCCATTTAGCTTCATTGCTAGATGGGTTGGAATAACATGTAGTCAAGCAATTTATTTTTTAAGAAAGGATTTTGGTTGGTGCACTTTTCAGGCTCTTTCATATTTGATATGAATAAATGACAACTCATTTAGTATATAGTTCTTGGGGCAGAATGATTCTTCTCAGAATTCTGTATATATTTCACAATTATCAACATGTACTTACTTTTGAGTATATCAAGGAAGATGTGTGAAGACTAAAGTGTCTGGTTTTTATTTCTATGTAACAAACCTTGCCCCTACCCATGCATGTCTCTAAATCTGTAGGATATTTTTAACTATTGTTAAAAAATTCAAATAAAATATTTGTGAGAATGTATGTAGCAATAAGCATTTTTATTTTAAAAATGTATTTTTGCTCATATTCGGGAAAACTTGAGATTTTTGAACTGTGGTATTTCTTCAACTCAGAAAAGATTTCAATTATTGTTGTGTTTCTTATATCTATTCTATCTATTCTAGTCTTTTGCTGAGGAATACAATTATCTGTGGTTGAATCTCTTCATTTTTTCTCATTATTTTTGTCTATCTTTTCCTCATTGCTATTGTTTCTCAAGTTGTCTTCCATTTCATTGATTTTCTTTGGTATCAGTTCTGTATTTTATTCATGGTTTGCTATTTTAGTTTCTTAATCTTTTTCCTACACAGCTTTATTTTGGATCATCTAGATGTCTTTACATAGCATTCCTTTTTATTCATTTTTCTCTATTTTTAGAGACCACGTATTGCTGAATTATATTTAGAATGCTAAGAAGTTTAATTTTTTTTTCTTTCCTAGAACAAATGTCAGAATCTGCTTCTTCGCTGTCTTCAATATGGAGTATTCAGATGTCGTATTATAAAGTTGTAACCTGAAATTTATATAAGGTTAATAACCAATGTTAACCTTATAAATTTAATTCTAAAAATCACATTTTCTTTGTTCTGCAGTGCCATTTCATAGACTCCATGTTAATAATCGATTTCTTCTTATGTCTGGAACAAGGAGAGCTCTAGTCTTGTGCAATGTTGTAAAGTATGTGAGGACTCTCTTTGTCACTGATTTTTTCTAACTCATATACATAAATAAAATCTTATTCTCAAGTTAGATTGATATTCTTATTTCTAAACCAATTTAAATGCTAGCAGACATTTATTTAATCCAAAGTTTCTCAACTTTGGTACTATTGACACTTTGGAACAGAGAGATCTTTTTTTGTGGGCTGTCCTGTAGACTATAGGATGTTTAGCAGCATCCCTGGCCTCTACCCACTAAGTGCCAGTGTGACCACTAAAGATGTCTCCAGACATTGATAAATGTCCTCTGGGAGCCAAAATTGCTCCTGGGCTGAGAACCACTTATCTAAGCAAACATTGTTAGACTGATGTGGGATCATCATTTATGTTTCAGTTTTTTCTCCATGCTCATTTCACTGACACTGAGCTAAAGAAGAAAATAAAACTCTAAGCAAGCTCCAGTGGCCACCAGTTACTTACAGTGCAAGTTACTTACCTTTGCATCTTTTCCTCTAACTGTAGCATTTTACTTGCTGGAATTTTTCAGAGCTTTCCAGTATGGTTGTACAGGTTGTGTTTTACACAGGAGAATAGTGCTTGTTTGTTTGTTTGTTTGTTTGGTGGGGGGAGAGTGTAATTAGCATGTACTTTACTCTCCCAGATGTGTGTGTTTGAGGATGGGTCTACTAAAAGGGAGCATATTTTCCTAATGCAAACAAAACTAATGAATTTGGGTCTATTCCTCACAGAATGCAGACTATCACTACCAGTTCCTATTGCAATTCACACTTTCTGAGTTATAGGCCCCAAATGAATTAGAAAGGTAAGAACCGACAGAAGAATATAATATCTTGGTCACTTATATAAACAAACAAACAAACGAACTTGACTTTGAGTCAAGATGGTGAACTAGATGAAAGAAGAGTTTGCCTCCTCTCAGGCTTGCATTAAAATTACAACCAAATTATAAAATAATCAATGCGGAGAATTACCTGAAATCCAGCTGATCAAAGCACATATGTCTGATGATATGAAGGAGTCACATCAAAGCAGCCGGTAGGAAGGGCAAAGACGCGAATTGGGCTAGTCTCGCACCTGCAGGTGGGTGGCAGTGGAGCACCAGGAGGAAGAGCACAGCTGCAGAGGCCCTTTGAAGGAGAGAAGGGTCCTATTCCCATATGGGAGCTCCCTGGCCCAGGGTCCCAGCCCAGGGAAGAGGAGTTCCCAAAAAATCTGACTGTAAAAATCAGTAGGGATTCTGGCCATCCAGGTGAGATGGAAGGAGACTGAAATCCCAGATGCCCCTTTGAAGGGTCCATACACAGGCTCTCACACAACCTAGGCACTGTCAGAGGGATGGAGGCTCAGGCAAGTCATATGGGGAAAGATTGTATTATGTGATGCTGGAGTGAGGACTGGACGTGCAGCCGCCATTGTGCCTTAGTCAGGGCCCCCATATGGGACAATATACACATGGTGACAGCTTGCCTGTGCTGAACCGTTCCCAGCCCACAGTGGTAATTCTGAAGTTGCATTGGCCTGGGGAGATCAGCCTGCCCTACCCAACCCACAATTGACTGGGGTGGCTGGTCAATGCTGGGCAGCTGCCCCAGCCCTCCTCCTTTCCAGGGCTGAACATTTGGCACAGGCATCAGCCAGCACTGTGAGTACATTTTGGGGACAGTTTCAGACAAATCACTGCTTCCACCACGAGCTTGGGTGCATCTCGGGGATCTGTGGGCCAACCCCAGATAGCAACTGGTCTTGCTTCTGATCTGTGACTTGTGTGGGAATGCATCGACACAGAAGTTGCAGCAAAACTGAGGCTGGATTAGCCTGATTGCTCTTTTCTCTCTGAGATCCCACCCCACTCAACCCACAAATTGTTCTCAGCAGCCCACTGAAAAGCAACCACCACTGCCCTGCCCCTTTCTAGCTCCCCATATTCCCCATAGGCAACAGACCTCAGCTAGTACAGTGCATTCGTTTTGGGGAAATCAGTTGTGGGAAGATCACTGCTGCCTGTACAAGCTGCAACATCATTTGGGCAGATCACAGGTGTCTGTGGGACCACCCCAGACAGCAGCTGGTCTCACTGTGATCTGTGACTACTGCAAAAATACACGGACACAGAAGTTTCAGCAAAACTGAGGCTCTATTGGCCTGACAGCCCTTGTCTCCCTGAGATCCCACACCACCCAATCCACAAAGTGCCCGCAGCCCATTGACAGGCAGCCTCCCCCATCTTGCCCCTTTCTGGGGTTGTGCATTCTGCACAGGCAGCAGATCTCAGCTAGCACAGTGCACAAATTTCAGAAAAAAATAGTGGTAGGCAGATCACTACTGCCAGCATGAGACACAATAACATTTGGGCGGATTGCAGGACTTTGGCAATGGGTCTCGCATTGATCTGTGACATTTGGGGGAGCCCGTGGTCCCAGAGCTGGTAGCAAATCTGGTGATGTATAGGCCTGATGGCCCTGTGCCTCACTGAGACGCTGCCCCACCTAACAAACAAATTACCTGTGGCAAGCCTATTCACAGGCAACCCAATTCCATCTTGTGCTTTTCTTGGGACACAAACTTGAGAGCAAACAATAGCACTCAGTTCGTGCAGCCCATGCAAAGCTTGTGCATCCGGGGAGAGATTGGTGGTGAGCCAAACACTTGTCCACATGCTTCAATAATTCTTGAATAGATTTTGGTTTTTGCAGACACGATGAGGGCAGTGGCTGGCCTTGCTGCAATCTGAAACTTTTACAGGAAGCCACAGACAGGGTGCTGGCATGTAAACTGATACTGCAGTGGCTGGGGGAATCTTGTTCAATGTACCCAGGTGACTCCCTGGGTCCCTGAACCACCCAATGCACATATCACCCAGAGGATCTTCCAGTTGCGCAGTCTTACAGGCAATTGACAGGCAGCCTCAGGCCTTGAGGGACACTGGTCCTTCTGCTAAACCACAGCAGGCCTGGTACTAGGGTTAACCAGGCCACGGCTTACAGTACTGTCTCTTCTACTTACGTATAGATCCATCATAGGCAGCAACTATCTGTGGATTACTTTGTAGTTCTCACCAGGTAGCCCTGAGCAATCAAGGTTGTGGTTGACCTTGCCCTACTGGAGATGCCCTCTTAAGAGACTGTAAAACTAATGCATGCAGAGGCTGACACTAGGCCACAACGGAGTAATTGCTGACTAGCCCCATAAGTGGTACACCCAAAAGGTGGTCTCAACAAGTACACAAGCCTGCTAGGGTAAATCCGACTCAGTGGGGTGAACCCTCATATAGCATCTCATACCCTGTGGGTGCAGCCAGTTCTCACAGTTAGTCAGTCCAAATGTTGATCCCATCCCCTGATGTACTGATCCCAATTAAGGCTTAGCTACAACAGAAAATCACACACAACTCACGGAAAGATTGCATCCAGAGCTCCCTGCACAGGTGATTAGGAACAGTGTGCCACTGGGCCACACAGGACACCTTCTACATAAGGCCGCCTGGCCAGGGCTGAGAGATGAAACAAATCTTCCTAACAAATAGAAATGGAGACAGAGAGGCTAATAAAATGAGAAAACAAACAAAAAATGCCGAAAATGAAACAACAGGAGAAAACTCCAGAAAATAAGCTAAATGAAATGGAGGCAAGCAACCTACCAGACACAGAGTTCAAAATAATGGTTATAAGGATGCCCAATGAACTTAGGAGCAGAATTGATGAGTGCAATGAGAACCTCAACAGAGAGATAATAAGCATAAAAAAGACATAGAAACAACAAAAAAGAACCAGACAGAAATGAAGAATACAATAACTGAAATGAAGAATACATTAGAAGGATTCAACGGTAGGTTGGACAAAGCAGAAGACTGAATCAGTGAGGTAGAAGACAAGATAGGAAAATACATGCAATCAGAACAATCAAAAGAAAAAAAAAGAATTAAAAAAATAGAATAGTTTAAGAGACTGCTGGGACAACATGAAGCAGAATAATATCTGCATTATGGGAATACCAGAAGGAGAAGAGAGAGAGAGCAAAGGATTGAGAATCTACGTGAAGAAATAATGACAGAAAACCTCTATAACCTGGCAAAAATTTTGAAATACAAGTCCAGGAAGCACAAAGAGTCCCAAACAAGAGGAATTGAAACAGATCCACATCAAGACATCATAATTAAAATGCTAAAGATGAAAACAAAGAGATAATCTTAAAAGGAGCAAAAGAAAAGGGAGCTAGTTACTTACAAGAGTACCCCCATAAGAATGACTGCTGATTTTTCAATTGAAATTTTTCAAGTCAGAAGGGACTGGAAAGAAATATTCAAATTATGAAAAACAAGAATCTGCAACCACAAATACTCGACCAAATAAGGCTTTCAATTAAAATGGAAGGTGAGATAAAGAGCTTTCTAAATAGGAAAAAGCTTAAGGAATTCAACAAGCCAGTATTATAAGAAATATTAAAGGGACTTCTGTAAAAAAAAGAATGGAGGAAAAACAAATAAATATGAATAATAAAGTGGCAATAACTATATACATATTAATAATCACTTTAAATGTAAATGGATTAAATTCTTCAATCGAAAGACATAAGGTAGCTGAATAGATAAGAAAACAAGACCCATGCATATGCTGTCTACAACAGACCCACTTCAGATCAAATGATTTGCACAGACTGAAAGTAAAGGAATGGAAAACGATATTTCACACAAATGAAAATGAAAAAAAAAAAAAAAGCCGGGGTACTTACATCAGATAAAATAGACTTTAAAACAAAGGCTATAATAAGAGACAAAGAAGGGCATTATAATGATGAACAGATCAATACATCAGGAGAACATAACCTTGGTAAACACATATGCACTAAACATAGGAGCACCTACATACATAAAGCAATTATTGACTGACATAAAAGGAGAGATCAACAGTAACACACTCATAGTAGATTATCAGTAGATTAACATTTCATTGACAAAAACGGACACATCTTCCAGGCAGAAAATCAACAAAGAAATAGTAGGCTTAAATGACACACTAGATCAGATGAATTTAATAGATATTTTCAGAGCATTTCACCCCAAAGCAGCAGAATATACATTTTTCTCAAAAGCACATGGAACATTTTCCAAGGTAGGTCATATGTTAGGCTACAAAACAAATATCAGTAAATTTAAGAAGATTGAAATCATATCAAGAATCTTCTCAAACCACAATGGTATAATAGTAGAAATCAACTACAAGAAAGAAAAAAAAAACTGGAAAATGCACAAACACATGGAGGCTAAATAATACACTACTAAACGATGAATGGGTTAACAATGTGATCAAGGAAGAAATCAAAAGATACTTAGAGACAAATGAAAATGAAAATACAGTGACTCAAAATCTATGGGACACAGTGAAAACAGGCCTATCACAATAAAAGAAGAAAAAAACTTGAATAAACAATCTAAACTTACACTTAGAAGAATCTAAAAAAGAACAGCAAACAAAGCCAAAATAAGTAGAAAGAAGGAAATGATAAAGATCAGAGGGGAAATAAACAAAATAGAGTCTAGAAAAACAATACAAAAGGTTAATGAAACCTAGAGCTGGTTCTTTGAAAATATAAATGAAATTGATAACGAAACTTATCAGGGAAAAAAGAGAGAGGACTCAAATAAAATCTGAGATGAAAGAGGAGAAGTAGCTATGTTTCCACAGAAATACAAAGGATAATAAGAAAATACTGTAAGCAATTATATGCCAACAAATTGGACAATCTGGAAGAAATGGACACGTTCCTAGAAACATAAAATCTCCTAAGACTGAGTCAAAAAGAAACAGAAAATCTGAACTGGCCAATTACCACCAATGAAATCGAATCGGTAATCAAAAATCTCCCTGAAAACAAAAGTCCTGGGCCAGATGGCTTCATAGATGAATCTTACCAAACATTCAAAGAAGAGTTAATATCTATTCTTCTCAAACTAGTTCAAAAAATTCAAGAAGAGGGAAGGCATCCTATTTTTCTTTTAATGAAGTCCCCATTACCTTGATTTGAAAACCAGACAAAAAACATTACAAAAAAGAAAACTATAGACCAATATATCTTACGAACATTGATGCAAAAATTTTCAACAAAATATTAGCAAACCAAATTCAGCAATACTTTAAAAATATCATACACCATGATCAAGTTGGATTTATTCTTGGGATGCAATGTTGGTACAGTATTTAATGTGATACATCACATCAACAAAATGAATGATAAAAATTATATAATCTTATCAATAGATACAGGGAAAGCATTTGACAAAATCCAGCATTTGTTTATGATACAAACTCCCAGTAAAGTGGGAATAGCGAGAACACACCTCAATGCAACAAAGGCCTTATATGACAAATCTACAGCTAAAAGTAGCTAAAAATATTTTCCTTAAGATCAAGAACAAGACAAGGTTGCCTACATTCACCACTTCTGTTCAACATTGTATTGGAAGTCTTAGCTATAGCAATCAGACAAGAAAGGGAAATAAAAGGCATCCAAATTGGAAAGGAAGAAGTAAAGTGTCATTATTTCTAGATGATATAATACTACATATAGAGAAATCTAAAGATTCCACCAAAAAACTGTTAGAACTAATCAATGAATTCAGGAGGACACAAAATTAGTATTCAGAAGTCAGTTGCATTTTTACTCATCAACAATGAACATTCAGAAAGAGAAATTAAGAAAATAATCCCATTTACAATTGCATCAAAAACAAAATATCTAGGAATCAAATTAACCAAGGAGATGAATGACCTGTTCTCATAAAATTATAACTCATTGAAAAAATAAATTGAATATACAAATAAATTGAAGCATATACCATGTTCATGGGTAAGAAGAGTTAACATCATTAAAATGACCATACTACCCAAAATAATCTATAGATTTAACACAATTTGTATCAAAATACCAATGGCACTTTTCAGAGAACTTGAACAAATAATACAAAAATGTATATAAAACCACACAAGACCTTGAATAGCCATAGTAATCTTGAGAAAGAAGAACAAAGTTAGAAGTATCACACTATCTGATATTAAACTATATTACAGTGCTACAGTAATCAAAACAGCATGATACTGGCATAAAAAAAAGATATATTGATCAATGGAACAGAATGGAGCCCTGAAATAAATTCATGTCTATATGCTCATTTAATATATGACAAAGGAGGCAAGAATATACAATGGGGTAAAGACTGTCTCTTTAGTAAATGGTGCTGGGAAAATTGAACAGATACATTCAAAAAATGAAACTGGACCACCTTCTTACACCACATACAAGAATAGACTCAAAATGATTTAAGACTTAAATGTAAGACTTGAAACCATAGAACTTCAAGAAGAAAACATAGGCAGTAAACTCTGTGTTATTGCTACTAGTAATTTCTTTTCAGATATATCTCCTCGGGCAAGGGAAACAAAAAAGAAAACAAACAAATGTGACTATATCAAACTAAAAAGTTTTTGCACAAGAATAAAAAAAAGCATCAAGAAAATGACAAGATAACTTAGTGAATGGAAGAAGATATTTGCCTATAATATATCCGATAAGGGTTTACTATCCAACATTTATAAAGGACTCATACAACTGAACAACAACAAAAAACAATCTAATTAAAAAATGAGCAGACCTGAATAGATATTTCTCCAAAGAGAAAATACAGATGACCAATAGACATATGAAATGATGCTCAAAGTCACTAGATATCAAAGAAATGCAAACTAAAACCTCAAGGAACTAACATCTCACACCTTTCAGAATGGCTATCATCAGTAAATCAAAAAACAAGCATTGGTGTGGATATGGAGAAAAGGGAACTCTCTTACACTGTTGGTGGGATTGCTAATTGGTACAGTCACTATGGAAAGCAGTACGGAGGTTCCTCCGAAAATTAAAAATGGATCTACCTTTTGACCGAGTAATTACACTTTGGATATTTATCCAAAGAGAAACAAAATAATAATTCGTAAAGATCTATGCACCCCCATGTTCATGGCAGCACAATTTACAATAGCCAAGATATGGAAGCAACCCAAATACCCATGAACAGATGATTAGATAAAGAAGTTATGGTTCATATACACAATGGACTATTACTGAGTCATAAAATAATGAAATCCTACAATTTACATCAATGTGGATGGACCTAGAGGTCCACTATGCTGAGCGAAATAAGTCAGAGAAAGATAAGTACCATATGATTTCAGTTATATGCAGAATCTAAGGAACAAAAAGAACAAACTAATCTAAAACACACAAATATAGGGGACAATCTGATAATGGCCAGAGGGGAGGAAGTTTAGGGGGCTGGGAGAAAAGTGTGAAGCGTTAAAGAAGTACAAATTAGTAGTTAATAGATGGTCACGGAAATGGGGAGTACAGCTACTAATGCAGTTAACATTAATGTAATGGCTAGATGTAAAGCCAGAGGAGAGAAAGAGCAATCAGGGGGATCATTTCATAAATAATATAAATATTTAACCAGTGTACTATACATTTGAAACTTATAATAAAATAAAATGTCAAAATAAAAACCCTGCATTATATTGATTGGGCTGTCTGTTTTCCGAATGGTATATACCCTGGGAACAGGTAGTGTGGTAGGGTGACACCTCTTCCTAGATCTATCAGGAAAACAGGTACTCTTTATTTCTACTTGCAAAGCATATGCCGATTTTCAACTGGAATTGTCAATTTCATTGTGTATATCTTATAATTAGAGAAACACTGTTCCAGGTTCTGGTAATTACTTGCTTGTCAGTCTTTTTAATGTTTTTCGGCATTGTTACGTTTTGAGTTTTTTTTCTTTTTTCTCTGTCTTCATAGGTATTATTGTTGGAAAGTGGGTGAAGGTGAAACAGGAACTACTAGCCAGCATCATTTTAAACCTAAAGTTCTGAATCAACTTTTCAATTTGGAAGATAGTGAAATCTTCGATCAAACACATGCTTTTATAGTATGCATTCTGTGGTGAGGGAGATAAAAAGATGGGACATGATCCCTGCCATTGAGGAGTTTATAATCTTATAAGGGCAAGGTATATATGTACATATACAGGGGAAAGGAAAAAGGCAAAGTAAGATAAATGTCATAAAAGAATGACAGGCATTCTATTCGAATTTAAAGAAGGAGCAATCTTTTCCATCTGGATTAGGAAATGTATCTTAGAAGAGATGATGTTTGACCTGATTTTGAAAAGATAAGTACTGGCACCTCAACAGGCAAATACACATTCCAGGCAGGACTAACAGCATGGAAATAAGCAGTGTCAGCTCCTGCCTCTCTCATCCTTGCTTAGCTGTAGGCACTGATTGCTTTCATCCCACAAGCTTAGACCCACTTATTTTTTAAACCAAATGTGGCAAGTCAACCAGGTGTTCATGGTCATATTCATTATGCAGGCGTATAGTATTGGCTATGAACAAATATGACACTACAGGTTGCCTAAGCTGCAGCCTTTCCCAATATTATTTGTCAATCCATATTGTGTGACTTCTGTCTTCCTTCCCTAATTTGTACGCGAAGCCCTTTCTGGACTACTAGATTAATTGAGAGAATCCTAGGCTCTCTTGATAGCTTCATTTTTTTGAGTGCAGCTTACACTACCTATGATCCTTCTTCTATTGGAAAAATATGGAACTAAGATGATGCTACTCACCTGATTCTGAGCATCCTTACAACTTATGAAGTTCTGCTGCTATGTTAAACCCACAGTTCCATCCCCCTGGCTGGTCATATCAGCCTACATCAAACCCAGTTTTACATATCATTTTTTATACTGGGTATTATTACAATGGACCATATCATTTACTTATTTTTCTTTCCCTTGGAGCTGGTCCATTAGAAGAATTCCTTTGAGTTTCATTATGATGCTCAAACTTGCTGACAGAAGTTATCCTGATGAAATATAGGAAAAATAGGACACCAATGGATTTTTTCATCCTTTCCTAACTGTGGACTAGGAGAAAAAAATTAACTATTTGTTCTTGAAGATTATGTGATATTCAGCATAGATCCATTTGCCATTCTCTCTTTTTAAAGAGGTCCAGGCAATAGACACTAAAATGGTTTCAATGAAAGGTTTGATAATGAAATATTAAATAAAATGGTATTTACTTATTTATAAATTACATACTGAAATTTTGGAAGTATTTTACTATAGAAATATTCAAATATACATGAAAGTAGAGAGACAGTAAAACAAACCCTATGTACTCAGTATTCAAGTTCAACAATTGCCAATTCATTACTGATATTGTTGCACCTATACCACAGTAACAGACTAGGAATTATGTTAAAGAAAATTTGACATAATATTTTAAAATATTTTCAGATATATCTCTAAAAGTTAAGGTCCCTTTAAAATTATTCCTAAAATCAATTTAACGAAACATGTGAAGGACCTATATAATGAAAATTATAAGGCTCTTTTAAAAGAAATCAAAGAAGATTCGAAGAAATGGAGAGCTATTCTGTGTTCGTAGATTGGAAGAATCAACATAGTTAAAATGACATTATTACCTAAAACATTATAAGATTTAGTGCAATCTCTATCAAAATCTAATCAGAATTTTTAAAAGAAATGCAGCAAAAAATCATCACGTTTGTATGAAATCAAAAACACCCCGAGCTGCCAAAACCATCCTGAGAAAAAAGAATGAGGTTGGAGGCACCACTCTGCTTGATTACAAATTAAACTACAAAGCAACAATAATAAAAAAATGATATGGTATTGGCAGAGAAAAAAAAACAGACAAAAAGATCAGTGGAAAAGAATCAAGAGTCCAGAAGTAAACCTATGTTTATATGGGCAAATAACTTTTGACAAAAGACCCAAAACATACAGTGGATAAAGGAAAGCCTCTTCAATAAATAGTGCTGGGAAAACTGGAAAGCCACCTGCAAAAGAATGAAACTAGACTGTTATCTATCACTACACACCAAAATTAACTCAAAAATGGATTAAGGACCTGAACATAAGATGAAACAATAAAATGCATAGAAGAAAACATAGGAACTAAACTCAAGGACCTTGGATTTAAAGAGGATTTTATGAATTGACCTCAAAAGGTGGGGAAGTAAAAGCTAAAATAAATGAATAGGACTATATCAAACTAATAGCTTCTGCTCAGCAAAAGAAATTGTCAACAAGGTAAAGAGAGAACCATCCGAATGGGAAATATATATTTGCAAGCAATACTTTTGATAAGGGCCTAATATCTAAAATATACAAAGAACACAATAACAACAAAAAATCAAATGATCCAGGCAAAAAATGAGCAGAAGACCTGAACAGACACTTCTCCCAAGAAAACATACAAATGGCGAACAAACATACGAAAAGATGCTCAACATCACTAGCCACTAGAGAAATACAAATCAAAACCACAGTGAGATAACATTACACACCTGATAGAATAGCTGTTATCAACAGGACAAGTAATAAACTTAGAGAGGATGTGGAGAAAAGGGAACCCTCATACACTGTTGGTGGGACTGCAAATTGGTACAGCCACTATGGAAAACAGTATGGAGGTTCCTCAAAACACTAAGACTTGATCTACCATATGATCCAGCAATCTCTCTACTGGGTATTGATCCCAAAGACTTGAAACTCATATCTGAAAAGGTATTTGCACAATGATGTTCATAGTAGCATAATTCACAGTGGCCATGAAATTTTATTTCCTTTATTTTATTAAATTATTTTCAGAATAATTGTTTGTGTGTGTGTGCGATCCTCCAAAAGTGAGCAGTGATTCTTTTTTATATCAGTGTGAAGTACTCGATAGCAATGTATTTATTTATTTATTCATTTAGTATTTATTTATTTATTTATTTATTTATTTATTTATTTATTTATTTATGGTGACATTGGTTAACGAAATTGATTAAGTTTCAGCTGTACACTTTAACAGTAAGGCATATATATATATATATTTGCACTGTGTGTTCACCTCCCATAGTTAGATTTCTTTCTGTCACCACATATTTGACCTTCCTTTACCCCGACTACCTCCCCACCAAACCTCTTACCCTTTGGTAAGCACTAGTCTGTTGTCCATGCCCATGAGTTTCTGTTTGTCTTGTTCATTTGTTGCTTCTAGGTAAATATCACACATATAAGTGACATCATGTGGTTTTCAACTTTTTTCTGTCTGGCTTATTTCGCTTGGCAGGATTATCTCGAGGTCCATCCATATTGCCGTGAATGGTAGTATTTCATCTCTTCTTATGGCTGAGTAATATTCAACTGTATATATGTACCACAGCTTCTTTAGCCAATCATCTATTGTAGGACACTTCGGTTGCTTCCATGTCCTGGCCACTGTGAATAATGCTGCTATGAACATCGGTGTGCAAATATCTTTTCGGATATCAGGTTTCAAGTCTTTGAGGTAAATACCAAGTAGAGGGATTGCTGGATTAAATGGTAGATCAATTCTTAGTTTTTTGAGGAACCTCCATACTGTTTTCCATAGTGTCTGTAACAATTTGCAGTCCCACCAGCAGCGTATGAGGGTTCCTTTTTCTCCGCATCCTCTCCAACATTTGTTATTACTTGTCCTGTTGATTATAGCTATTCTAAGAGGGATGAGATGGTATCTCAATGTGGTTTTGATTCGCATTTCTCTAATAGCTAGTGATGTTGAGCATATTTTCAAATATTTGTTGGCCATTTGTATGTCCTATATAAAGAAGTCTCTGTTCATGTCCTCTGCCAATTTTTTGTTAGGATCATTTAGTATTTTGTTGTTGTTGTTATAGAGTTGTGTGAGAATTGTTTTTTTTTTTTTTTTTTTTGGATATTAGTCCCTTATTGCAGTGTTGCTTGCAAATATATTTTCCCTTTTGGATGGTTCTCTCTTTACCTTGTTGGCAATTTCTTTTGCTGAGCAGAACCTTTTTAATTTGATGTAGTCCCACTCATTTATTTTAGCTTTTACTTCCCTTGCTTTTGAGGTCAAATTCATAAAATCCTCTTTAAGTCCAAGGTCTTTGAGTTTAGTTCCTATGTTTTATTCTATGCAATTTATAGTTTCAGGTCTTATATTCAGGTCCTTAATCCATTTTGTGTTAATTTTGGTGTGTGGTGATAGACAACAGTCTACTTTCATTCTTCTGCTGGTGGCTTTCCAATTTTGCAAGCACCATTTATTGAAGACGCTCTTTTTTCTACTGTATGTTTTTGGCTTTTTTGTCAAAAATTATTTGCCCATGTAAATATGGGTTTACTTCTGGACTCTGGATTCTGTTCCACTGGTCTGTGTGTCTGTTTTTCTGCCAATGCCATGCTGTTTTGATTATTGTCACTTTGAATTTAAAGTTGGGCAGAGGGATGCCTCCAACTTCGTTCTTTTTCCTCAGGATGGATTTGTCTGTTCGAGGTCTTTTGTGCTTCCATACAAATCTGATGATTTTTTGTTCTATTTCTTTAAAAAATACTGATGGGATTTTGATAGGGATTGGATTAAATCTGTATAATCCTTTAGGTAATATTGTCATTTTAACTATGTTGATTTTTCCAATCCAAGAACACAAATACCTTTTCATTTCTTTGTATCTTTTTTGATTTCTTTTAATAGGATCTTGTAGTTACCATTATATAGGTCCTTCACATATTTCATTAAATTTATTCCCAGTTATTTTATTCTTTTAGTTACATTTGCAAAAGGAATTATTTTTTCCACTTCTTTTTCTGACACTTCATTATTAGAGTATAGGAATGCTATGGAATTTTGAACGTTGTTTTTGTATCCAGAAATTTTACTGTATTTGCTTATTGTTTCTAGTAGTGTTCTTGTGGAGTCTTTTAGGTTTTCTATATAGAGAATCATGTTATCCACAAATAGTAACAGTTTGACTTCTTGGTTTCTTATTTGGATGCCTTTTATATCTTTCTCTTGTCTGATTGCACTTGCTAGGGCCTCTAATGTTATATTGAATAACAGTGGTGATAGTAGACAGCTTTGCCTTGTTCCTGATCTTAGAGGAAAGACTTTTAGTTTTTTACCATTAAGTATAATGTTGGCTGAGGGTTTGTCATATATGGCTTTTATTATGTTAAGGTACTTTTCTTCTCTACTGATTTTGTTAAGTGTTTTCATCATAAATGGATGCTCTATCTGTCAAAGGCGTTTTCTGCATTTATTGATATGATCAAATGATTCTTATTTTTTATTTTTTTATGTGGTGTGTCACATTAATTGATTTGCATATGTTGAATCATCCCTGTGTCTCTGGGATGAAGCCCATTGATGGTGGTGTATAAACTTTTTAATATGTTGCTAGATTCGGTTCACTACTATCTTATTTATGATTTTTGCATCTGTGTTCATGAGAGATATTGGTCTGTAGTATTCTTTTTTTGTATTATCTTTACCAGGTTTTGGTATCAGGGTAATTATGGCCTCATAAAATGAGTTGGGAAGTAGTGCTTCCTCTTTGATTTTTTGAAATCTTCTTTGTTTAATAGAATTCACTGGTGAAGCTATCTAGCCCCGGGCTTTTACTTTTTGGTAGGGTTTTGATGACTGTTTCAATTTCCATACTGCCAATGGTCTATTTAGATTTTATAGTTCTTCTTGATTCAGTCTAGGAATATTGCAGTTTTCTAAGTACTGGTTCATTTCTTCTAGGTTATTAAATTTGGTGTTATCTACTTTTTCATACTATTCTTGTATGATTCTTTGTATTTCTGTGATGTCAGCCGTGCTTACCCCTTTTTCATCCCTGATTTTGTTTATTTGTGTTCTTTCTCTTTTTTCTTTAATGAGCCTAGCCAGGGGTTTGTCAATTTTATTAACCTTCTCAAAGAACCAGTTCTTCGTTGCATTTATTTTTTCTATTTTTGTTTGTTTGTTTGTTTTGTTTTCGGTTTCATTTATTTCTGTTGTAGTTTGATTATTTCTTTCCTTCTGCTGACTTTAGGCTTTATTTGTTCTTCCTTTTCTAGTTTTTTTTAATTTTTTTTATTATTATTATTTTTTATGATGAAGCATTAAGTTGTTGATTTGGGCTTGTTCTTGTTTTTGGATATAGGCCTGTAATGATATGAACTTTCCTCCTATGACCGCTTTTTCAATGTCACAAAAGCTTTGATATATTGTACTATCATTATCATTCGTTTCTATTAATCTCTTGATCTTTCTTTTTATTTTTTCTCTGACCCAGTTATTCTTCAGTAGCATATTGTTTAATCTTCATGTATTTGTAGTTTTTCCTGATATCTTTTACAGTTGATCTCTAGTTTCAGAGCATTATGATCAGAGAATATGGTTGGCATGATTTGAGTCATCTTATATTTGTTGAGCCTATCTCTGTGAACCAGTATGTGGTTAATCCTTGATAATATTCCATGTGTAGTAGAGTAGAATGTACAAGCAACTCTTTTGGGATGGAAGGCTTTGTAAATGTCAATTATGTCCTGTAGGTTTAATGTGTCATTCAAAGATTTTATTTTCTTATTGACTTTCTGTTTGGATGATCTGTCCATATGTGACAGTGGGGTATTTATGTCCCCAAGTATGATAACATTTTGGTCTGTCTCTCACTTTAGTTCTGTTAGTAATTGCTTTACATATTTGGGGGCTTCCTGAATAGGGTCATAGGTATTAATAAGTGTTATGTGTCCTTGTGCATGATTCTTTTTATTATTACGAAGTATCCCTCAGTATCTTTCTTTACTCTTTTTATTTTGAGGTCTATTTTATCTGATATTAGTACCGCGACTCCCACTTTTCTCTGAATGCCATTTGCTTAAAATATCATTTTCCATACTTTCACTTTGAGTCTATATTTGTCTTTGGAGCTGAGATGTGTCTCCTGGAGGCAGTATATGGTTGAGTTTGGTTTTTTTGATCACGTCTGCAACTCTGTGCCTTCGTATTGATGAGTTCAATCCATTTCCATTTAGGGTGATTATTGAAATATGAGGTCTTCTAATAGTCATTTTATCTTTTTCCTTTCTGGTAGTTTGGTGTTTCCAGTGCTTCCTTGTCTTTATATTTCTGTTTTCTTTATTTTGGTTAGCTTTTGTGTTTTTTCCCTCTGGTTCTTCTTGTTTTATGTTATATACTTCAGTTCTGAATCTTTGCCATGTGGTTACCATTACAAATATGTAAAGGATAGTTATACATATACAGTCATCCATTTTCTTCTGTGTGTGCCTTATCTCCATTGCACTTTATAAATTCGAATCTTTAAATCTTCCTCTTTTCAGTTATCGTTATCTCAATTTGTCCCTATGTATGCTGAATGGTCATTGCTATCTTGCTATCATAATTTTCTTTTTATTTTTTAAGCTTATATTGCCCTGTTCTTAGTAAGGTTTGCACTCCTCTGCTTCTATTTGCCTTACCCCTCGTTATGTTTTGTTGTTGTTGTTGTTGTTGTTGTTGTTATTTTATTTTAGGTGAGTTGACCCCTTTCAGTATTTCCTGTAATGCTGGCCTCATAATGGAGAATCCCCTCAATTGTTGTATGTTGAAAAGGTCTTTATTTCTCCTTCATATCTAAAAGAGTTCTTTGCTGGATACATTATTCTTGGCTGGTAGTTCCCTTCATTTAATAGTTTGAATATTTGATTCTACTCCTTTGTGGCTTGTAAGGTTTGGCTGAGAATTCCGATAATAATCTAATGTGTTTTCCTTTATAGGTTACCGTCTTCTTTTCTCTGGCTGCTTTAATTCTTTCTTTGTCATTTATTTTTGATAATTGTAATACAATGTGTGCTGGAGAAGGAATTTTTGGGTTGAGACATTTGGGTGTTCTGTTGATTTCTTGAATTCCACCCTTCAGCTTGTTCTTTAGATTTGGGAAATTCTCATTAACTATTTGTCTGATTTTGCTTTCTAATCATTTCTCCTTTTCTTCCCCTTCGAGAATGCCCATTATTCTTATATTTCTTCTCCTGATGGTATCAGCTAGTTCTTGTATTTCCCTTTCATTATTTTTAATTCTTCAGTTTCTCTCTTTTTCCTTCTGGTTTATTTCTAGATTTCTGTTTTCGATATCACTGATCCTCTCCTCAATTTGGTTGACTCTATTACCCAAGCTTGCTATTTCATTTTTCAACCCTTCCAGTGTGATTTTTATCTCCGGAAGATCTATTCTGTTCTTTTTGTGGGTTTCAATCTCTTTGTTCTGCTCCTCTAGTTGTTTTTTTTCAATTTCAGAAATTCTTGATATGACTCATTTCAGAACTCACAGAGTTTTTTCAGAAATACTATCCTGAATTCTCTGTAATTTAAGTTGCTGTAAGCATATTTTCTAGAGACTTTTTCTCTTTCCGAGATGCCTTGTCACCTGTGTTGTTTATGGTGTTTAATAGACTATATTTCCGCCTGGGCATTAATGGAAGTGTATTCTTCTGTTTTTCTAGAAAGGAGATTTATTATATAAAAATCTCTCTTTAGCCTGTTGCAAAGAAGGAGCTTTTCTTTTGTATTTTTTTGTTTTTTGGTTTTTTTGTTTTTTTTCTAGGTGGGGTCTAAGCCTCTTGGACTCTGCTTTATGTAAAGGATAAATAATGCCTTTTTATTTTCTAATAGATATTTTATCATGCTCACTACTCTCAGTTTCAGTCCCTGTCAGTGTCAGCGACAGTCTCGGCAGGATTTGCTCAGATTACCCTGGGGCTCCACGGTGATCAGTTTCGGAGGATATGGGGGGAGGGGCCCTCTGGGTTGAGAGTTGTTTCTCTGCCGTCCCCACTTCTTTGCCTTTTGCCCTGATCGATGGGCTCTGCCCCTAGATGCATGGAGCTCACAACTCTCCCAGGCTGGGCTGTTCATTGAACTCACTGTACCTTCTCTCCCTCTCCTCCTACAGGGAGTTTCACTGGCTGTGAGAGATATCTTCTTTATTTCTCCCATTTCACTGCCTGACATGCACGTTTCTGACCTGTGGTAGCTCTTATGCACAGATATCATGCTCAGACCTGCTGTTGTGCAGTTTGAGTGTTTTTTGTTGAGTTTTAGATGTTCAGCTTATTATTTCAAGGGGAGAAATCTGGGGACGTCTCTCACTCTGCCATGTTTCTTCAAACTCCTAGTGGTAATTTCTTAAAGGTTAGATGCAATGTGGAATCTGTTTGCTAACACACTGTAAATTCTGGTTTTGACTCCTGGCTGTGGTTGATAACTGCAGAGGGGTGTGGGAGACCATAGATGGTAGTAACAGTCAGGGGTCAGTTCTGTGCTGCCAAGCAATCATCTGTTGAAGGGTTTTACTCCATGTTGGGACCTTCTGGAGCGAAGTGGAAGGTGCAAAGGTACGTGAGGTCTGAGGCAGGAGTAGGTAGCGGAGTGTGAGAGTTGGTGAGGACCCAGGGACTTCCTCCTCTGGGGAGGCATCATTGGGTAGATAGCAATGTATTAAAAAGTATTTAAATTTATTGTAGCTTGTATCTTTATTGGTGCTCATGTGTTCTCATCTTAAGCCAGTCGGAGTTTATTCAGATTTGTTCTTGAATTCTTTTGACATGACTCCAGAACTTTTTGATGTTTTTTTTGTTCATTTTTGTTTTTGTTTTTGTTTTTGCCTGTATAATATTAATATATGTTTGAAGATCATTTTGTTCGTTCCCTGTACCAGCATTAAAATCATCATTAAAAACCATTTCTCCATAGAGCTGTAATTCCTTTTAAGTAGAAAATTGTATTTCAAAACCATGATTTGGGTACTAGGCATGCTTACTGCTACTGGGATGTTCATTGTTTCTAGGTTTTTTTTAGTGTTCAGAGCTAGGGAATATGTGTTGTTTTGTTAACTTTTAGGGTAAAATAATATCACAAGTTCAAACCAATATTTTCTATTTCTAGTCTACTTAACCTTATTGATTTTGCATGTTCATCTCCTTTTAACCACAATGAAAACCATGCTTCTCAGTGACCTCAATATAATTGCTCATTTGCTTTAACCTCAGAATAACAATGCCAATTCTACTAATAATGATATCATTACTGAGGGGAAAAAAAACTATAAGATACTTTTTGCAGTCATTTTATCTGTAGGGCATATCCCAATAACTCAGTACCACTAAATTACTATGATTTAAAGTCTCTTGGAATTGTTCCTTTTTTGTGATTAGGTAGTCAATTGGATACCTGGTTAAGTTCATTTATTTCGCATTGCTTTGTTTTCTATTTTTAGGGATTGTTTTTTCTAAATGGAATTTTGTTTTATAATTATATACGATATTTACATGATTTTGAAGTCAAAGCTACAAAATAAGATATATTCAAAAACAAAGTATATTCTACTAAGCAAATCTACAAAATAAGAAGCCTAGTTTCTATCACTTCATTTCTCCCTATTACTTCTCTTCTATTAGTAACCATTATTTTTATTTTATAATTTATTCTTCCATTTTTCTTTTTAATAAAGCAAATGCTTTTTAGATATACAGTAGGTAAATAATAGGATAATATGTAGCATTTTCTCCACCTTGCTACTTTTTATTTAACAATATATCCTGACTTGATAGTAGAATGTACAGATATTTTCCATCACTGTTTAAAACTGCATGGTAGTGAATTTTCTAGTTGTGCAATAGTCTGTTTATCTAGTTTTCTGTTGTTTAGATGATTTTCCAGTATTTTGCTGTTACAAATGGTGCTGCAGTAAATAGTATTGTGTACACATCTTTCCATATTTTTGTCAGTGTATCATTGAGATCAATTTCTGCAAGTGAGATTGCTGGGTCAAAAGCTAAAAATATATGTAATTTTCCTAGATATTTCCAAATTCCCCTCCACTGATATTATAGTGTTTTGCATTCTCAGCAGCAATAATTTAGAAGTCTCTTTCCCCATGGCCTGACCAGCAAACAGTATATTGTTAAAATTGAAGATTATTTCCAACCCAATAGGTAAAATGGCATCTTAGTACAGTTTTAATTTGAATGTTGAGACTGAAATTTAAAATTCAATTTTATTCCACAAACATTTTATTTTTGTAACTTCTTTGTGCCAGGTGTAGATATGCATGTAAAGATTCAGAAATAAATGAGACCCAGTTCTTGCTTTCACGAAATCCACAATACAATGGGAAAATTTTAAGAATATCAACTATATCAGTACAGCATGATGGATGCTACAACAAAAGTGTCCAAGGATTATTATGGAAATATAAAAGAAGAAAACAGAAAATAAACAAGCTAGATGAGCTACGAGGAGTATTTAAGAAGTTGTAAGGTGAAGAGATGCCTAAATTTATATAAATCTGTGAAGGAGTTAAAGCTAGGAAAGGTATAAACAAAAATATACTAGGAAACCTGAGTTCAAGTGCCCACATTTCTCAAGACTATTAATTGTGACTTTTGATGAATAATTTCTTTTTTATGAAGTGATTTTCCATATATGGAGAATAAGGGCATGGACCAGATGATTCTAAGGCCCCTCTTGCCCTTTCTGTTTTATGAATATTTCTGCTTCTTTCTCTCTGTGTGTTAGCTTCACTCTCCACACTAATCAAATTGAAAGGCAAATGAAAGTAAATCATTAACACAAGGTAGTTAATCTATGTGTAGTGATTTCAGTTGTCAAGAAAGGATTATGGAGGTGAAGCTTGGGTCAAGTGAATAAATATAGATATGGGAGAAAGGTAACCAATTTAACAAGTGGCTAAAATAGATTGGGATATGATAGGAGCTCATATGGAAGAGGTTGGATATAAAGTCGGTAAAAATTTGAGTCAAAATTAAAAAATGTTTTATTTGGAAAACTAAAGAGTTAGCATGCATTCTTATGAGTAAATGATTCAAGTTGTAAAATGAAAAATCATTACAGGAAGATCAGATGCAATAAAAAGTTTCAGTAATGGTAAAATTCTCAAACACAAAATGACATTTGCAAAAGGTTTCCCATAGTTAGTAGGTGATCACAACATTTTTTTTTCTAGATGAAATACCTCTAAAGACAATTAAGTGTGCTAAATGCCCTTCATTTTCATAGAGAGACATAGGCACTTATCATTTACTGAAATAGCCCTGATACATCAAATGGAACTTTATTCTAATCATGAAAGGATGTAATTAGTGAGATGATATTTTTAATTTTCCAGCTCGGATAACTTTCTATAGTCTGGGATAATGTAAAGTTGTTTTGAAATGTGTTCTTTGTGAATGAAATCCCTCAAAAGCCTTTTAGGAACCCTCAGTTATACAGATACAAGACAATTTTTTTAAAAGGCAACTGAGAGATCTTTGGAAACATGGCAGAGTGAAAGACGTCTCCAGATCTCTCCCCTTGAAACAACAATAAGCTGAACATCTAAATCTCAACAAAAAACACACAAACTGCACAACACCATGTCTGAGTGTGGGATCTGTGCATAAGAACTACCACAGGTCAGAAACCCAAGTGTCCGGTGGTGGACTGGGAGAAAGAAAGAAGCTGCCTCTTGCAGCTGCCTGAGCTACCTGTAGGAGGAGGGAGAAGGGAGAAGGAGTGGTGAGTTCCCTAAACAGCCCTGCCTGGGAGAGTTGTGAGTTCCACACAGCCAGTGGCAGGACCCAGTGATCAGAGCAGAAAGCAGAAAACCAGCTGACAGAGAAACAACAGTTCATTTTTACCAACTGCAGTTGGAAAGATGAGGCTGAACTGCAGCCCCCAACACCCAAGGTAGAGGGCACTTCAACCCATACTCTCCAAGACCGAACACCATAAATCCCCAAAGGAATTAGAACGAATTCTACCAAATCTCTAACTAACACTGACAGAGACTGAAACTGAGGGTAGAGAGCATGATTAAATATCTACAAGAAAATAAAAAGGCATTTTTAAAGCTTTACATAAAGCAGGGATCCAAGAGGCTTAGATGCCACCCCTACTGGAAACCAAAAGAAAAGCACCTTCTTTGCAACAGACTAAAGAGAGACCATTATATAATAAATCTTCTTTCTGGAAAAAAAAAGCAGAATACATTTCCATTAATGCCCAAGCAAAGAAATAGTCCAATAAACACCATGAACTACCAAGGTGACAAGACATCTCAGACAGAAGGAGAAGAAATCACCACAAAATAAGCTTACAGACATAGAAATATGTGACTTAAATGACAGAGAATTCAGAACGGTACTTATGAAAAAACTCAATGACATCCAAAACAATTCATAACAACAATTTCAGGAATCGGAAAAAAAAAAAAAAAACTAGATGAGCAGAATAGAATTTTGGCAAGATATTGAAACCTTCAAAATAAACCAAATAGAACTTCCAGAGATGAAGAACATACTGCAAGAGATGAAAATGAAATAACAAGCTTGTGAAATGCAGTCAACCAATGGAGGGAATGATCAGTGGTATCGAAAACAGAAATCTAGAAATAAATCAGAAGGAAGAAGAGAGAAACTGAATAATGAAAAATAATGAAAGAGAAATTCAAGAACTAAATGATACCATCAGGAGAGGAAACATAAGAATAATGGGCATTATTGAGGAAAAAGAACAGGGACGAATAAGCATTTTCAGACAAATAGTTGAAGAGAATTTCCCAAATCTAAAACATGAACTGGAGCTTGGAATTCAAAAAGTCAACAGAACACCCAATTATCTCAACCCAAAAAGACCTTTACCAAGACACATTGTATTAAAATTATCAAAAATCAATGACAAAAAAATATTTCACAGCTCCCAGGGAGAAGAAAACAGCAACATATAAAGGTAAACTCATTAGATTATCTTTGGACTTCTCAGCACAAACCTTACAAGCCAGAAAGGAGTGGAATCAAATATTTAAACTATTAAGTGAAAGGACTACCAGCCTAGAATAATATATCCAAATAAACTCTCCTGTAGATATGAAGGAGAAATTAAGACTTTTCCAGACATAGAAAAATTGAGGGGATTCTTCACTATGAGGCCTGCACTAGATGAAATAATGAAAGGGGTGAGTTCATCTAAAACAAATGACAAAAAAACAAAAACAAAAACATAATTCGGAGTAAAATGACTATCAGGCAAATAGAAGCAGAGGAGTGCAACCCTTACTAAGAACAGGGCAGTAAAAGCTTATAATAAGAAGAGAATTTTTATAACAAGATAATATTGAATGTCCAGCATACATAGGAACAAATTGAGATAACAATGACTGAAAAGGGGGGAGATTCAAAGATCCAAATTAGCAGAAGAAAATGAATGACTGTATATGTATAACTATCCTTTACATGTTCGTAATGGTAACCACACACAGCAGGTTCAGAACTAAAGTATAAAACATAAAACAAAAAGAACCAGAGTGAAAAAGCACAAAGGCCAACCAAAATAAAGAAGGACAAGGAAGCAATGGGAACACTGAGCTACCAGAAAGGAAAAGATAAAATGGCTATTAGAAGACCTCATATTTCAATAATCACCCTAAATGGAAATGGATTGAACTCACCAATATAAAGGCACAGAGTTGCAGAATGGATCAAAAAAACAAAACCCAACCATTTGCTGCCTCTAGGAGATACATTTCAGCTCCAAAGAATAATATAGACTCAAAATGGAAGGATGGAAAATGATATTTCAAGCAAATGGCATTCAGAGAAAAGCAGGAACAGTGGTGCTAATATCAGACAAAATAGACTACAAAATAAAAATGTAAAGAAAGAAACTAAGAGATACTTCATAATGATAAAGGGAATTATGCACCAAGAAGACGTAACACATTAATATCTATGCTCCCAATCAGGGATCCCTGAAACATGTAAAGCAATTACTAACAGAAGTAAAGGGAGAAACAGACCAAAACTATCGTAGTAAGAGACCTAAATACCCTGCTGTCGGATATGGACAGATCATCCAAATAGAAAATCAATAAGAAAATAACATCCTTATATGACATATTAGACCAACTGGACATAATTGACATTTACAGAGACTTCTATCCCCAAACAGATATTTACACATTCTTCTCTAGTGCACACTAACATTCTTAAGAATCAACCACATACTGAGACGCAGAGATAGCCTCAAGAAATATAAAAGAGTTGAAATCATATGAATGATATTTTCTGATCATAATTATTTTAAATTCTAGATAAACTGCAGAAAGAAATCAGGAAGAACCACAAATAAATGGAGATTAAACAACATGCTATTGAAGAATAACTGGGTCAGAGAAGAAATAAAAAGAGACATCAAGAGATTCATAGAAACAAATGATAATGGTAGTACAACATATGAAAACTTTTGGGACACGACAAAAGCGGTCATAAGAGGAAAGTTCATATCATTACAGGCCTATCTCCAAAAACAAGAATGAGCCCAAATAAACAACTTAAAAGGAAGAACAAATGAAGCCTAAAGTCAGCAGAAGGAAAGAAATAATCAAAATTAGAGCACAATTAAGTGAAATTGAAAACAACAACAACAAAAAAGAAAAAATAAATGCAATAAAGAGCTGGTTCTTTGAAAAGGTTAATAAAATTGACAAATCCATGCTAGACTAACTAAAGAAAAAAGAGAAAGGACACAAATAAATAAAATCAGGGATGAAAGAGGGGGAGATTACAACTGACATCGCAGAAATAGAAAGGATCATACATGGATACTATGAAAAAGTATATAACACAAAATTTAATAACCTAGAAGTAATGGACCAGTACTTAGAAAAATACAACCTTCCTAGACTGAATCAAGAGAAACTGGAAAATCTAAATAAAGTGATCAGCAGTATGGAAATTGAAACAATCATCAAATACCTACCAAAAAGTAAAAGTCTAGGACCACATGGCTTCACCAGTGAATTCAACCAAACATTCAAAGATTTTATACCTATTTTCCTCAAACTCTTCTAAAAAGTCAAAGAGGAGCCAATACTTCCCAACTAATTTTATGAGGCCTATGTTATTCTGATACCAAAACCTGGTAAAGATAACACACAAAAAAGAAAACTACAAACCAATATCTCTCATGAACACAGATGAAAAAATCTTAAATAAGATACTAGCAAATCGAATACAGCAACATGTTGAAAAGATTATACACCATGATCAAGTTGGCTTCATCCCAGAGGCACAGAGATGGTTCAATATATGCAAATCGATTAATGTGATACACCACATAAACAAATTAAAATATAAGGATCATATGATCATATCAATAGATGCAGAAAAAGCCTTTGGCAAGATACAGCATTCTTTTATGATCAAAACACTTAACAAAATCAGGATAGAAATAAAGTACCTTAACATAATAAAGGCCATATACGACAAACCCTCTGCCAACATACTTAATGGTGAAAAACTAAAAACTTTCTCAATAAGATCAGGAACAAGGCAAGGCTGCCCAATATCGCCACTGTTATTCAATATAACATTGGAGGTTCTAGCGAGTGCATTCAGACAAAAGAAAGATATAAAAGGCATCGAAACAGAAAACAAAGAATTTAAATTGTCACTATTTATGGATGTCATGATTGTCTATATAGAAAACCCTAAAGAATCCATAAGAACACTACTAGTAACAATAAGCAAATATAGTAATGTTTGTGAATACAAAACTTATGTTCAAAAATCCATAGCATTCCTATACTCTAATAATGAAGTGTCAGGAAAAAAAAGTGGAAAAATAATTCCTTTTGCAATTGCAACAAAAAGAATAAATACCTAAGAATAAATTTAACAAAACAAGTTAAGGGCCTACGTAATGAAAACTATAAGACCCTACTAAAAAAAACTTAGAAGAAGATACAAAGAAATGGAAAGATATTCCATGTTCTTGGATTGAAAGAATCAACATAGTTAAAATGGCCTTATTACGTAAAGCATTGTTCATATTTAATGCAATCCTCATCAAAATTCCATTGGCATTTTTGAAAGAAATAGAACAAAAAATCATTAGATTTGTATGAAAGCACAAAAGACCCCAAATCGCCAAAGCCATCCTGAGAAGAATGAACGAGGCTGGAGGCATCACACTGTCCAACTTCAAATTATATTACAAAGAGGCAATAATCAAAATGGCATGGTATTGGCAGCAAAACAGACACACTGACCAGAGGAACAGAATCCAGAGTCCAGAAGTAAACCTATATTTATATGGGCAAATATTTTTTGACGAAAAAGCCAAAAACATACCGTGGAAAAAGGAAAGCCACTTCAATAAATCGTGCTTCGAAAACTGGAAAGTCACTTGCAGAAGAACGAAACTAGACTGTTGTCTATCACCACACACCAAAATTAACTCAAAATGGACTAAGGAACTGAAAATAACCTGAAATAATAAATGTATAGAAGAAAACGTAGGAACTAAACTTAAGTAACTTGGACTTAACAAGGATTTTATGAATTGATCTCAAAAGCAAGGGAATTAAAAGCTAAAATAAATGAATGGGACTACATCAAACTAAAATGTTTCTGCTCAGCAAAAGAAATCATCAACAGGGTAAAGAGACAGCCATCCGAATGAGAAAATATATTTGCAAGCAACACCTCTGATAAGGGCCTAATATCCAAAATATACGAAGAACTCATACAACTCAATAACAACAAAAAAACAAACGATCCAATCAAAAAATGTGCAGAGAACCTGAATAGACACTTCTCCATAGAGGACATACAAATGGCCAACAAATATTTGTAAATATGCTCAACATCGCTAGTTATTAGGAAATGCACATCAGAAACCCAGTGAGATACCATCTCACACCTGTTAAGATAGCTATAATCAACAGCGCAAGTAATAAGAAATATTGGAGAGGATGCGGAGTAAAAGGAACCCTCATACACTGCTGGTGGGAATGCAAGTTGGTACAGTCGCTATGGAAAACAGTATGGAGGTTCCTCAAAAAACTAAGAATTGATCTACCATATGATCCAGCAATAACTCTACTGGGTATTTACCCCAAAGACTTGAAAAAAGATATCTGAGAAGATATTTTCACATTGATGTTCATAGCAGCATTATTCACAGTGGCCAGGACATGGATTTAACAGAAGTGTCCTATGATACATGATTAGGTAAGGAAGTTGTGGTACATACATACAAATGGCAGTATTTCATCTCTTCCTATGCTGCCAGCCTCATTCTCTTTTCTTAGGATGGATTTGGCAATTTGGGGTCTTTTTCGCTTCCATACAAATCTGCTGATTGTTTGTTCTATTTCTTTAAAAAATGCCGGTGGGATTTTGATGTGGATTTCATTAAATCCGTATAATGCTTTAAGTAGTAAAGACATTTTAACTATGTTGATTCTTCCAATTCAAGAACACAGAATACCTTTCCATGTCTTTGCATCTTCTTCGATTTCTCTTAATAGGGTCTTATGGTTTTGAATATATAGGTCCTTCATATGTTTCTCTAAATTTATTCCTAGGTATTTTATTCTCCTTGTTGCAATTGCAAAAGGAATTATTTTAACACTTTTTTTCCGCCACTTCATTAGTATAGTGTAGGAATGCTATGGATTTTTGATTATTGATTTTGTATCCAGAACCATTACTATATTTGTTTATTGTTTCTAGTAGTGTTCTTATGGAGTCTTTACAATTTTCTACATAGAGAATTATGTCAACTTCAAATAGTGACAGTTTGACTTCTTCATATCCTATTTGGATGCCTTCTATATTTTTCTCTTGCTTGATTTTACTCGATAGGATATCCAATGTTTCATTAAATAACAGGCGATAGTGGACAGCCTTGTCTTGTTCCTGATCATAGAGGGAAGGTTTTAATTTTTTAACTATTAATTATAATGTTGGCTGAGGATTCATCATAGATGGCCTTTATTATGTTAAAGAGGAGGAGGAGGAGGAGGAAGAGGAGGACTTAAATGTTTTGATCATAAATTGAAGCTGTAACTTGTTGAAGGCTTTTTCTGCATCTATTGATATGAACATATGATTCTTATTTTTTAATTTGTTTATATGGTCATTTACATTAATCAATTTGAATGCGTTCAACCATCTTTGTGCCCCTGAGATGAAATCCACTTCATCGAGGTGTATAATCTTTTGAATATCTTGCTGTATTCGGTTCACTAGTATCATATTTAGAAATTTTGCATCTGTGTTCATGAGAGATATTGGTCTGTAGTTTTCTGTTTTTTTGTGTTATCTTTACCAGATTTGGATATCAGAGTAATATTCGCCTCATGAAATGAGTTGAGAAGTATTGCCTCCTCTTAGATTTTATGGAAGAGTTTTAGGAGAAGAGGTATTAAATCTTTAAATGTTTGGAATAATTCACTGGAGAAGCAATCTGTTCCTGGAATTTTATTTTGGTACATTTTGAGGATTGTTTCAATTTCCATTTTGCTGAACCATCATTTCTTTTTTTTACAGTTCTTGATTCAGTCTAGGAAGATTGTATCTTTCTAAGTACTGGTTCATTTCTTCTAGGTTATTAAATTTGGTGTTATCTATCGTTTCATAGTATTCTTGCACGATCCTTTGTATTTCTGCAGTGTCTGTTGTAATTTCCCCCCTTTCATCCCTGATTTTGTTTATTTGTGTCTTTTCTCTTTTTATTTGGTGAATATAGCCAGGGTTTTTTCAATTTTATTAACCATCTCAAAGAAACAGCTCTTTGTTGCATTTATTTTCTCTATTATTTTTTGTTTTCAATTTCATTTATTTCTACTCTAATTTTTATTATTTCTTTCCATCTGATGACTTTAGGCTTCATTTGTTCTTCCTCTTCTAGATTTTTAAGATGAAGCATTAAGTTGTTTATTGGGGCTCGTTCTTGATTTTGGAGATAGGCCTGTAATGATATGAACTTTCCTCTTATGACCCCTTTTGCCATGTCCCAAAAGTTTTGATATGTTGTACTATCATTATCATTCATTTCTATGTATCTCTTGATCTCTCTTTTTATTCTTTCTCTGACCCAGTTATCCTTCAGTAGCATGTTGTTTAATCTTCATGTATTTGCGGTTCTTCCCACTTTATTTTTACCGCCATTCTCTAGCTTCAAAGCATTATGATCAGAGAATATGGTTGGTATGATTTCAACCCTTTTTTATTTGTTGAGGCTATATCTGTGAACCAGTAGATGGTCAATTCTTGAGAATGTTCTACGTGAACTAGAGAAGAATGTATAAGCAGCTGTTTTGGGGGTGAAAAGCTCTGTCAATGTCGATTATGTCCAGTTGATCTAATGTGTCATTTAAGGATGATATTTCTTTATTGATTTTCTGTTTAGATGATCTGTCCATATCTGATAGTGGAGTATTTAGTTCCCCTATTATAATTGTGTTTTGGACTGTTTCTCGACTTACTTCTGTTAGTAATTGCTTTGTATATTTCAGGGCTCCCTGATTGGGAGCATAGATATTAATAAGTGTTATATCTTATTGGTGCTTGATTCCCTTTATCATCATGATTTGTCCCTCAGTATCTCTCTTTACCTTTTTTATTTTGAGGTCTATTTCATCCGATATTAGTACCACTACATCCTCTTATCTTTGAATGTCATTTGCTTGAAATATCATTTTCCAGCTTTTCACTTTGAGTCTATATTTGTCTTTAGAACTGTGATATGTTCCCTGAAAGCAGCATATTTTTGGGTTTTGTTTTTTCATCCATTCTGCAGCCCTGTGCTTTTTTATAGGTAAGTTCAGTCCATCTACTTTTAGGGTGATTATTTAAATATGGGGTCTTCTCATAGCCATTTTATCTTTTGCTGTCTAGTAGCTAGGTGTTTCCATTGTTTCCTTGTCCTTGTGTGCCTGTTTTTTTTTTTTTAATTTTTGTTGGGTTTTGTAGACTTTCCCTTTGGTCCTTCTTGTTTAATATTATATATTTCAATTCTGAATCTTAGGCATGTGGTTACTATTATGAATATGTGAAGGATAGTTTTATGTATACAGTCGTCCATTTTCTTCTGTGCATGTCTTATCTTCATTCCTCTTTGCAAATTTGGATCTTTTAACCTTCCTCATTTCATTCATTGTTGTTTCAGTTTGTCCCTGTCGGCTGAATGTTCATTACTATTTTGTTATAGCAAATCTCTTCTTATTGTTTAAGCTTACTATGCTCTGTTCTTAGCAGGAGTTGCACTTCTTGAATCCCAAGCTCCAGCTCATTCCTTAGATTTGGGAAATTCTTGTCAACTAATTTTTTCTGAAAATGCTTTCTAATTCCTGTTCATTTTCCTCACCTTTGAGAATGCCCATTATTCTTATGTTCCCTCTCCTGATGATATCAGCTAGTTCTTGTATTTGTCTTTCTTTCTTTTTTTTTTCATTCTTCACTTTCTCTCTTTTTCCTTCTTATTTATTTCTAGATTTCTGTCTTCAATATCACTGATCCTTTCCTCCATTTGGTCTACTCTATTTCCCAAGCTTGCTATTTCATTTTTCAACTTTTGCAGTGTGTTCTTTATGTCCGGAATTTCTCTTTGGTTCTTTTTGAGGGTTTTAATCTCTTTGCTAAAGAACTCATTCTGCTCATCAGTTGTTATTTTCAGTTCCTGAAATTGTTGATAAGAATTGTTTTGGAGATCATTGTGTTTTTTCACAAGTACCATCCTGAATTCTTTGTCATTTAAGTTGCATATTTCTATATCTCTAAGCTTATTTTCTGGAGATTTTTCTCTTTCTTTCTGAGATGCCTTGTCACTTTGATTGTTCATGGTGTTTAATGGACTATTTCTCTACCTGGGCATTAATGGAATTGTAATTTGCATTTTTTTCCAGAAAGATTTATTATATAAAGTTCTCTCTTTAGATTGTTGCAAAGAAGGCATTTTTCTTTTGGTTTACAGTAGGTGGTGTCTAATCCTCTTGAATCCTTGGTTCATAAAGTCTTAATAATGCCTTTTTTTTCCTTATAAATATTCAATCATGCTTGCTACCCACAGTGTCAGTCCCTGTCAGTTTTTGTGACAGTTTCGGTAGCATTTGCTCAGATTCCCCCATGTCTCATGGTGTTCGGTCTTGGAGGATATGGGAAGAGGGGACCTGCGGCTCAGTCTCATGTTTTGCAACCACAGCTGGTAATAACCAACTGTTGTTTCTCTTCTGTCCCTGCTTCTCTGCCATCCCTACTCTGCTTTTTGCCCTGAACTCTGGCACTGCCGCGGTCCACGTGGAGCTCACAATTCTGTCAGTCAGGGCTGTTCAGGAAACCCACTGTACCTTCCCCCTTGCCCCTCCTGCAGGAAGCTCCAGTTGATAGAGGCAGCTTTTTTGTTTCTCTCAGTCCTCTGCCCAACTCCCAGAATTCTGACCTGCAGTAGCTCTTATGCGCAGATCCCACACTTAGATGTTTTGGTGTGTGGTTTGGGTTTTTTTGTTGAGTTTTAGTTTTTCATGTTATTGCTCTTTAAGTGGGAGAGTTCTGGGATATCTCTCACTCCACTATGTTTCTGATGTTACCTCAAGTACTGAGATTTTAAACTTTTTAAACTGTCTGAGCTCACAGTTTATGCTTTATCTACTATAGGATTCTACCTTGTATAGTATTAGAAATGTAATAGAAAAATATATTTTCTCCTCTCTTTCCATTATTTATTTTTATTATATCACTCATTTACCAAGCAAAACACTGTGTGTAAAGTACCTACATGGTACATGGCCCATATCAGCCACCTAAAAGATAGTATTTTCATTTCTTCCCCTACTCAATCCTTTTGAAGGCAATTATTTTATCTACACATTTGGGTGTCTTGCAACATAAGTAGGTGTCTTTTGAATATCTTTAGATTTTAAAGAAATACAAAAATGCAATGCCTTCTGCAAGCCTTTGATATAAATTTGCCTTATATTAACAAACATACATACAAATACACATACATATATGTAAACACATGGACAAATTATATGCATAGTGTGCTCATAGTATGTGTATTATTCTAACACTTGCTTTAGAAATAACACATTTATTGAGATAAAATTCACATATCGTACTATTTATTCAAAGTGATGGTTTTAGTATATTCACAGACATGTCCAACCATCACTACAGTCATTTTTAGAACACTTTCATAACTCCCAAAAGAAACTCGGTACCCTAAACTTTAGCTTTCATCCAGCAATCCTCCCATCATCTCCCACCCCCACTCCAGACCTAAACAGCTGCTAATCTATTTTTTGTCTCCACATATTTGACTCATCTGAATATTTCATATAAATGTAATCATATGATTTATGCGTTTCATGTCTGGCTTTATTCACTTAGCATTATGTTTTCTAGGTTTATCCATGTTGTAGCATGAATCATTACTTCACTCCTTTTTGTGTCTGAATAATGCCCCATTATATGGATATACTATATTTTGTGTTTCTAACATTAGGGGATGAACATTTGGATTGATTCTACATTTTGGCTCTTATTATAATACAGATTATAATAAGATTCATGTATAGCAGGTCCTTGAATAATGAAATATTGTTTTGTTATAACACTGATGAGATGCTGTAGGAATTTAACTCTTGTTTACATCAATGGAAAAATTATTTAATTATATGTGATATCATAGAAACTATTGAGGATGTTAAGTGAAAACTAACTGACTAAGTTTTTTTGTGTGGACTTTTGTTTTCATTTCTCTCTGAGTGGAAGTTCATTTCTTTAAAATGGAATCATTAGGTCATATGGTAACTGTATATTTAACAATATGAAGAAATGGCATACCTTTTCCAAAGTGGCTGCATCATTTTACATTTCCACCAGCAGTGTGTAAATGTTCCAGTTTCTCTATATACTTTTCAAAACTTATTTTTGTCTATCTTTTCAATTATAGACATCCTAGCAGGTATGAGCTGCTATCATTTCCCTTATGATAAATAAAGTTGAGCATCTTTTGTGCATATAAATTTGATGATATTTAACTTTTATTGAGCACCTGCAACATACAAAGTGTAATGTGGGGGACTTAGATGAAATAGATACAAATATACCACAGGAAAGTTAAAGTCTAGTGGAATTTCTGAGATAGCCCTGATTTTAATTCTGAATGTAGCCATGTAGAGAATGTGTGATCCTGGACAGATTACTTAATCCCTCTCTGCTTCATATTTCTCAGTTGTAAAATGAATTTAATAATACATAGTTACAGAGGATTTATAAGAATCAAATGAAATACTTCAACAAAACACTTGTTGCATTCCTATTTTGTGCCTTGCACTCTGTATGTATACACATATGTGTATAAATGAGGTTTATGAGAGTGTCCAGCTCAAGGCCTGGTTCCCTACATTACACTGGTAATGCTGGTAACAGTAAGGTGGCAGTGATGACAATGTTGACAGTACACTCAATTAAGGTGTTATTGGATATATCATCCTATGTTTTCGTGATGAGAAATCATTTTAATATAGAGGGAAGTGTTTTAAGTACACTAAAAATCTGAGTTAAAATAGAAAGTCTGTTTAAGTGCAGTACATTTAGACTGTATTCCTTGAAATAAACCATTGGCTTTTCTGCCTGTTGTGTTTACGTTCACCACCAGCCATACTGGCACTAACTGGTATCCTTGTAGGCAGTTTCAGCTCAGACATCAAGGGCTGACAGGTGGAGAGCGCTGTGTCTTTGGTGAGGGCAGAGATACGTTGGCAGGAGGCAGAGTAAAGAGTTTATCTGACACTGTTCTGTCTGCTGTTTGGGGAAATAAGATAGCTATTGTAGACACCAGCCTGATATCTATAGAAAATCATAACTATCATTATCAGAAAGAAATTAGGAAACCAACCTGGATACCAGCTCTCAGTCCTGAGATAGTTTCTTCTGAAGCCTCTTAGAATGCTGTGTAGGATATATAAGCTTTGCATTTATTTAAGTGTAAAAGAAAGGTCGAAAAAAAGGCAAATTTCCCTTATAAGGGGTTTGATGTGTGAAATAGTCCAAATGTATTTAAGAGCTAAAGCGCAATAGCTAATTGATAGGTAACCCAGAAAATGTCTAATGATGTGACCAGTAATTCTCAGGATAATATATTTCAAATAATTTTGGATGGAAAGATGCATTTTGCAGTGCATATGGCTGACTGGATTTTCAAATCAACACCATGAAAGGCTGATTTATATTTTAATGGCTTGGATAGGCATCTGTAATAACAAAAGTAAGCTAAGTGAATAATTGTAACTACAAGTGATCTTTATTCTTAGGAAAGATAATATGGGAAAATGCAATCATACAAGATATTTATTTGTACTACTATTAATACACATATATATTTTTATAATGCTTATTATGTAAAGATAAATGAAGTAATAATTATTACAATTTGCTTTATAATACTATATTTGGTTTAATGTATAGATTTTCCATGAGATTTCTTCAAGTATGTTTCCCTGTTCAATTACACTATGATTAGACTTGTAAAAAAATTGTATTATATGCAAAATTTTCAGGATTTTTAAATCATACATTACTGTATTATATTCAAATGTATGTATGTAGCTGCATTATACTTAAATTGTATGTTAATGTGTTTTTTGGGAAGCATTTTTTCTCATTACAAAATTAATAAATGCTTATTGAGTAAAATCTGAAAACTATAAACAACAGTTTCTAACAATGTCAGTAGGAGTTATTATTTAAAACATTATTATTCTAGTAAGCAAACCTTCATTTTTAAAATATTCCTTCTTTGCATTTCTAGTGATTTTGAAATCATTTTTATTTGTAATTCTTCTTTTACCAACTGCTTGTGCAAAACTGACTAATACTCTTCTGAAGTGTTCAAATCATACTGATTTTAAATCCTTTTATATTAAAGATTTTAACCCTTTTTCTATGATACCTGTGGTAAATAATTTTTTTACATGAGGCAACCCTTGATTGACCTCACAGATAGCAAAGACATTGTTAGTTTACAATCTCTTATTTTTTTATTTTTTATGCCTACAGCACCTGGTCTTCCTAGGTGATCTCCCATCCAAGTACTAACCAGGCCTGACCCTGCTCAGCTTCCGAGATCAGATGGGATCATGCTTGTTCAGGGTAGCATGGCTGTAGACTTGTGGTAAATATTTTTAACCATGAATTTCTGACTTTGTATAATGCTTAGATTGGCCTTCTGAACCTAGAGATCAGATAAATACTAGCCATTTCTATTGCCTAATTTTGTTCCTTTGTTCTTATTTAATGACTGAAGGACAATACTGATAACATCAATATGACATTTTATATTTGTATGTGCATTTTATATAATTGTCTAAATAAATCCTTAAAGAGTTCTGCTAGGCAGTTACCTTTATTATCTTATATCCCATTCCTCAGAAGAAAAATCATTCATTAGGCAGTAAAGCCCAACTTATATCCTAACTACATATTTTATGCTTTCCCTGCCTTCACACTACTTTTGTTGATTTGGGATCTCCATAGAGACCTCAGATCTCCTGAAGATTCTGTTAATTACTGTTGGATATTCCAAATTATATTAAAAAATGATTAGGAGGGCTCAGTTTGATAACACTAAAGAATAAAATCATTTGGAATAGAATTATTTTATAAAAAAAATGATTTGAAGAGCACTACCTGTATATTTTATAAAATTTAGGAAAAATATCAAAATACAGATAGTAGGAAATTAAAAAATACCCTACATAATCTCATCACTTAAAGATAAAAACACTAATAGCATTCTTGTATATATCCTCCCATTTTTTGTTTATTTTTCTTTGTATATTATATATGCATTTTTATCATATCATATATATTGCATTGCATCTTGTTTTTTTCCCCACTTAATATATTATAAAAATGTCTTTATGTAGTTAAATGTTACTAGTTTATATGATTTAACGGCTACATGATCTGATAGATCCTCTTTGGGGTGAGGGGTATAGAAAGGTTGGGGGAATGGAAACAAAGAAAGAAACAAAAGACCTCTTTCTCTGGGTCTCATTTCTTCCTACAATCTACTCTTGTCTTATTCTTTCTCACTGATTCTGCACCAAACCTCCAAGTTCATATTCCTTTTAACTCTCTAGCTTTGTTGCAGACTAGACATACTTTTGTATAAATCCAAAGACCCAATGTTAGGTAATTAGATAATCATGAGTGACAGGAGTGAAGGCTCAGCTCTGTAACCATATAAACATCCCTTAAGGATCTCTCCGAAACACCTATTTTATGGTTATAAATAACCCCTTCATCCTAAGTCACAAAGGCCATAAAAGCTGTTGGCTTAAACCAGCCCCAAACATGTGTGCAGAAAGTACTATCCTAACCTGCCCGTAATCTTAGCCTCATTATACCATCGTTACAATATACATATGCCCAGAAGTATGTGAATTTAATTATAACAGACTGAATTCTGGGTAAACACATGTGCAGTAAGCAAAGGGATATTTAACAGCCAACTGTCAATCAAAATGACTTCATGTGCCAATCATCTACGACCACCCTTGTAACCTCCAATCATGGCCCAAGTATAAATGAATCTTTTCACTTGTGCACTATTACAGTTCTTCTTTGAAACCTGCCCCTCCCTTGAAGGGCACTCTGTCTTTTGTCTTTTCACATCCTGAATTCCACAGAGCTACAGCCTTTCTTGGTATGGCCTGTCTCCTTCTAAAAATGTACTTTCAATAAATCTTACTTTTTCTAAATCTCACTGACCTGTAATCCTTTACTGAGTCAGTGGGGGAAAAGTCGAGGACCCACTCCATGCTGCTGGGGTGATGCAAGATTTCAGATCGCCCCAACAATAACACCAATAATGAGCATTTCTAAACAATAACCATTTGCCTCAAGTCTAAATCTCTAGCAACTCAAAGAACAAATGGACATTTAAAACGATAGTTTTTCTTTAATCAGAAGTAGATAAACTTTTCAGGTATGCCTTTCTACCTCAAAGCTAGAGCTAAATTTAGGGATATTTTTTACTTTCCACTTCCACTAAAAAACACCAAACACTTTATTGAACATGCAAAGCAGGATGATATGCATTTATCTTTGCAGGCAGCCATGTCAAAAATTCTCTATAATTTCAACTTGTTCAACTTAGAAGAGGTAAATAGTAGTAATAATAAGTCTTCAGCATCTGTAGCTTCCTCTTCTTGGATCCTTTCCTCTGCCCAATTGTAACACAGTGAAATGCTTGCTGGGCTCTCTCCGACTCACACAGATAGCTTGAGGCTTAAGTATTTTGCTAGAACAGCCCTTGTCAGAAGGGACCTCTCCTGAAGAGGTGGGAAGTGTGTACAGAACAATAACTATTTTTCAAAAATTTATAAGAACTTCAGGGTGGGACTAGATCAGTGTGGTCAAACAAAAAGATTTGGAGATTTTGTGCCCCACACCTTCTTTCATCCATGTATATATAGGGCACTGGAACTTGGGGTGCTCTTAAGATGGATTTCATGAACTATCGACATCTTCTCAGTTGATGCTTTCTCAATGAATAAAATTTTCCTTTCTCTAAACTCTTATCTATTGAATATTGGTTTTTTGAAGCACCAAGCACATGAACCTTGTGATGGTTATACAATGACTTCCTCTTTCTTTTGCCCTTTCTCCCCTATTAGACCATAGAAAGTTTCAACGATGTTACTGACCCTTGATGATTTGAGTGGCTGATTACACATTTTCACTCCTTTGCTGCCTCAATCAGGCATTTAAATTTCCAGTCACCTTAGTTCTATTTGTGGCCTATACAATGTTTCCATGTTAAAAGGATTTCAGGCCTCAACAAACAGGTGAAGAGATGCATTTTTAATAATTGGAGCCCCTACAGTTTCATGAAACCTACCTCTTCTGCTGGTGGTATAATGAGTCCTCTCAGAGAACTAGTGTAGGAGGAAGTGTTCAGAAAGGATAACCTGTGATCTCTTCTCAATATGCCACCCCCAGGAGGGATCATCCAGCCTAGAATAATCTTTCTGGTAGGTGTTAGATTCAAGAAAAGTTTTCAGCCTCTTGCCTTTGGCTTTTAAGACCGGTATGTAGCTTGCCTTAGTATATTTCTATCAGGCAGCCTCTGAATGTAAGCCAAGTATCCCTTTTGTCCTCTTCTCTAAGACTTCTAGATGCATAGCTCATATTTTCTGGCATTTTGTAGTTGAGTTAAAGTATTTAACAAGGGTTTTATACTAGAACATACTTATCTGATAACCTAAAATATAATTCTCACTTCCCATGTTATATCCATCTCTGAAAATGCAGTTTCTGACAAATTTAGCAATAATCTTTATAATTAGATTTGTGGCCATAATTTTGCTCTTTAACTAGTGGGGTGAGTTTGTGCAGCTCTAGTGGTTTACTGGGAGTAGATAGGTACTGTGAAGCAGTAAAATGCAGGGCTTAAGACAAGGTTGTGGATTTCAGAAGAAAGCCCCTTTATTCTTTGAATGGTACCAGGCTGTGAACTAAAACTGCTGCTTTCTGTTTGAGAGGGCCATATTATGAACTCTTTAAACTTAACCTGCAACCTGCTGCTGGGATAGGGGCAGTGGCTAGAGCAGCTAGTCACATATGGGAAATTTTAAGGAAAAAAAAATAACCCAATGATGTCTTTGAAATATTTCCTTGTGCTGCTTTGTATTCTTCACATAAGGTTATTGTAAAGAGATATATGGAAGTGTTTTATGCTCTCGCTGCTGCATGCATTTTTGTTTTACCTATAGGAATAAAGACAACAGCTTAAAAAGTTTGGTTGTCTTTTATATACTTCTGGTCTGAGTACTAGAACTGGGGTATGGAATTTTGGTAGAAACGACATCATCGCAACCATGTCTGTTTCTCAGAAATGTTTTTCACTGACTTCTGAGATTCTATTCAGAAGACCAGTAAGCTAAGAGAAAGCTTACTAGGGGTAAAATTATGCTCCACACCACAAGGGTAGTAGAATCTACAATATTAACCAAATATCTCAGCAGAATCCTTACCAATATAGCAGTTTTATCTCTGTTTACATATTCAGCAAACAAATTGACCACCCACTATGTACCAGGCACTATGCTTAGGATTCAAAGTGAGGATAAGACAGTGCCCATATTCATTTTCTATTGCAGCTATAACAAATTACTACCAATTTAGTGACTCTAAACAACCTGGATTTATTTTCTCATAGTTCTAGAGGTTGGAAGTTCTAAAAATCAAGATATGCGGCAGGGCTGTTCCTTCTGGAGGCTCTTGGAGAGAGAATCTGTTTTATTGCCTTTCCCAACTTCTAGAAGCAACCTATATTCCTTGGCTTATGTCCCTTTCCTCCATCTTCAAAGGTAGCAGCATAGCATCTTCTCTCCTATCTGACCTCTGCTTCTATCTGTACATTTTCTTTCTCTATATATCTGACCCTCCTGTCTTTCTCTTATAAGAATGTGTGTGATTAGATTGGCCCCACTTGGATAATCCAAGATTATCGCCCCACATCAAGGCCCACAACCTTAAATACATCTGCAATGTCCTTTTTGCCATGTAAGACAACACATTAAAAAATTCTGGGGTTTAGAACATGAATATCTTTGGTTCAGGTCATTATTGAGCCTACCATAGTACCCTTACCCTTGAACTAGTTTATAAAATAGCATAAGATAATAGACATGAAACAGATTTTGATAATTAAATGTGATAAATTAAAAGATATTGCCTGGACAAGTGACTCTGAGAATACAGAAGAGAGGACATCAGACCATCTTGAGGAAGTGCTTTATGCAGGAGGGGATGTTGATATTGAGTCTTAAGAAAAAGATGAGTTCAGTCAGTGAAGAAAGAAAGAGAATGAGAGGCAGAGGGGAACTAGGATTGAAAGAGTATGACTTTCTCAGACAGCAAGGACCAGATCAGTGTGACTGAAGTATAAGAGACATGTGTGTAATGACAGAGGATAACAGAAAGGAAAGAGTTGAGACTAGGTAAAGGAGTGTGTATTCACATGCCATAATAACAGGTTTGCATGTTATGTTGCTTTAGACAGTGGAGAGACATGGAAATAAGTATTTCAGAAAGACCATACTGAATATAGTGTGAAAAATGCTTGGCTGGAGGAAAAGAATAACTGAAGACA
Source organism: Pteropus vampyrus (assembly GCF_000151845.1). Classification (NCBI taxonomy): domain Eukaryota; kingdom Metazoa; phylum Chordata; class Mammalia; order Chiroptera; family Pteropodidae; genus Pteropus; species Pteropus vampyrus. The sequence goes on from NW_011889171.1 coordinate 195,206, forward strand.
GAAAGGTCACTGTTCTTATAGTAAGATGTCTGTGAACAAATGGGACATATTGTCAGTATAAGCACAGTTAAATCAACAAGCTGCTTTATTTGACTATTTTTCTATCTGTGGTATATTGGATAATGGCCCCTAAAGATATTCCATCTTAATACTTAAAACCTAGAAATGTTACTTGATTTGGATTAAATTAAGGATTTGAGATGGCGGTATTATCCTAGATTATCTAAGTGAGCCCTAAATGAAACCACATATACCCACATAAGCAGGAAGCTGAGGAAGATTACAGACAGAAGATGAGGAGACAATATGTTCATGGAGCAGAGATTGGTGTGATGCGGCCCCAAGTCAAGGAATGCTAGCAGCCACCAGAAGCTGCAAAATTCAAGAAATAGTTTCTCCTTCAGAATCTCAAAAGGGAATTTGGCCCTGCTTCACCTTGATTTTGGTTCTGCAAAATGGACTTCAGACCTCTGTTCTCCAGAATTATGAGGGAATAAATTTCTGTATTATGAAATTTACCAAAGCTACCAAATTTGTGGTAATTTGTTACAATAGCCACACATGCAAAATTAATAATAATAATAATAATAATAATAATAGCCTGCTTTACTCTGAATGGTGCTGTCCTATGACTCCCCAGATATTTTCAGGGCAGGCGCCATTATGCTCAGAATTTTATCCCAACTTTGGTTTATATGATGTACCTTTCTCAAATAGCTACCCTTTTAGTCTTCATAGCTAAGAGGTTAATAGATGATATATGGTTCTATTTTATGCTGTGGGGGAGGAACAAACTTTTCTCTACCCTCAAGGTTCTTTTGACTAATCTAATAATCAAATAAACATACAGATTAGCAAGAGAAAATAACCAAATTTAATTCATACATAGATATGGGAACCCTGCATACATAAGAGAGTCAGCCCCCACATACAAGAGAGGTCCAGAGATAGAAAGGGAACATGAGTATATAAGACATGCTGAGATAGGGATGAAATTATACAGCTTGGGGGCTTCAAAGGGTCATTGCAGGATGGTAAGAAGAACAGACCACTTAGTAAAAAGAAATTTGTCTTGCCCTATAGACAGGTCAAAAGAAGATATCTCTGATAATCTCTTATGGGAAAGGTTTCTAATTCAAATTCTTCTAGGTAGTTAGGAGCGGGTGGCGGAATTTTCTCTTGAGCCTGTAGCTATAAAGTTGCCTTTAGCTCAAAGTGATCTGCATACCAGAGGCACATCTTTGGGTGGCTTGTTCTGAACTCTCACAGCTCAAATAGATAAATGATTTTATAGCTCTTAGTATAAGCCTCGTTATGTTCTATTTAAATATGTATTTTTAGAGATTTATCTTAAGAAGTTGAGATGATGTGTGCAGCAAAAACAAACAGAAGTATTAGCTGGGGTTGATGGATCAGCAAGCTTTCTCTAAAGGGTGACACCATTCTGAGCTAACACTTTATTAGGAGAATATTTGAAAAAGAACTTTAGCTCTGGTAGTAATTTGGAGAAGTTATCATTCCAACAGGGGCAGCTATAGTGCCACTCAGAAGAGACTCTTGTGTGTGTGTGTGTGTGTGTGTGTGTGTGTGTGAACAAATTTTTCATGTACACAAATCAGATTCCTGCCATATTTTATTTAATGTGTTGTAAAATGTTATGCATATTAAAGAAGCACTGAATGGAGTTAACCTGTGAATGAGAGGCAGTAGAATAGAATATAAAGAGCAAGGGCCCTCAAGTCGGACAAGTTTTTCGATCAGTTAGTATTAACAAGTTGAGAACCTCAATTTATTCTTCTATGAAATAGTACTAATAAGAGTACCCGTTTCATCAGGTTGTTGCAATAACTTGATGAAATAAAACATACAAAACACCTCACATAGCTTTTGGCACAGAAAATGCTCAATGAATATTTGGGGTTGTTATTAAAATTAGTCATGATATGATAATGCTATTTTTGTTATCTGGCACTGTTTGTTATATAGTGAGATGCAGCATCTCGTAGAAAATTCTGGAAAAGTGCCGATACTTTGTTAATAACCAAGTTTTGAAGATGGTGTTAAGCCCTGAACCTATAGTCCTTTTAACTATAGTTTTGCTTTGGTCCCAGGGGGTGCAGAGCAATCAAGAACACCTTGCCTCTGATAAGAGGAAGCAAATTAGAAGAATTAGGCTTAACTTTTAATGATTAAGCTAATTTTGCCTTGGAGGTGGTTAAGGCTGGCCAGGAAGAACTTGGTATGTTCCTGGTCAGTGTATCAGGCATGACTATGAATAATGCAAGACAGTGGTTCATTAAGAGCTAAATTGTATAACACATATTAAGTGCTGTGGTTGATCAGAAAAGGTCTGGAATAGTCAAAAGGAGCCTAAGAAAGTAAAAAAAAAATAAGTTGACTATTGAAGGGGAGGAATCGAGTAGAGTGGGGCGTTTAGAAGAAGGGAACATTTCAGCCACAGGCCACAATATGAGTGAAAGTGAAGGGCCACAACAGTAGTCCTAATTCCACCAGTTTGTCCAGGTACTCCACTGACTCTCTTCAACTTTTTCCTTTTAAGCCAAAATAAACAATTATTAGTCTCTGAGTTCACCTTTAGTTTTCCTTCCTCTATATGATTTTCAATCCTGCTCTGAAATTCTATCTGTCTCTCTGTTCATCTTCAGTCCTGCTTCTTTGTGAAAACTTTTCTCATCACAAGATGGTGCATTCTTACTCTTCCTACTATAAGATTCTCATAGCACCTTGAGTGATCTTCTCTAATGCTACTAATAACATTCAGCTTTAAATTAGAGTTGTTTGTATAATTATCTACATGTTCCTTGAGGGCAGTATTGAGACTTATTCATCTTTATACACCCTGGGACAATGTGCTGAGAGCTTGGGCATCTTAGATGCTCTCAAAATTGTTGTATTGAACCGAAGGATATTGATCTCTACATTTCTTGAGAAAACTTCACACTGGAGCAGAAATAATACTCACATTATATATAGCCATGTAATGTTGGAACTGGAGGGACCTGTGGTTTATTTAAATATTTTACAACTTCTCCCCTACTAATTTGTTTGCCTGTCTATGAGGAAATGTAGCTCATTGCTGGGTACACAGTAGGTGCTTAAATAATATAATCAGGAAATGATCATTCTCAAATGATCTATTTACAAATTGCTACCAAACATGACTTGTAAAGGTGCACATAAAAATTCTTTATGCAATGATTCAAAGTGTGATGTCATTTAAAATTTTGTACTAAAAAAAAATCAATTTTTGTATTAAGCTCTGGATCAATCTTTCTTTGTACTTAAGTAGGTGCTGATTGGAAAGTTCCAGATAGTCCTTCTTATTTAGAAGAAAGCTGGTTTCTTTATAATAGCTGTAATATATACATTTATTATATTATATATCTCTGGCATAAATGTTTTTATTTGGTTCTCATCCTTATTGATTATAAAAGCCATCAGGGCAAAGACTCAATCCTCCACTTTTTTTTTTTTATAACCACCTATAATGAGCTGTATAGTGATCTATCTGCTCCTTCTCAGCACTCAGTAAATATTGACTTAGTAAAAGGCAGTGATCGCAAGAATGTTGATGGTGACAGAAATATTTGTTGAGAATTGCTAGACAGTATAGCTTGGTTCTTTTGAAGAGAGAAAGTAAAGAGTGGAGACAATATTACAGGCTTGATTCTGAAGCCTAGTTTTCTGTGCTGTAGGTAAACTGGCAATTTTCTTTTAATCTCATTAGATTCTTTCAAATAAAAACATTTCTCACAGTTCTTTGTGTTTGTTAATGATAGTTAAGTAGAATCATCTCTATTCCCTCTGCCCTGATTTCTGCTGCATGCAGGCTATATAAATCCTGCATTGATTACTTGTCTATGGCTTACTCCACAATTATGAAATTTTTATCTTGTGTAATAACTATAGAAAAGAACCTTAGTTTTATTTATGAAGTGGATTCTAAATTATAAAGTAGATTATCCCCTAATGGTAGTTATTGCACATACTTGACTATGTTATTTTTCAAGGATCTCCTGTGTTTTTCACCCAGTGGAATATATAATCCCACCATACACTAAAAAACTTAATGGGTAAAGTACAAATCCCATTTTATCATCGGATACTTCTAACACTGAGTATATGAAACTTAAGAGAAAAGTCAGGAAGAAAATATCCATCACCCCCTGAAACAAAAAAAGACAGTTGCTGTTTCTATATAGAAAAGCATTGTATAAACCAATTTTACTGGAAAGTACACTGTTTAATACGCTGGAAGATTTATCCTCAGTAAAAGAAAACACACATGCACTCAAAGCTCTTTCTTGTCATCAGTTATTAAACTATAGTATCATTGGTGACTCTTCATGTTTTATGGATGAGTTATACTAAAAAAAAAAGGTATTTATTTTTAGTTATATCTCTAACTATATTTAAACTAAATGAAGATAACACGTTCAAAATTGGGAAGAGTTTTTATTAATTGATTTTTTATTAATTGATTTTTACTAAGGGCAATTTCTGGAGGATACCAAATAGCTAGGTTTAAATCTCTCTCTCTCTCTCTCTCTCTCTCTCTCTCTCTCTCTCTCTCTCTCTCTCTCTCTCTATCTCTCTCTCTCATACACACATACAGCCTCAGTCTATATATATATGTATTGTATATATATATGTGTGTGTGTGTGTGTGTGTATACACAGAAAATCAATAAAGAAATAACATCTTTAAATGACACATAACACTTATTAATATATATAAATCATAACACTTATATATATACACACACACATATATATACACATATACATATATATATGTATATATATACATATACATATATATATACATATATATATTCTTTTCATATTCACAAGGTAACCACACAGCAAAGGTTCAGAATTGAAGTATATAACATAAAACAAGAAGAACCAGAGGGAAAACCCACAAAAGTCAACCAAAATAAAGAATGCAGAAACACAAGGACAAGAAAACAATGGAAACACCTAGCTACCAAAAAGCAAAAGCTAAAATGGCTATAAGAAGGCCTCATATTTCAATAATCACCCTAAATGTAAATGGACTGAACTCACTAATAAAAAGGCACAGAGCTGCAGAATGGATTAAAAAAGAAAACCCAACCATATGCTGCCTCCAGGAGACACATCTCAGCTTCAAATAGAAATATACTCTCAAAATGAAAGGTAAAAAATGATATTTCAAGCAAATGGCATTCAGAGAAAAGTGGGAGCAGGGGTACTAATATCAGACAAAATAGACTTCAAAATAAAAAAGGTAAAGAAAGACACTGAGTGAAACTCCATAATAATATAGGAAATCATGCACCAAGAAATCATAACACTTATTAATATCTATGCTCCCAATCAGGGAGCTCGAAATATGTAAAGCAATTACTAACAGAACTAAAGGGAGAAACAGACCAAAACACTATCATAGTAGGGGACCTAAATACCCCATTATCGATTATGGACAGATCAATAAAGAAATAACATCTTTAAATGACACATTAAACCAAAGGGACATAATTGACATTTACAGAGCCTTCCATCCCCAAATGGCTGCTTGTACATTCTTCTCTAGTGCACATGGAATATTCTCAAGGATTGACCACATATTGGGACACAGAGATAAATTCAACAAATATAAGAAGGTTGAAATCACGCCAACATTATCCTCTGATCATAATGCTTTGAAACTAGAGATCAACTGTAAAAAGTAAGTGGGAAGAACCAAAAATACATGGAGAGTAAACAACATGCTACTGAAGAATAACTGGTTCAGAGAAGAAATAAAAAGAGAGATCAAGAGATACATAGAAATGAATGATAATGATAGTATAAGATATCAAAACTTTTGAGGCACGGCAAAAGCAGTCATAAAAGGAAAGTTCATACCATTACAGGCCTGTCTCCAAAAACAAGAATGCGCCCAAATAAACAACCTAATGCTTCATTTAAAAAAAAAAACTAGATAAGGAAGAACAAATGAACTCTAAAGTCAGCAGAAGGAAAGAAATAATCAAAATTAGAGTAGAAATAAATGAAACTGAAACAAACAAAAAAGAAAACAATAGAAAAAATAAATGCAACAAAGAGCTGGTTCTTTGAGAAGGTTAATAAAATTGACAAACCCATGTCTAGACTCACTAAAGAAAAGAGAGAAAGGACACAAATAAACAAAATCAGGGATGAAAGAGGGGAAATTATGACTGATATCGCAGAAATACAAAGGATCATACAAGAATATTATAAAAAAGTATATAACACCAAATTTAATAATCTAGAAGAAATTGACCAGTACTTAGAAAAATACAACCTTCTTAGACTGAAGCAAGAAGTGGAAAATCTAAATAGACTGATCAGCAGTATGGAAATTGAAACAATCACCAAAAACCTACCAAAAAGTAAAAGTCCAGGACCAGATGGCTTCGCCAGTGAATTCTACGAAACATTCAAATTAGATTGAATACCTATTCTCTTCAAACTCTTCCAAAAAATTGAAGAGGAGGCAATACTTCCCAACTCATTTTATGAGGCCAATATTACTCTGATACCAAAACCTGGTAAAGATAACACAAAAAAAGAAAACTACAGGAAAATATCTCTCATGAACAAAAATGTAAAAATCCTAAATAAGATACTAGTGAACCAAATACAGCAACATATTGAAAAGATTATACACCACGATCAAGGGAGCTTCATCCCAGAGGCACAGGGATGGTTCAACATAAGCAAATCAATAAACGTGATACACCACATAAACAAATTAAAAAATAAGAATCATATAATTATATCAATAGATGCAGAAAAAGCCTTTGACAAGATACGGCATGCATTTATGATCAAAACTCTTAACAAAATTGATATGGAATGAAAGTACCTTAAAACAATAAAGGTCATCTATGAGAAATCCTCAGCCATCACTACACTTAATGGTGCAAAACTGAAAACCTTCCCTCTAAGATTAGGAATAAGGCAAGGCTGTCCACTATCTCCACTGTTATTCAATGTAACATTGGAGGTCCTTGCAAGTGCAATCGGACAAGAGAAATATATAAAAGGCATCCAAATAGGAAATGAAGAATTCAAACAGTCACTACTTTCAGATGACATGATTCTCTATGTAGAAAACCCTAAGGATTCCACAAGAACGCTACTAGAAACAATAAGCAAATGCAGTAAAGTCTCTGGATACAAAATCAACGTTCAAAAATCCATAACGTTCATATACTCTAATAATGAAGTGTCAGAAAAAGAAGTGAAAAAAATAATTCCTTTTGTAATTGCAACAAAAAGAATAAAATACCTAGGAATAAATTTAATGAAACAAGTTAAGGGTCTACATAATTACAACTACAAGACCCTACTAAAAAAAAAAAAATGGAAGAAGATACAAAGAAATGGGAAGATATTCCTTGTTTTTGGATTAGAAGAATCAACATAGTTAAAAGGACTTTACTATTTAAAGCATTATAGAGATTTAATGTAATCCCCATCAAAATCTCATCGGCACTTTTGAAAGAAATAGAACAAAACATCATAAGATTTGTATGAAAGCACAAAAGATCTTGAATTGCCAAAGCCATTCTGAAGAAAAAGAACAAGGCTGGAGGCATCATTCTGCTTGACTTCAAATTATATTACAAACCAACAGTAATCAAAGTGGCATGGTACTGGCAACAAAACAGACCCATGGACCAGTGGAACAGAACCGAGAGTCTGGAAGTAAACCCATATTTATATGGGCAATTAATTTTCTACAAAATGCCAGAAATATACAGTAGAGAAAGAAAAACCTCTTTAATAAATGGTGCTGGGAAAATTGGAAAGCCACCTGCAAAAGAATGAAACTAGCCTCTTGTCTATCACCACACACAAAAATTAATTCAAAATGGATCAAGGATCTGAATATAAGACCTGAAACTATAAATTGCGTAGAAGAAAACATAGGAACTAAACTCAAGGACCTTGGACTTAAAGACAATTTTATGATTTTGACCTCAAAAGCAAGGAAAGTAAAAGCAAAAATAAATGAATGGGACTACATTAAATAATAGGGTTCAAATATAGGGTCATAGTGGGTGATTAAAGTGGGTAGAGATCAAATATATGGTAGCTGAAAGAAACTGGACCTTGGGTGGTAAACACACAATAGAACATACAGATGTCAAATTATAATGTACACCTGAAAATTATGTAGTTGCATTAACCAATGTTACCCCAATATACTTAATAAAAAATGAAAATAACAATAAAATATAATAAATAAATAAATAAATAAGTAGATAAATAAATAAATAAATAAAAATATCTCCCCCTTCCTGTTCTTACATTATTCATTTTATTCATTTAGGAAAGAGGATAACAATGTTGTACTTTATTGAGACAGAATGAATATATGGGGGAATTGGCTTAAGTTTATGTACATATGAGTTTTTCTGTGCATATACCATATGCATGTCAATGTTTACAAACTTCACCTCAGAGGTGTAAGACAAGATGTTATTTTATTTTCTATAAGACCCCTCTTACTCTGAAACCCCCATCCCCATAATTGTAAAAAGGATGGCTGAATTTGAAATCAAATATTTCATACTGTTTTCCCCATTCAAATAGCAGGAGTCTATATGCAAATTTGATCAGTTTAGTAAAGCTTTCCTTTTTTCCCTACTTTTGGCTCACGTTATAGTTCATTTGGAGTTTCCTGTTTCATTAAGCTGAGCTGTTATCAGTTAAAGTGATAGACTGTATTTTCTATCACTTTATATGCTTCTCACTTTTCTCCCAGTTTATAAGTAGGATCTATTTTATCTGGGAGTATTTGTCTGATCTATTGATTCTTGACAAATTGGAGATATGCAAATGGGAGTATATTCAGCATATTGTTAACAAGTTGCTTGGATTGCACAGGAAGGTGAAAAAGGTTCCCCTCAAAACTAGGTATCCAGATTGAGGTAAGGGTCATAAATCCACTTGGTTACCCCTTCTGGTGACAGTCATAGGAGGGCACTGTCCTGGAAAAAAATTATGCAATTTTACAATGGGAACATAAAGTCTTCTCTAATATAAGCATTTGTCAAAATAATAGGTTCAGAGCTAGGTAGGAGACTATCTTACTCTCATGGCAAGACAGGAACAATATCAATTAAAAGCTTTCTTAAAAAATAAAATAATAAAGGAGTTTGAAAGATACTTTGGGAGGTAATAGATATGTTTATATTCTTGATGGGAGTGATTGTTTCACGGGTTTATATTTATCCCCATACTCATTGCAATATATATTAAATATGTATAGATTTTATATGTGTACATATTATATATAATCTCATTTTATAAGAGACAAAGATTCTATATTATTATATCAATATAGGCACATCTCAGCCTATGTGCTTTTCATTTTTTTCTGACTTTATTGAAACATAATAGACAATAAGTTGCTCATGTTTACATTGTACAATTCAATTAGTGTTTTTTTTCAATTATAGTTGGCATACACTAATATACCAGTTTCAGTTGTACAGTATAGTGATCAGAGATCCGCATAACTCACAAAGTGATCACCCCACTAAATCTAATACCCTTTTTCCCCGTTACATGTTTATAACAACATTGTTAACCATCTTCCCCATGCTACACTCTATATTCCACGTCTATTCTGCAACCATCCATTTGTACCTCTTAATTCTTTTGACGTTTTTTGTTCTTTCAACAACCCTGCCATCTAATAGCCCTCTAAATATTCTCTGTATCTATGAGTTTATTTCCACTTTTGTTGTTGTTGTTGTTTATTTTGTTCTTTAAATTTCACACATATGTGAAATCATGCAATATGTGTCTTTCTTTATCAGACCCATCTCATTCAGCGCAATACCTTCTAGGTCCATCAAGGCAATATCTTCTTCCATCCCCTCCCTTTTATCCTGTGTGTATCTTTTAATCTGAAGCGAGTCTCTTGTAGGCAGCATATGTAGGGGTCTTGTTTTCTTGTCCATTCAGCCACTCTATCTTTTGGTTGAAACACTTAATTCTTTTCCATTTGAGGTACTTAGTGATAGATATGTAGTTATTACCATTCTTTATCCTTGTTTTTGATATGTGTTTTTTTTCTTCTTAAAGAAGTTCCTCCTGTAAACTGGCTTGCTGTTGAAAAATCTCTAGCTTATTTTTGTCTGGGAAGCTCTTATCTGTCCTCTAATTCTAAATGATAGTTTTGCTGGATAAAGTATTTTTGGTTGTAAATCCTGGGTTTCCATCACATCAACAATTTTGTGTCAGGCCCTTCTCTTCTGCATAGTTTCTTTTGAGAAATCAGCTGCCAGTATGTCTTATGGGTGCTCCCTTGTAGGTAACTAACTGCTTTTTTCTTGCTGCTTTTAAGATTCTCTCTTTGTATTTAATCTTCGGCATTTTAATTATGCTGTGTCTTGGTGAAGGCCTCTTTGGGTTCATCTTTTTTGGGACTCTCTGAGCTTCTTGGGGTTGTGTGTCTATTTCCTTCAGCAGGTGAAGGAAGTTTTCCAAAATTATTTCTTCAAATAGCTCTTCAACGTCTTGTTTTCCTTCAGGTACCCCTATGACATGGATATTTTTACATTTAATAGTGCCCCATAGGCTCTTTAAATTCTTATTATAGTCTTGGCTTCTTTTTTCTTGTCATTATGATGAAGTGTCCTTGGCTTCCCCATCCTCTATATCGGTGGTTCAATCTTCTTCTTCATCCACTCTATAGATTCCTTCTAATATATTCTTCATCTCAGATATTGTGTTCTTTATTTCTGACTGGTTCCCTTTTATGATTTCCTTTTCCATGTTTATGTTTTTTATCTCTTTGTTAAAGTTCTCACTGAATTCATCTAAGTTCGTTGAACATTTTTATAACCAGTGTTTTGAACTCCGCATCTGTAAGATTGCTTGACACCATTATTCCTGGATCTCTGTTCTGTTCTCTCATATGGTTTTTGCTTATTTGTCTTGCCATTTTGACTGCCTTTCTGTGACTGTTTCTATGTACTAAGCAAAGCTCCGAAGTCTCCCAGTTTTATTAGTGTGGCTTTGTGTGGTACATGTCCAGTGGCACAGTCCTGAGAGAGGTTCAGCTGCATGCCAAGTTTATCTCCAGTCTGTGCCTCTCCAGAGTCACCTGTAAGATTCAGCAAACAATCCATTGATGCTGTGCTTTTAGTTGCCTCAAGAAACCACATCAGAAACCGAGGCTAGCTGCTACTAGTGTGAGTCTTGGTGCTGCTCAGCAAGGAACACCGGACTCGCCGAGGACACAATTGGATTTAGCTTGTGTGGGGCCACAAGTTGGGGGAGATGGTGTTTCAGGGAATCCTCTGGGTGGAGCAACCTCTGTTATCCAGTTTGATGATGTCTCAGCTAGGCAGCGCTGAGTCCTTACAATGGGAGCAAGGGAGGGCTCAACAGAGGAACAATGTATAACACCGGCACTTCTGTACAGAGCAAGTCTCCTCTCAGCCCCCGTTGTGACAACTCAGTGTCCCCGTGTAAGCTCCTGGTGTTCCCTGAGCAGCCTGGCGCCAGTGCTCAGAACATGCAAGTCTGTCACCACAAAAGTTCGCTCTCGGACCAGGCCCCTTTAAGAGGCATCTGCTGCTGCTGGCTGCTACTGCTGCAGCCTCTGTTCTACTCAGCCACTGGGTCCTAGCAGCCTCACGTCTTTGCCCCCTCCTACCTTCTACCATTGCAGGTTGATTAATTATTTCTCTCCCTATTTATAATGTTTCTGTTCATCTAGATCCCAGGTGACTTTCCTCGCTGTTTGCTCCGTATTTCTGTCACAACTTTGATTTGGTTGCTAGAGGGATGAACAAAGCCTCTGTCATCTACACCATTTCCTCTCCCCCTTCCAGTTCTGTGTCTTGAGCTGTGTGTGCATCAAAACCCAAAGCATCATCATGATGATGAGAAGATGTGCCATGCCCCAAATTATTAGAGGCAGCAGTAAGTATGTTTTTCATCATAGTGTCAAATGTCATGAAGGGAAAGGTCTTGTAAGAACTTATTTAATATGCTGTACAAAGTCTCCATGTCTCATTTTACATAGTATGGGCTACACTGATGTCTGCATAATTCTCAGGAGCAAGCAATTTAAAATATAAATGATTTTGATCAATTAAAGAAAAGCTCCTAGAATCACGAACTTTCTAAGCTCTAAAAAAGGTATTATATGTAAAGAGGTATTAGAACTTATAAGAACTTATTTAATATGCTGTACAAAGTTAATTGCAAGACTGTTTTAAACCTGATATTTTTACATTGCAAAATAAGGCACAGAATAAAAGGCACAATGACAAATTGGATTGTTTTAAGAGGAGAAAATTGTAATGGTGAATGGAATCCATGAAGCCATGTTACAGGAAAACCACTTGAAGACGTTAGGCAGGTTTAGCATATAAAAATGGAGATATGGAATGGAGATGTGGATGGAGGAAGGTAAAAGTGAAGGTAAAATATGCATAGCAGTGTTCCCATGTTTGGAGGTTTTATATAAGGGAAAGTATTTAGATTTGTCATTCATGACCCAAGGAATTAAGATTGGGAGTAGTGAAATGTTCCAGTTCAATAGAAGGTAGTGAATTCTCAATTACTTAATTACGCTTGAAAAGGGGAGTTGGACTAGATGATTTCATTTTTTCCCTCTTTGTTTACTAGTATTTTATAAAATTACAAGTAGAATTAATGTATGGAATTGAAATTATGTTTTCTTAGAGTAAATTGAAGTCACCTTCAAGGATGAAAAATCTGGAAAAAAAAATTACAATATATCATAGATAAGAGCTAAAATTTCTACTATGCAAAAGCTTCCTTAATTTCATAGGTAACATATACTGCAAGGAAAGATAGGCAAAAATATGGAAGATAATTTATATTAAAAAGAATATAAATAATAGCTACTATTTATATAGCACTTATACTAGGCACTATTCTAAGTGCTAAATTAACCTAATCTTCAAAATATTTCAAGCTGGGTACTGTTAATTTCTCTGTTATACAAATGTATAAAAACTGAGGCATAGAGAATTAAGTAAATTGTCTAATGTCAAATAAATAGCAGATGATGGAGCAGGTATCTGAATCCAAGATGTCTTGGCTATGAATTTTGTACTCTTAATCATTACTGTCTACCACAGGTTCACATCACAAAATGTTTTCTGTAATGACCATACAATAAATATTTTAGGACTTTACAGCTATACAGTCTCTATCAAAACTATTCAACATTCTTGTTGTAGTGAGAAAGCAGCCAGAGATAATATGTAAAAGAATAATGTGGCCATGTCCCAATAAAACTTCATTTATGGACGTAGAAATTTAAATTTTATGTAACTTATATGTGTCATAAAATATTATTCTTCTTTGGATATTTTTACCAACCACTAAAAAAAATATATAAAAACATCTTCAGTTTGTAGGCCACACATAAAGGGTACGAGGACAGATTTGGCAGATTGGCTGATTTTTGGCTCATGGTCTATAATTGGCTGACTCTTTTTTCATACTGTCACTCAGCATAGTGCATATAAATAATCAATAAACAAATGGAAATATGACCAGTTCATTAGAAATAAAAGAAGTGAAAACAAATAATAGGATATCACAAAATACTCATAAAATTGAAATTGATTAAGATAGGAGTATAAAGTAGTATAATCTTTCTGGTGAAGGCAAGGAGCAATTTGACAGTATAATAAATTTTAATATGTATACACTTTAACCCAGCAGTTCCATTTCTAAGCTTTATCTCAAAGAAGGAATTAGTCATGTGCACAAAGTTGTGTATGTTTCATAGATCTTTGTTTCTCTTAGAGAAAAGCCAGCAACAGGAATCATCTTAAATATTATTTAATAGAATATTAGTTAAGTAAATTATGGTATATCCTAAAAATGGAATAATATCTACTTAAAATGATTGATATTTAATAATATAGAAAAATGTTTGTAATATATTATTGAGGGAAACATTAGGTTATATATAAAAGAGCATCTATAGAGTAACCCTTTATTATTTTTCAATGGCTTCATATACATGCCTACAGAGATTTTGGAAAGTAGTTTCGTTGAAATGCTCACGGTGATCATCTCTAAGCAGTTAAGTTTAGGGTGATTTTGTTTCTTGGAAGGGGCAGCGTTATTTTTTTTTAACAATCTATTCTGTGTTGTTACAATTTTTAACCATAGTATTGTTACCGTTGAGGTGATCAGAGTTCCAGTAACACACAGGTCTTGGTCCTTTTCACTGATGAAGAAATGAATTTCTATTCAGTGACAATTATGAGAAGTATTATTTATTAAAGGCACGTTTTGAGGTAGAGGACAGGTCAAGCCTAAACTGTCTACCCACGTGGAAATGAGGATACGCACCCTGGTGGGGAATGGGTTACACAGCAAGAGAATAGAGAGAGCTGTAACCCCGGGGGAGGAGGAGGTCTGTGTTATATTAGGGTGGTTACAAAGGCATTCCTAGGTGATTGGCACATGAGGCCATTTTGATTGACACTTGGCTGCTATATAACTCTGCCTAGTGTGCATGTGCTTACCTAGAATTCAGTATGTTATAACTTCAGTCTGTCATGAACTTCCGGGCATAAACATGGTATTATAATGATAGCATAATAAGGCTGAGGTTGTGTGCAGGTTCGGGTAGTACCTTCTGTTCACGCATCTGTGGCCATATTAAACCAGCTATAGGTTACGGCCCTCCAGTCCTTTGTCTCTGGGGATGCAGGAAGGAGTCTCTAACTACCAGTAGAGGGTGTCCTTTGGGCAGTCTCTGGGCTGGGCCTCTGTTCCTTTGTTCCTCTGTCACTCATCTCTGACTAGCTATCTAACAGTATCTATCATCTTCATCTTTAGAGGAAAATAAAGGTAAACTTATTTTTATTTCGAACACAGGTAGTAAGATTTGACATGAAACATCTACTATAGTTTCTTTCATCCATAACTTATAGTCTATAGTCACATCATCTACCTCAGTTCTGCTTCCAGGACTTACTGTTCCTATCTTCTTACTGCTTTATTAAGAAGCCTTAAACCCATGTTGTGTTTTTTCTGTCCATTTTCATTGCCTCATATCTTAATTTCTTGACTCCTCTACTAGCTCTTTGATAATCTCTCCCCCTGTCAGTTCTCCTATCTTGAGGCAAGATTGCAGAGATTATTTCTTGTAAGTAGTAGAAAACAAAATTGAGAGAATTGGATCATCTTCACTCTCCAATGCTACTTCTAGAATCCCCTCTCTCTGCCTTACTATTCCTTTCAAGTCATTGTGCTGTTATCTTTTGGCTCCCAGGAATGCTCAAGTCCTCCTCAAGGGCTTCTACATGTAGCAAAGATATTTCTCCTTCATTCCGAAAGACATCTTCACCTTTGATGTCCTCAGAACGTATGTGATATGTTTAAGGATTATTGATTTCTTAAATATTGCTGTGGCTTTAGATCCTCTTCAAATATCAGGTACATTTGAGATTTTCATTGGTCCAGGATACTCTGTGGTCAGGCTAGGTCTATTCTAGAATGAACCTCTGCACTCTTCCCTCAGATGAATTCTAAATTTGAACTACCCCATCATCCTAGTTAGGATCTCAGTGGTGACTTGGTATATCTTCATTTTCTGCTTGTTCCTGCAGATCACAGGGAGGTACTACTTTCTGTATGGTTCAAGCCTAATTAGTGTCTGAAAGAGAGTGATAAAGGCAGGTAAGGAGTGTGGTGGTGAGAGAGCTTGTCCTGCACTCGATACTATTTGATTTGCTACAAAACCTGCCAACCATCAGAGTTGGTTTCGGATTTCAACTTATCTTAACTTGCCCAACATATTGCCTCCTCTCATTTAGCTTTATCTTTAATAATTCATGTCACTGAACTATCACAGATTTTTCTGTGCTTATTATCGGTCATTTTTAAAGTTTTCCTCTAAAAATACTTGTATAACAAAACCAAACCAGAAAGACTGGCTGCTATGGAAGGTCTATTACATAATAATATAACATCATTGTGGAAAATGCCTCATGAAAAATATATTTGGAAAATTCCTGAGAATCATAAAAGCTAATGACTCCAACATTATTTGTTTTCTTTATATGAAATGATGATACAAGGATCAGTAATCCATGCCAAAAAGAATTGTGTATATCAGTGGGTAGATGACAGTGACCATCTAGCACTGTTATTTCGTGACCGCTTATCTTTTTTTTATCAGCTGTTAATGACCCTTCAATAAGAGAGATGAGATTGAACTGGTGCAATCTGTCTTACAAGATCACCTGGACTTTGTCAGAAGCACAGAATGAAGCACTGGGGAAACCTGGGCACTGAGCCATTTGAAAGAGGAAATACATGCTTCTCATGTTCCACCTGCTGAAGCTGAGAAGAAATATGTAATCTGACATAGGATCATATTTTCTCCTATGGTCTTACATTTGCACCTAAGGAGAATAATTATACGTGTTAATGGTATCATATGATAAGACTCTGAATATAAAAATCTTCCCCACTGATGTAAATTCCACCATTAATGATTTATTTCTTTGTTTTAAAGACAATTATTTTCACGCAACTTTCATTTTAAATAAAATTGTTCTTGGAAAGGGAAATACACAAAATCATAAATACCTTTTATTCGAATTAATTAATTAATATATCCATACATTCATTCTTTAAAAATGGGAAAAATTAGAGGCTTGCTGCCATATATTAGATATTGTGTTAGTCATCTGGAGTTTAATAATTACCCAATCTGTGGCCTCCAGTCAAGAAGACGGCACAGCACTAATGGGAAGCATTGAACTAGATGTATAAATAACTGTGAGAGAAGATAAAAAAAAGAGAAAGAGAGAATTACTAATTCAACATAGGATGTTAAGGAAGATTTCACAGGCAAGGAAAATAACTTAGGCACTTGAAAATTAGTGAGACAACCAGATAAAGAAGGCCAGGGCACTCCAGGCAAAACAAACACATTCAGGGAATGGCAGGGAGGTCTGAGTGCAAGGGAGTCATTAGAGTGGAAATATGGTCAGTGTTCAAGTTGTAAAGGGCTTTGGTGTTTGAAATTTATTCTGTAGGCCAGATGTTTTCAATAATATTGATACCTGAGTCCCACTCACTCAAATTCTAATTTAATAAATATGAACTGGAGACTCTGCACTGGCATTTAAAAAAAAAAAAGTGCTCCTGGTGACCTAATATGCAGCCAGGATTAAAAATCATTGTGACAAGCAATGTAATCAAGGCATTACTTAAACAGAACTGCATGAATAAATATATCAGCTTCCTTCTACCTGAAAGTAGAGGATAGCATGAGGTCGTTGGATTTAGATGGTAGAGGAAAGGGACCTAATGTTCAGGGAGGAAGCAATATGAAAGAGTGGCTATGAGCCCAGGAACTGGACTCAGATACATGGAGGCTGAAATCCTGGCCAAATCACTTCTAATTATTTCACGTTTGATAAGTAATAATATTTTAAAGTGTCAGTTTACACATCAATAAAATAGTTAGAAATAATGTCCTTCTCTCACAAGTTTGTTGGGAAGATTCAATGAGATAAAACATGTAAATGCATTTAATAAGGGACTTAATACAGGTAAGAGATCAATATAGGTTCACACTTATTTTTATTTAAAGTAATATTAATAAGCAAAGGTAATCTTTGCCTTATTCAGTTTTGCTCACTGTTGACTTTCTCAGTGGTTTAGGATAGTCATCTCTTCACTGACTGCAGAAAATTAGAGCAATGTAATGTTTTCCTCTTCATTATAACTAATTTTTTTATTTGCTTGTATTTATAAAAAGAGATATTGTAGAATTTAAGACTTGAAAGGGACTTCAAGAGTCATCTAGTAAAATTTCTAATTCCATGAAAGTATTCCAATTAAGTCATCCTCAAAAAGCACCTTTGCTTGACTGATTTTAGTGATTGGAAACGCACTTTCTTGGGAAAGCACTTTCTTGGAAACAAAACAGTAACAACAACAGCTGTATTCTTTAGATCAAGATGGATTAACTTTTTAAAAAATAACTATTACCTGTAAATACCAACTTAATTCATATTTGTATTACCAAAAAGCAAAAAACAAACAAACAAAAAAATCATGGGTAGGTCACCATTAAAAACTTCCTATTTTAAGCCATCCTTATAGGTTAAACAAACAAACAAACAAACAAACAAACAAATAAATAAAAATAATTTTCCATTCGATTATTTAAAAACCCAAAGAACTTAAATATAGTATCCCAACTTGTAATAATAGCTTTCTTACGTAGGCATATATACCCAGTTATATGTAAAGAGACTTGAAATACATTCATTATTTGTCTCTTGGTAGTGTCATTTTGTGTTATGCCTGAGAATCCTCAGAGCCCCAAACCTCATATCTAGTTATTTTATTTTATTTTATTTTACTTTTTAGAATACTCTTTTAAATGGTCTGTGTGCACCAGAAAAATGATGGGTTTGGAGAACAGTCTTATTATCATCATAAAGTTTGGAAGATGGGGGACAAAAAGCATAGTCATTTCTTTGAAATGTTATGTGAAATCTTTTATATTTATTATTTTTATTTTTAAATAACATTTAACATTGAATATTATTTTATATCAGTTTCAGGTATATAGCATAGTGCTTAGACATTTATATCATTTACAAAGCGATTCCCCCAATCATTCTACTACCTACTTGGCACTATACATAATTATTACAACATATTGACTATATTCTCTGTGCTGTATATCACATTGCTGTGACTATTTCGTAACTACCAATTTGTACTTATTAATTCTGTCACTTTATTCACCCAGTTCCCCAACCCCCATCCCATCTGTCAACCATCAGTTTGTTCCCTGAATCTATCAGTAGGTTTCTGTTTTGTTTGTTCATTTATTTTGTTCTTTGGATTCCACATCTAAGTGAGATCATATGGTATTTATCTATCTCTGACTTATTTCACTTAGCATAATACACTCTAGGTCCATCAATGTTATCACAAATAGTAATGTTTCACTTTTTATGACTGAGTAATATTCCACCGTATGTGTGTACCACCTCTTCTTTATTCATTCATCCATTGATGTACACTTAGGTTGCTTCCATATCTTGGCAATTGTAAATATCACTGGAATAAACATAGGGGAGCATAGATCTTCTTGAATTAGTGTTTTGGATTTCTTCAGATAACTATCCAGAAACGGAATTACTCATCATAGTAGTTCTATTGTTAATTTTGTGAAAAACCTCCAAACATGTTTTCTATAGTATCTGCACCAGATTTTAAGCCTTACAATACTGCATGAGGGTTCCCTTTTTCCATATCCTTGCAAACACTGTTGTTTGTTGATGAAGTGATGATAACCTTGTGACAGGAGTGAGGTGATAACTTACTGAGGTTTTATATTTTTAATTATTATTTGCCTGTATGTTTGTTTATTTATTTATTTATTTTAATTGATTAATTTATTTTTATGGGAACATTGGTTAACAAAATTCGATAAGTTTCAGCTGTACATTTTTACAGTAAAGAATATACATATTCACATTATATGTTCAACACTCACAGTTAGATTTCTTTCTGTCACCACATATTTGACCAATTCTACACCGTCTACATACTCCTTTCCCCCGCCCCCTACTCTCTGGTAACCACTAGTTTACTGTCCATGTCCATGAATCTCTGTTTGTTAGTCCTGTCCGTTTATTGCTTTTAGGTTTATATCCTACATATCAGTGATATCATGTGATTTTCAACTTTTTCTGTCTGGCTTATTTTGCCTAGCATGTTTATCTTGAGCTCCACCCATGTTGTTGCAAATGAAAGTATTTCATCTCTTCTTATGGCTGAGTAATATTCCATTGTATATATGTACCACAGCTTCTTTAGCCAATCACCTAGTGTAGGACACTTCGGTTACTTCCATGTCATGTCCACAGTGAATAATGCTGCTATGAACATTGGTGTGCAAATATCTTTGCAGATATGAGTTTTTAAGGCTTTAGGGTAAATACCCAGTAGAGGGATTGCTGGATCATATGGTAGATCAATTCTTAGTTTGTGAGGAACCTCCATACTGTTATCTATAGTGGCTGTACCAATTTGCAGTCCCACCAGCAATGTATAAGGGTTCCTTTTTCTCCACATCCTCTCCAACATTTGTTATTATTTGTCCTGTTGATAACAGCTATTCTAACAAGTATGAGATGGTATATCATTGTGATTTTTGATTTGCATTTCCCTAATAGCTAGTGATGTTGAATATCTTTTCAAATATTTCTTGGCCATTTGTATGTCCTCTATGGAGAAGTGTCTGTTCAGGTCTTCTGTCTATTTTTAGATTGGATTGTTTGTTCTGTTGTTTTTGTTGTTGTTGTTGTTGTTGTTGTTGTCATTGTTATTGAGTTGTATGAGTTCTTTGTGTATTTTGGATATTAGGCCCTTATCGGAGGTATTGCTTGCAAATATATTTTCCCATTCAGATGGTCATCTCTTTACCTTGTTGATGGTTTCTTTTGCTGAGCAGAAGCTTTTTAGTTTGATGTAGTCCATTCATTTATTTTTGCTTTTACTTCCCTTGCTTTTGAGGTGAAATTCATGAAATTCTCTTTAAGTCCACAGTTCTTGAGTTTAGTTCCTATGATTCCCTTTATGCACTTTATTATTTCGGATCTTATATTCAGGTCCTTAATTCGTTTTGAGTTAATTTTTGTGTGTGGTGATAGATAAGTCTAGTTTCATTCTTTTACTGGTGGCTTTCCAGTTTTTCCAGCACCATTTATTGAAGAGGCTTTCCTTTCTCCACGGTATGTTTTTGGCTTTTTTGTCAAAAACTATTTGCCCATAGAAATATGGGTTTACGTCTGGACTCTCGTTTCTGTCTCACTGGTCCGTGTGTCTGTTTTTCTGCCAATACCATGATGTTTTGATTACTGTCGCTTAGTAGTATAATTTGAAGTCAGGCAGAGTGATGCCTCCAGCCTCGTTCTTCTTTCTCAGGATGGCTTTGGCGATTTGGAGTCTTTTGTGCTTCCATACAAATCTGATGATTTTTTGTTCTATTTCTTTCAAAAATGTCGATGAGATTTTGATATGGATTGCATTAAACCCATATAATGCTTTAGGTAATTAAGTCATTTTAACTATGTTGATTCTTCCAATCCAAGATCACGGGATATCTTTCCATTTCTTTTTATCTTCTTCGATTTTTTTTTAACAGGGTCTTATAGTTTTCATTATATAGTTCTTTCACATGTTTCGATAAATTTATTCCCAGTTATTTTATTCTTTTTGTTGCAATTGCAAAAGGAATTATTTTTTCACTTCTTTTTCTGACACTTCATTATTAGAGTACGCTATGGATTTTTGAACTTTGATTTTGTATCCAGAGATTTTACTATATTTGCTTACTGTTTTTAGTAGTGTTTTTGTGGAGTCTTTAGGGTTTTCTATATAGAGAATCATGTCATCTGCAAGTAGTGAATGAATTCTTCGTCTTCTATTTGGATGCCTTTTATATCTTTTTCTTGTCTGAATGCACTCGCTAGTACCTCCAATGTTATATTGAATAACAGTGGTAATAATGGACATCTTTGCCTTGTTTCTAATCTTAGAGGGTAGGTTTTTAGTTTTTCATCGTTAAGTGTAATGTTTATTCAGGGTTTGTAATATATGGCCTTTATTATGCTAGGATACTTTCCTTCTATACCGATTTTGTTAAGTGTATTGAGCATAAATGGTTGCTGTATCTTGTTAAGGCTTTTTCTGCATTTATTGATATGATGATATGATTCTTATTTTTTAATTTGTTTATGTTGTGTATCACATTAATTGATTTGCGTATGTTGAACCATCTCTGTGCCTCTGGGATAAAGCCCCTTCAGTGTGGTGTATATTTTTAATATGTTGCTGTATTTGGTTCACTAGTATCTTATTTAGGATTTTTGCATCTCTGGACAGGTCTTTATTTCTCCTTCACATCTAAGGAGAGCTTAGCTCTTATTTCTCTGTCGTCCTGCTTCACTGCTTTTTTCCCTGATGACTGGACCCAGCCAACGGCCACTTGGAGCGCACAGTTCTCACTAGCAGGGCTGTTCAGGGATCTTGCCATACCTTTTCCTCTCCCTCTCCTTCTACAGGGATCTCTGGCTGGGAAAGCCAGCTTCTTTCTTTTTCCTAGTCCATCACCTGACACCTAGGGTTCTAATCTGTGGTAGCTCTTCTTTGCAGATCTCACGCTCAAAAGTGCTGGTGTGCAGTTTGGATGTTTTTGTTGTTGTTGTTGAGTTTTAGATGTTCATTTTTTTTGTTTCAAAGGGAGAAATCTGGGCATGTCTCTCACTCCGCCATGTTTCTGACCTCATCTTATTGTGGTTTTAATTTGCAATTCTCTGATGATTAGTGACATTGAGCATTTTTCCACATATTTATTGGCCATCTGGATGTCTTCTTCAGAGAAATGCCTAGTCAGGTCCTCTATCATTTTTTGATTGGATTGTTTATTTTTTTGGTGTTGACTTGTATGAGTTCTTTATAAATTTTGTATATTAACCTCTTATCATATATATCATTGGCAAATATCTTCTCCCTTTCAATGGGTTGTCTTTTTGTTTTGTTGAAGTTTTCCTTTGCTGTGCAAAATCTTTTTAGTTTATTGTAGTCCCATTTGTTTATTTTTTCTTTTGCTTCCCTTATCCAAAGAGATATATTAGGAAAAAATATTGCTAAGAACAATGTCAGAGTGTTTACTACTTATGTTTTCTACTAGTAGTTTTATGGTTTGGGGTTTTACCAAAGTTTTTAAACCATTTTGAATTCATTTTTGTATATGGCGTAAGAAAGTGGTCCATATTCATTTATTTTGCACATATCTGTACAGGTTTCCCAACATCATTTATTGAGGAGACTATTTTTACCCCATTGTATATTATTGTCTCCTTTGTCATAGATTAAATGCCCATATTGGTGTGGTTTTATTTCTGGTTTTTGTATTCTATTCCATTGATCTCTGTGTCTATTTTTATGCTAGTACTGTGCTGGTTTGATTACTATAGCCTTGTAGTAGTTTGTTATCATATATCCTGATAGCTCCAGCTTTCTTCTTTTTTTCTCAAGACTGCCATGCTATTCAGGATCTTTTATGGTTCCATATACCTTTTGGAATGATTTGTTATAGTTCTATAAAAAATGCCACTGGTATTTTGATAGGAATTGCATTGAAAGTATAGATTCCTTTGGGTAGTATGGCCATTTGAACAATGTTAAGTCTTCCTTTCCATGAGCACAATACATGCTTCCACTTATTTGTATCTTCGTCAGTGTCTTAGAATTTTCCTAATACAAATCTTTTACTTTCTTGGTTAAATTTATACCTAGATATTTTATTTTTTGGTGCAATTGTAAATGGCATTGTTTTGTTTTGTTGTTGTTTTTTTTAATTTCTCTTTCTGATAGTTTGTTACTGGAATATAGACACACAAATAATTTATGAATATTTATTTCATACCCTGCTACTTTACTGAATTTATCAGTTTTAATAGATTTTTTAATGGAATCTTTAGGCTTCTCTATATATAGCCTCATATCATCTGCAAATAATGATTATTTTACTTCTTCCTTTCCATTTTGGATGCCTTTTATTTCTCTTTCTTCTCTTATTGCTGTGTCTAGAATTTCCAAAACTATGTTGAATAAAGTGGTGAAAGTGGGCATCACTGCTTTGTTCCTGATATGAAGGAAACAATTTTAGCTTTTCCCATTGAGTATGATGTTAGCTGTGGGTTTATCATATATGGTCTTTATTATGTTGAGTTATATTCCCTATATTCCTATTTTGCTGAGAATTTTTATCATAAGCAAATGCTGGATTTTTTTGAACAATTTTTCTGCATCTATTGATATGATCGTATGGTTTTTATCTTTCAGTTTGTTCATATAGTTTATCTATTAGTTTGTTTGTGGATATTGTAACAACCTTGCATCTCAGGTATAAACCCAATTTGATCATGGTGTATGATCTTTTTAATGTAAACTGAACTCAGTTTGCTAATGTTTGTTGAGGATTTCTGCATTTATGTTCATCAGAGATATCAGCTGATATATATTATTTGTAATGTTATTGGTTATGGAGTCAGGGTAATGGTGGCCTCATAAAATGAGCTGGGAGACTTTCCTTCATTTGAAATTTTTGGAGTAGTTTGAGAAGAATAGGAGTTAATTCTTCTTTGAATGTTTGATGAATTTTACCTCTGAAGCCATAAAGTCCAGGACTTTTGTGTGAGGGGAGCTTTTTGGTTACTGATTCAATTTTGTTAGTAGTAATCAGTCAGTTCAGATTTTCTGTTTTTTTCTTGACTCAGTCTTGAGACATTGTATGTTTCTAGCAATGTATCCATATCTTCCATATTGTCCAACTTGTTGGCATACAATTGCTCACAACATTTTCATAAATTTTTGTATTTCTGAGGAGCCATTTGTCACTCTCTTCTTTCATTTATAATTTTATTTTGTTGGGTCCTCTCTCTCTCTCTCTTTCTTTCTTTCTTTTTTTTTTTTTTTGATGAGTCTGGTTAAACGTTTATCAATTTTTTTTTTTCCTTTCAAAGAACCATGTTTTGGTTTCATTGATCTTTTGTATTGTTTTTCTAGACTCTATTTTGTTTATTTCTGCTTTGATCATTATTATTGCTTTCCTTCTACTCACTTTGGGTTGTGTTTGCTGTTCCTTTTAGTTGTTCCTTTAGGTCAGAGTTAGATCATTTGTTTGAGATTTTTCTTGTTTTTTGAGGTAGGCCTGTGTTGCTATGAATTTCCCTCTTAGGACAGCTTTTGCTGTGTCCCATAGATTTGGGAAATTATGTTTTCATTTTCATTTGTCTCAAGGTATCTTTTGATTTCTTCCTTGATCTCATCGTGAATCCATTCATTGTTTAGTACCATGTTATTTAGCCTCCATATGATGTGTATTTTCCAGTTTTTTTTCTTGTAATTGATTTCTAGTTTCATACCATTGTAGTTGGAGAAGATACTTGATATGCTTTAAGTCTTTTTAAATTTACTGAGACTTGTTTCGTGGCTTAATACATGGTTTATCCTGGAAAATGTTCTACGTGCATTTCAGAAGAATGTATATTCTGTTGGTCTGGGATGAAATGCTCTAAAAACATCAATTAGATTTATCTGGTATAGTTTGTCATTTAAGGCTTCTGTTTCCTTGATATTCTGTCTGGAAGATCTGTCCATTGATGTCAGTGTGGTGTTAAAATTCCCTACTTTGAGTGTGTTACCATTGGTCTTTCCCTTTGTGTTGGTCATTATTTGCTTACTTTATTTAAATGCTCCTATGTTGGATGCAAATGTGTTTACTAGATTTATGTCCTTTTGTTGGATTGATCCCTTTATCATTATGTAATGTCCTTTGTTATTTATTATAGCCTTTGTTTTAGTCTATTTTGTCTAATATAAATATTGCTACCCCCAATTTTTTTTTAATTTCCATTTGTGTGAAATATCTTTTTCCATCTCTTTCCAGCTGTGCATGTCTTTTGATCTGAAGTGAGTCTCTTATAGACATCATATGTATGGATCTTGTTTTCTTATCCATTCAGCCACCTTATGTCTTTTGATTGAAGCATTTAACCCATTATATTTAAAGTGGTTCTAGATAGGTACAGAGTTGTTGCCGCTTTATTATTCACATTTATGTTCTTTTTTTTCTCCCTTCCTCTTTAAGAAGTCCCTTTAACATTTCTTCTAATATTGTCTTGATGATAATCAATTTCTTTAGCTTTTCCTCTCTGGGATGCTCTTTATCTCACCTTCAATTTTAATGGATAGCTTTCCTAGGTAGATTAGTCTTGGTTGTAGGTCCATGCTTTTCATCACTTTGAATATTTTGTGTCAATCCCTTCTGTTCTGCAAAGGTTCAGTTGTGAAATTAGCTGACATTCTTATGGGAGTCCCCTTGTAAGTAACTAGCTGCTTTTCTCTTGTTGCTTTTAGGATTCTCTCTTTGTCTTTAACCTTTGGCATTTTAATTATGATGTATCTTGGTGTGGGTCTCCTTAGGTTCATCTTGTTTGAGACTCTTTGCACTTCCTGAAGTTGTATATCTATTTCTTTCACCAAGTTATTTCTTCAGATAGGTTCTAAATCCCTTGTTCTCTCTCTTCTCTTTCTGGAACCCCTATAATGTGAATGTTGTTACACTTGATATTTTCCCAGAGGTACCTTAAAGTATCTTCATTTTTAATTTTTTTTTTTACTTTTGCTGTTTCAATTAGGTGTTTTCTCCTACCTTGACTTCCAAATCACTGATTTGATCCTCTGCTTCATCTAATCTTCCATTGATTCTTTCTAGTGTAGTCTTCATTTTAGTTATTGTATTCTTCATTCTTTTTTTATTGTTTCCACGTCCTTTTTTATACTTTCTATCTCTTTTTGAAGTTATCACTAAGTTATTTGAGCATTCTTAAAAATAGTGTTTTGAACTTTGTATCTGATAGGTGTATTGCCTCCATTTCATTTAGGTTTTTTTCTTAAACTTTGTTCCATTCTTTCATTTTGGATGTTTCCTTTTTCCCCTGATTTTGGTTGCCTCTTCGTGTTTCTATGTATTAGGTACATCTATGTCTTCCAGTCTTTTCAGGGTAACCTTATATAGTAGATGCCCCATGTGGCCCAGTGATGCAATCTCTCTTGTCACTTGATTTGGGTCCTCCAAGAGTGTCTCTTGTGTGGATGTGTGCCCTCCTGTTGTAGTTGAACCTTGATTGCCATTAGCAAGTTGGTGGTTGGACTGAATCTCAGGTTAACTGGCTTTGAGTATTGGCCATATTCACAGCATATGAGCTTTTGTGTGGGGGCTGACCACATGGAATGAGATTTGCTCCAGCCTCTCATGTGCCTTTTAAGACTACCCTTTGGAAGTGTTGGGGCTAATCAGTTACTACTCTGTTGTGGTCTGAACCTGGCCTCCAGGTGTGTTGGTTCTGGGGTCTCTTTAATGGGGCTTCCATACAGGCCAAGTTCAGTTGTTGCCTGTGTTCAGCTCGGGACTACTTGGTATGAACTACAAAGTGATTCATGGTTGATCAGCGCCTGTTCTGGATCTGGAGGCACATCGGAAAGGCCATGCTGCAAATCAGGGCAGGCTCTCAGCAGTACTGTGCCTGGGGAAGCTTAGGAAAAGGCCCAGGGAACCCCAAGGCCTGATACTGCCTGCCAGCTGCCCATAAGCCTCAGCTACTAAAAGAGCCTCTGGTAGTACATGAGTTGGGTAAAGCAGGTTTCCAGGGAGTCACCAGTGTTAGGTGAGTGGTTTTCACCAGGTTAATGCAGTTTCAAATTTGGCTCCAGTGCTGAGACTGGGGCCACTTGCAATGTCTCAGAGCCCACTGAGATCAGCCTCCTCCTGTCTGGGGCCTGCAGACCCCCAAGGCTGATGCCAGCTATTTGCTGCTAAAAGAGCCTGCTGTGGTGTGAATAGAAAGTCTTGGTGCCTGGCCACTGAAAGTGCTTCTGACATGCAAATTGCATGGGGACAAGTCCCTGGGCGTTACCAGAATGGAGCAAAGAAAGTTTACCAGGCTAATGTAAATTCAGATTTGGCCATGTGGGCAGAGGGCTCAACACAAGAAAAATGGTGCTGACCTGTCAGGTACATGGGAAGAGGGCTCAACACAGGGATAGTGGTGGTTGTCCCTCCAGCTTTTGCCCTGAAGCCACAGAATTTGTATGTCTTTAGCACCTCCTGAGTCACTGTACCTCCAGCAGAGCCCAGAGTGAGTGCATATGAGCGACTGAGTCTGTGCACAGGCCATTAAAGAGGACTTCTGTGTTTCGGTAGCCTTCTGTCTCACCCAGATGGACAGAATCCTCAGTGAATTTCATAGCCAGATGTTGTGGGGACTCCTACCAGCACTGAAAGCCTTGGCTGAGGAATCCCATTTGGGCCTGGGGCTCCTTGCTTCATGAGGGTGATAGTCATCTCTATAGTTGAGATATCCTGCTCAATGCTCAACTGCCACACATGGGTGTGGGGTCTGCTCATTTTGCAACTCCGCTCCTCCTATCAGTCTCCACGTAGTCTCATCTTTATATCCTTAGTTATAGACTTCTGTTCAGGTAGTCTTCAGATGGTTCTTCAGGTTGATTGTTCTATAATTTAGTTGTAATTTTAATGTCATCATAGGAGGAGGCAAACAAAGTGTTTTCCTACTCCACTATCTTGTCTGGACTTCTTATCACTACGTAGAATCTCTTAACACTTGAACAAGGTAACCACTCCAAAAGCAAACAAAAAACCATTTTAATCACTCCAAATAAAAAAATTAAAGTATTTATCTTTTGCAAATGTACAAAGCATCATATTCAGTTTCACAAGGATTTTTTTTTTACAATGACTCAATTATGTAATTATACATAATGGCTAATTACTTGCACTTACAGTAATTATGTCATAAAGCATAATTATACTTATTACATAAACAGATGATCAACTTAAAATTAATTTTATCCTAGAACCCAAGGATAGTCTCATATAACAAACGTAAGAGACTATTACTGTGAAACTACCAACTCAGAATATTCTCTAATATTCTCTGAACATAAACATTATAGTAACTTGGTGTTTAACTTTTTCTGGTCTTTCCAAACCTTTTTATCTTATGCTAACTTTGAAATTTTTAGATCTTTTAGTAATAGCAAAGAAGGTGATCCGTATTCAGATATGTGTTTAAATAAAATGAGCAGGGCATTTGCATTAAACCTTGCTGTGCAGAATAGACTTGTCAGGAAAAGAACTCCAGATGTATTCAGCTCTATGAAATAGCTATGTTCCTAAAAGTTACATAGAAATCTATTTTTCCAAAATCAAAATAACTCTGGAATAACATTATTAGTTGACTTTCAGTTGGTATGCAGTCCATACTCTAACTATTCCATGGGAAGAACTTGCATAGGGTAGGACAGTCAGTCTTTTCACCTTAAATTGTCTCTATAAGGAAGTAGATAAATATGCTGAACAGTATTTGATAGTTAAGAAAATATGCACCCAAGTTTTTCATGAATTGAATAATCTCTTAGTAATGTCAGACTTGATAGTGTGAGGAGGTGTAAATGGTTAAAACCAGAGGTTCATGTGCATGTAACAAAAATAAAAAGTGGGAGAGAGAAAATAATGGCATTGATGATAGAGGCTCTGTTCATGTCTCTGGCGATCAAATCAAAGTTGTGCCAGAAACAAGGAAAACAGCACGGAAAATCACCTGGGATCTAGATGAATAAGCCATATAACTAGGGAGAGAACTAAGAAATAACGCTGCAACAGCAGAAGGTAGGATGGCCGAGGATGCAATGCTACCAGATCCTGAGCAGCTGAGTGAGACAGAGGCCATTGCAGCTGTAGACACCACTTAAAGAGGCCGTGTATGTGAGTGGACTTTCACTGTGATGAACCTGCTCACTTTCAGCACCAGTGCTGGTTCAACTGCGCAGGGGGAACCAGGGAGTTACAGGGGGACACTGAGTTGGAATGAGGGCTGAGGAGAGACTTGCTCATTACAGAAGTGCCAGCAGTGTCCATTGTTCCCCTGTTAAGCTCTCCCCTGAGGATCCAGTATGTGGACTCAACGCTGTCGTAGCAGAGACCTCATCAAACTGGATAACAGTGGTCACTCTGCCCAGAGGTTGTTCTGAAACTCTGCCAACCCTAAATCATGGCCCCACCCAAGCCAAATCCAGGTGTGTCCTCGCTTAGTGAGGTGCCCCTTGATGAGCAGAAGGCCTTGGTTTCTGGCATGGACTTTTGAGGCAACTATAAGCTCAAAATCTGTGGATTGCATGCTAAATCTTAACAGTTGGCTCCAGAGGGGCACAGGTTGGGGCTAAATTTGGCCTGTAGCTGAACCCCTCTCAGGACTGTGCCACTGGACATCTACCACACAAAGTTGCACTAATAAGACTGTGAGATGTAGAGTTTTTTTCTTAGTACATAGAAACAGATGCAGAAAGGAAGCCAAAATTAGAAGACAAAGAAGCAGAAACCATATGAGAGAACAGAACAGAGATCCAGAAATAATGGAGTCAAGTAATCTAACAGATGCAGATTTCTAAACACTGGTTATAAAGATTCTCAATGAACTTAGGGGAAGTGTAGATGAATTCAGTGAGAACTTCAACAGAGATAAAAAATATAAACATGGAAATGGAAATTATAAAAGGGAACCAGTTAGAAATGAATAACACATTGTCTGAGATGAAGAGTATTTTAGAAGGAATCAACAGAATGGATGAAGAAGAGGATTGAACAACCAATATAGAGGATTAGGAAACCAAGGATACGTCATCAGAATGGCAAGAAAAAAGAAGTCAAGACTATAATAATAATTTAAGGAGACTATGGGACACTATTAAACGTCAAAATATCTGCGCCATAGGGGTACCGGGAAAAAACAAAACAAAACAACAACAACAACAAAACAAGACGTTGAAAATCTATTTGAAGAAATAATGATGGAAAACTTCCCTAACCTGATGAAAGAAATAGACATACAGACCCAAGAAGCTCAGAGAGTCCAAAAAAAGATGAACCCAAAGAAGCCCTCACCAAGACCCATCAAAAAGCAGTTAGTGACCTACAAGGGAGCACCCATAAGTCTGGCAGCTGATTTCTCAAAAGAAACTATTCAGGACAGAGGTCTTGGCACAAAATATTTGATATGATGGAAACCTAGGATCTACAACCAAGAATACTTTATCCAGCAAAGCTGTCATTTAGAGTCAAAGGACCTATAAAGAACTTCCCAGACAAAAATAAGTTAAAAGAATTTATCATCACCAAGCCAATATTACAGGAAATGTTAGGGGAATTTCTTTAAGAAGAAAAAAAAAACATGTATCAAAAATAGGAATAAAGAATGGTCATAACTACATTCCTATCAATAAGTACCTAAAATGGGAAAGAATTAAGTACTCCAACCAAAAGTTAGAGTGGCTGAATGGATATGCTGCCTATAAGAGACTCACTTTAGATTAAAAGATACACACAGAATAAAAGGCAGGGGATGGAAAAATATATTGCCTTGGTGGACTTAGAGGGTATTGCACTGAATAAAATGGGTCTTATAGAGAAAGACAAATATTGCATGATTTCACATACACGTGGAATCTAAAGAACAAAATAAACAATGACAATAAAAGTGGAAATAAGCTCATAGATACAGAGAATATTTAGAGGGACACTATATGGGAGGGGCGTTGGGGGACAATAAAAGGCAAAGGCATTAGAGAGGTACACATGGATAGTTGCAGAGTTAACATAGAGACGTAGGGTGTAACATGGGGAAAATGGTTAATAATGTTATAATACATATGTAAGGGAGAAGAGGTATATTAGATTTAGTGGGGTGATCACTGCAAGTTATGTGGATCTCTGATCACTATGCTATACAACTGAAACTGGCATATTATTGTATACCAACTATAATTGAAAAAAAACTCATTGAATTGTACAATGAAAATACAAGCAACTAATTGTCTATCAT
The DNA here is from genome assembly GCF_000151845.1 of Pteropus vampyrus. Taxonomy (NCBI): domain Eukaryota; kingdom Metazoa; phylum Chordata; class Mammalia; order Chiroptera; family Pteropodidae; genus Pteropus; species Pteropus vampyrus. The sequence continues at coordinate 226,773 of NW_011889171.1, forward strand.
ATTTCAATAAAGACAGAAAAAAAATAAAAATAAATAAAAAAAGAAAAAAAAGAAAATAAATAAAAATGGTAGTCCTTGCCAAATTAAACCCATTTTTTTTTTCAGCATTACCACTGGAGCCTGAAGAGGAAAAACATTTTCAAGATTCACTTGCATCAATTATGCTACCAAGATTGCCAGATATGTCACATGTCTTTCGTTAAGAATAAAACTCCGCCCCCCTATATTTCGTAGTATCTCTATAGGATAGATTCCCTGAAGTAGACTTACAGGTTCAAAAGCATTTTAAAGCTTTGATCCATATTGCAAGATTGTTCTCCAAAGTGCCTATATCAATTGCCACTGCCATTAGCAATAATAAGATCTTCAAAGAGGCACTTCTCCAACTATCAACACATTCCAAATAAATCTTCTCTCTTTCTCTTTAGTGTCTCAAGATCCAAATTATCATTCTTCTTTTCAAAACTTAATGTGGCTCCACCTGTGTCATGTGCCCTTCCCTTTCAATCCATATTAAACAGATTTTAAAAGCCAATCTCTGCAGAGGGGTTAGGCACTTTGGACGTGCCAATAATTTTTTCCTCATTAACTCACTTTGCCTCCTGAGGTTGACCAAACTCAAAGGGCCAGTAGTGATGTTGTGGTCTTCTAAATAAGGCAAAGAAGAAAGAAGCTTTATTGGCTTAGTAAGTAATCAGTAGTCTCTGCGCTACTCCTAGAAGTGATTTTGTGGAGATGGCTGTTCGATTCAGAATTCTTTTCTGGTATCTCATTTTAGGTTTATAACTTGAATTGTAGTTTAATTGATTTTGATACACTTGAATTAAAATAGTGACCATTTCCCCAGACTGACAATTGGTTATAGCCTCATTTGGCATTTTCTAGCCTGCCCAGACTCAGAATCCTTTTTAATATTCCATGTTACTTACTCTGTGAAGGAATGTGATATAATGAGAAGGCAAACTGAATTCTATACTTGGTTCTGTACAAATTAACTGCCTGGCTTTAGGTGAGTTATTACTTCATCTTTTTTATCTAAAAGTAGATGTAATACTACTTGTTCTTTGTGAGGGTAAAGTGATAGAGACCATATGATTATGAAAATTAACAATGTACAGTAATGATATTAAGAGCTATCATTTATTGTGCACTTAACTGCGGCTTGCTTTACCTATATTAGCACATTTAAATTACATTTCACACAAGAAGCTCAAAGAATTTAAGTGACTTTCCCAACACTACAAAACTAGTAAGTGGTTGAGACAGAATTTTAACTTCAGAGCCTACGTTAACAACTATATCAAAAATAACTAAAATATGAAATAGAACACGACATGATTGAGTCCATAGAGTAAATATGTGATATGTGTGTGAAACCTGGAAAGAATCTCCATGTTGAGTAGCATGGTGTTTCTTAAATGAATCTTTAAACCTTCAAAAACTAGAAGTGATGAAAGGGAGTTTGGCAATCGAGTAGAAGAAAGGCAGATGGCTTTCTGGTGATGGGGAGGCTAGTGGTGGGCTCTAGTAACGAATGCAGGGAACTTGGCAAGCTAGAAATTACTATCGTGCTTACCTCACAGGAAGATGATGATGATAAAGTGAGAAAGAAGGTCAAGGAGATATGAATAACAAGGACTTCTGATTAATGAACACTTACTGTGAAACAGACACTATGCTGAATGCTTAGCATATGGGACTCTTGTTTACACTGAAGATTCTGATTGTCAGAATTTCTGACTTATAGCATGGGCTCTACCTTAATTATCTCTATGCGTGAGACCTCTGGGAGTCTGTTAGCCTCCTTCTCCTGGAGTCCAAAAGAAAGGATTTGGAATAATCTCCAAATTTTCTTGCAGTGCTAATACCTCTTACAGTAAGTCTGTGGTGGGGCCTGAGATTCTTCATTTCTAACATACTCCCAGGTGATACTGATGCTGCTGATCTGTGAACTACATTTAGAATAACAAGGACATATATTACCTCATTCAATCCTCTGTAGGGAGCTAAAGCTCCCCAAATTCAAAAGAGTGCATGGATTATCTCGGGAGGCCTGCTTGCATAAAAAAGAAAAGGCTGGTTCTGTGGAATTCCAGGAAGAAGAAGATTAAGTATAGACAAAAGGAGTGTCAAAGGGAGTGTCGAAGGGAGTGTCAAAGGAAGTGTGGATTGTACCTCGATCTTCAGGATGTTACTTTTATTATGTTATCTTGGGATACACAAAGGAACAGATTATGTATAAAAAGAAGCATAAGAAATAAACTCGGGGAGACAGTTGTGAGATCTGTTCTCCCTCCTGCACCCTGTCTTCTCTTTTTTCTCAGTCCCCGCTCCCCCATTCAGGTACCCGGTTTGACTTGGTCGGCTGGTTTCCGACAATCCTCAAAACAAACACATTGTAAAAAGGAGGAAATTGAGCTAGAGAAAGGTTAATTTGGCTCATTGACATATAGTATCAGAATGAAGTTTCAAACCTCGTCGCATACTCATAACCAGAACACTGTATTCAACTACAAAGGCAAGAAAACAATGTCTCTACTTTTGTATGACACTTTTTCATATTTCTCTGAATGGTCAGTTCTACAGATGCATTATCACTGATCTCCTTACAGTAACAGTTCTCTTGAAAGTCTGGAAGGATCTGGCTGGTCTTTCTGTTGGCCTATAATGAATATAAATGGACAGTAAACTTCATTTATAATTAATTAACAATCTGGACTGAGAAGCCAGAGAAATGATGAAGGTAGATGTTCCTCTCAACTTGGGTATTGGCCTTTGACAGAACCCCCACTTGAATTGCGGCCTTGGGCAAAGTCCAGCTGGGCTGATGCTCTGTCAGGGGAATTGAAGTCCATTAGGTTCACCAGAGACTTGAAAGGCCAGCAAATGGACTATTATCTTATGAAAATTTGGCATGGTTTAGTTATCCACTTTTAAGTAACTTTAAATTTTCCTTCACTCTAAAGGAATTATGGCATCTCTCAGATTTTGGAAAAAAATGCTAAAACAGAGATTGTAAGGGAAGAAAATGATCTACGTTGGCCTAATGCTTCATAAGAGAAGCAGAGAAAAAAAGAGTGCTGCAAGAAAATTTGGAGATTATTTCAAATCCTTTGTTTTGGACTCCAGGAGAAGGAGGCTAACAGACTCCCAGAGGTCTCACGCATAGAGATAATTAAGGTAGAGCCCATGCTATAAGTCAGAAATTCTGACACCCATCTAGGGCTCATTTTACAGAGCTCTATGCAAAACTGGGGTAGTATCGCTGCTACTTTTAAATTAACTGGCTATATTGTCTTCTAGATATTTTGACATATTTCCTGTTCTTGAATTGTGTAAACATGTCTTACTTTATTCATTAAGTATATTATTTTTGTTTATACTTTTGGTAATGTTGATATTTCCCATTTTTATACCTTTCTTAGTCCCAGAAAGCATTTGAGAAAACATGTAACAACAGAATAATAAAGAAAGAAAAATCTAAATAACAAGCATGATGTGTTATAGTAGAAGCAAAACCAGAACCCAGATTTATTCACTTTACGACTACACAGAAACTGTGGTCCAAGGAACACCAGCCTCAGCCTCACATGGGAGCTTGTTAAAAATGCAGAATTTCAGGCTCTATCTCAGTACCCCTGTATCAGAATTTATGTTGTAACAATTTCCCTCAAGTGATTTGCATGCATACGAATATTTAAGATGCACTGCTTTATTGCCTGCCATAGTTCTTTGCTCAACATGTCTCTAAATTTCCCTGTGCTACATATTCACAACTATTTTTATATTTCCATTTATGTACAGTGTTCTTAGATATAACAGGAGTGCATAAGTAAGGAATCATTTTGTATAGAGAATATCTTAACTGCTTTAGCAATCCTGAAGTCAGAAGAGTACAACTGCTACAACAATTATAGCTAAGTGCAAATGAGGTTTCTTGACCCATTTTTATTTCTGTTTCATTATTATACCAACGAAGATTCATTTCCCCCCTAAATTTGCAAGATTTAAGGACAACTTACTTATGGAGACTCTATACTTATAAATATATAATTATGAAAGCAATTTTTTCTCTTGCTAATAAGAAACTGGAAGAATAATGCCAATTTATTCCTTTAATTGGTATCTGTCAAATGAGTAATCCCCCAGAATGTATGGTATGTAGCTTCTTTATTTTTATACTTTAAAATTATTTAATTAAATTAAAAAAATTATTTAATTTAATTAGTTTCAAGCATATAGTACATTAGTTAGACATCTATATAGTAAATAAAATGATCCCCCCAATTGCTCCCTCCCTCCCCTGACCCTCCACCTAGCCAACATATTAATGTTAACTGCATTCCCTATGCCATGCTCCTCATCCTCATGACCATCCATCAGCTACTAATTTGTACTTCTTTAACCCTTTATCCCATTCTCCCAGTCCTCCCAAATCTCCTCTCTCTATCTGTCACCAACTTGTCCACTATATTTCTGAGTCTGTTTTTGATTAGTTTGTTCTTTTTATCCCTTAGATTCTGCACAGCAGTGAAATCATATAGTATTTATCTTTCTCTGTCTGATTTAAATACCTTCTAGGTCCATCAAAACAATGTCTTTTTCCATCCCCTTCTTTTTGGTCTATGTGTGTCTTTTAATCTGAAGTGAGTCTCTTGTACACAGTATGTGGGGGTCTTATTTTCTTACCCACTCACTCACTCTTAGTTGGAGCACTTAATTCTTTTCCATTCGAGGTACTTATTGATAGAAATGTAGTTGTTACCATTCTTTATTCCTGTTTTTGATGCATATTTTTTTCTTCTTAAAGAAGTCCCTCCAACATTTCCTGTAATACTGGCTTGGTGGTGATAAATTCCTTTAGCTTATTTTTGTCTGGGAAGCTCTTTATCTGTCATTCGACTCTAAATGACAGCTTCACTGGATAAAGTATTCTTGGTTGTAGATCCTGGGTTGCCATCACATTGAATTTTTTTGTGCCATGACCTTTTGTCCTGCATAGTTTCTTTTGAGAAATCAGCTGCCAGACTTATGGGTGCTTTCTTGTAGGTAACTAACTGCTTTTCTCTTACTGCTTTTAAGATTCTCGCTTTGTCTTTAACCTTTGGAATTTTAATTGTGATGTATCTTAATGCGGGCATCTTTGAATTCCTGGTTTTGGGGATTCTCTGAGCTTGCTGGGGTTGTATGTCTATTTCCTTCACCAGATTAGAGAAGTTTTCTATCATTATTTCTTCAAATAGCTGTTCAACATCTTGTTTTCCTTCAGGTAGGCCTATGAGATGACTATTTTGACCTTTAATAGTGTCCTGCAGGATCCTTAATTTATTTATATATCTTGGCTTCTTTTTACTTTCCATTCTGATTGAATGTCCTTGGCTTTCCCATCCTCTATATAGGTTATTTGATCCTCTTCTTTATTCACTTTGTTTATTCCTTTGTTTATTCCATTTAATATACATACTTCTTATCTCAGATGTGTTCTTTATTTCAGACTAGTTCCCTTTTATAATTTCCATTTCCATTTTTCTGTTTTTTATCTCTTTATTGAAGTTCTCACTGAATTTATCTACACTTCCCAAAAGTTTATTTAGCATCTTTATAATCAGTGTGTTGAACTCTGCATATATTAGATTACTTGACTATTATTTCTGGATCTCTGTTCTGTTCTCCCATATGGTTTCTGCTTCTTTGTTTTCCCATTTTGGCTGCCTTTCTGTGTCTGTTTCTATGTACTAAGCAAAGCTCCTAAGTCTCCCAGTCTTATTAGTATGTATTTGTGTAGTAGGTGTCCAGTGGCACAGTCCTGAAAGGGATTCAGCGGCAGGCCAAATTTAGCCCAAGCCTCCACCCCTCCAAGGCCACCTGTTAAGATTCAGCAAGCAATCCACAGATGTTGTGTTTATAGTTGCCTCAAAAGGCTACACCAGAAACCGAGGCCAGCTGGTACAAATGTGAGTCTAGGCGCTACTCAGCAAGGGGCACTTAACTAAGCAAGGACATATCTGAATGTGGCTTGGGTGGGGCTACGAGTTGGGGGAGGTGGAGTTTCAGCGAAAACTGTGGGCGGAGTGACCTGTTACCCAATTTGATGATGCCTGGACTATGGCGGTGCTGCGTGCACACACTGGGAGGGAGGATGGCTCAATAGAGGAACAATGGATATTGCTGGCACTTCTGTATAGAGCGAGTCTTGCTTCGGTTCTCACTCTGACAACTCAGTGTCTTCCTGTAAGACCCTGGTTACCCCTGCACACAGCCAAACTGGCACTGGCGCTCAGAGCGAGCAGGTCCGTCACTGTCCGTCGCTCGCGGGCATGGCTCCTTTAAGAGACGTCTGCAACTGCTGCTGCTGCAGCCTCTGTCCCATTCAGCCGCTCAGAACAGGGCAGCCCTGTGTCCTCACTCTGTCCTACCTTCTGCTGTTGCAGGGTGATTTTTAGATTTCTCCCTAGTTGTATGGCTTGTTCATCTAGGTCCCAGGTGATTTTTTCTTGCTGTTTGCTGCTTGTTTCCATCACAAGCTTGATTTAATTGCCAGAGGGATGAACAGAGCCTCTATCATGTATGCCATTTTTTTTCTCTCTCTGTATGTAGCTTCTTAATGTCACTTCCCAATTTTCCAATAGCCAATTATTTGGTAAACAGGCTTGCATCCCTCTTTGTTAGCTCTTTTATTAGAAGATAGCCATGTGAAAGAAACATAAGGATGCACTCAAATATTTGCTAGAGGAGTTTGAAACCCTTGTCCAAATGAAGATTATTTTTCCTTTCATCCATGCTCCATCCTTGCAGGAATAACAGAGTTTACTCGAACATTGCAGAGTTAGTGTTCATCAATTAACTCAGACCACCATGCAATGAAAGCCAAAGTTTTGGGTTCTGTTCTCATTGGACCAATTAAATTTGTCCTTTTTCCTGACAGTTACTTTCTGTTTATCACAAGAAACTGAATATGAAAGTGTGGTTGAATGTATATATACTGATCACCATTACTCTATTAATAAGCTTTGTTGGTGTTACATTGGTAGCATCATTTCTGTTTACAAAGGATAGTATTTATTTAGCAGGTATGTGTGTGAGAGATTTCTTTCATAAAACTGTCCCATCTGTAACTATGTTACCATTTATGAATTATATTTAATATTCTAATAACATTAATATCTTCTCTTTTTGATCTGCTGTGGAGACAAAAAAAAAATAAGGCATACTACTAGAGTTTGGAAGAGTCAAGTCACACAAGAACACTGAATAATAACTGCCACAAATGTGAGCCATTGTAGAACTTCTGTAAATGTGCCCCTCCAAAAAAAGTAGCAAAAACATTGGTAAAAATGTCAAAATTAACTTTTTTAGAACTCTGGAAATTAAACAAAGTCTTACAATAACTGATGATCACTTATTTTAGAAAAAAACTGCTGAATGTTAGTAAGAATAGCAGGACTTATGGTCTTGTAGTTCAACCTACTCCCCCGTCTCACTCTTTACAACTCTGCAGTAGCCTTGAAAATCAAAAGCCTTGCAAATATTGGTCACTCTGAAAATCTGCAGGCTTGCAATTACAGGAGGGGCAGACTGAGCATAGGATGCCTCAAAAACTCCCATTCCAAGAGCATTCCCATTTCTAGAGCTCTGCCACTCTTTGACCTGTCTCATAGCTCCCTGGAAAAACCCCACTCCAAGTGTGATGTCATCATTAGAACCTGACTCAGCTCTTTGTAGAACCTGACCTGACTTTGCAGAACAGCCCTATCAACAGGGCATTTGTCAGTAACAATCAATGGCATTTTTTAAAAATATACTACAATTCCTAGGGCAGCAATAACAGTTGGGGCCAAGAAGAGGTTAACCAAAATTCTTGGAAAACTTATATGGGGGAAAAATATGTTAATGGGGGATTTAAAAAGTTCTGAAATAATACCAGTCATGTTTAGGAAATAACTGAGAGGAAGGCAATCTTTCATCTTTGGCTGATGTTGAGACATTCTACAAGCCAGTTGTCACATGTGTAAATTATCTGACTGTGTTGAAAGTGTGCTCCGATACACAAGAGTTCTTTGGCAAAGACTGTGAGACTTCATGAATCTAAGCATTTAAGGAAATCTTAGCGCAGTCATTAGATGATCAGTAACCTACCAAAGCAGAACTTAGATTGGTCTCACCATCATATACAATAAAGAAACCAGACTTTACAGGATTAGCCCAGGAAAGTCATTAATCAAACAGAAGTAAAAACAGCAAAGAGTAAAAACAACAAACCCTGAGAAAGTGAGATCTGATTTCAAGAGCTGCCACATTATCTGAAAGGTCGTTTTCAACAACAACAAAAAATTTTGAGACACATAGAAAAAAGAAAATACATTCCATGCACAGGAAAAAAAAGCAGTTAATAGAAACTGTTGCTGAGAAGGCACAGACATTGGCCATTCTATACAAAGACTTTCTATCATCTATTAAAAATCTATTCAAAGAAATAAAATAAATCATGTCTAAATAATTAAAGGAGGTAAGACAATGATCTTCTGATAAAAAGATACTATTAATAGAAATTATTTAAAAAGGAACCAAATAGAAATTCTAAAGCTGAAAAAATCAGTAACCGAAATAAGAAACTGAAATAGCCACCCTAACAGGTGCGAAGTGATATATCATTGTAGTTTTGGTTTGCACTTCCCTGATGAATAGTGATGTTGAGCATCTTTTCATATATCTGTTAGCCATTTATTGGATTCTTTGGGAAAAGTTTATTCACTTTATTTGTAGTTTGATATTGAGTAGTATGAGTTTCTTATATATTTTGAATATTAACCCCCTATGAGATCTGCGAGTTACATTGTACTAAATCCAGATAAAAACTTTACAAAAAAATATAGCTCAACATCTCCTATGAATATAGGTACAAAAGTCCTCAACAAAATATCAGCAAAGTGAATTCAACAGCATATACATATATATTTAGTTGTGTGTTCACCTCCCATGTTTAGATTTTTTTCTGTCACCATATATTTGACCCCTTTTACCCCATCTACATCCCTCTTCCTCATCCACTCCACCATCTGGTAATCATTAGTCTATAGTCCATGTCCATGAGTCTCTGTTTGTCCTGTTCATTTGATGCTTTTAGGTTTATATCCCACATATAAATGATATCATTTGATTTTCAACTTTTTCTGTCTGGCTTATTTCACTTAGCATGATTGTCTCAAGATCCAATCATGTTTGAAAATGGCAGTATACGCCTCTTCTTATGGCTGAGCAATATTTCATTGTATATGTGTACCACTGCTTCTATATCCAAAAATGTATCATAAAAAAACTTCAGTTGCTTTCTGTACTGGCCACCATGAATAATGCTGCTATGAACATCAGAATGCAAATATCTTTTCAGATATGTTTACAAGACTTTAGGGTAAATACCCAGTGGAGAGATTGCTGGATGATATGCTAGATCAATACTTAGTTTTCAAGGAAACTCCATCTCCATACTGTTTTCCACAGTGGCTGTACCAATTTGCAGTCCCATCAGCAGTGTATGACGATTACTGTTTCTCCGCATTGTCTCCAACATTTGTTATTACTTGTCATGTTGATTATAGCTATTCTAAGAGGTGTAAGATAATATCTCACTGTGGTTTTGATTTGCATTTCCCTAATAGCTAGCGATGATGGCAACTATTCATATATTTGTTGGCCATTTCTATGTCTTCTTGGGAGAAGTATCTGTTCAGATCCTCTGCCCATTTTTTGATTGGATTGTTTTTTTTATTTTTTATTTTTTGTGATTGAGTTGTATGATTTCGTTGTATATTTTGGACATTAGGCCCTTATCAGAGGTGTGGTTTCCAAAAATATTTTCCCATTTGGATGGTTGTCTCTTTATCTCGTTGATGGTTTATTTTGCTGTGCAGAAGCTTTTTAATTTCATATAGTCCCATTCATTATTATAACTTTTACTTCCCTTGCTTTTGAGGTCAAATTCATAAAATCTTTAAATCCAAGATCCATGAATTTAATTCCTATGTTTTCCTCTATGCACTTTATTTCAAGTCTTATATTCAGGTCCTTAATCCATTTTCAGTTATTTTTGATCTGTGGTGATAGACAACAGTCTAGTTTCATTCTTTTACACGTAGCTTTCCAGTTTTCCCAGCACCATTTATTGAAGAGGCTTTCCTTTCTCCACTGTATGTTTTTGGCTGTAATGTCAAAAATCATTTGCCAATATAAATGTGGATTTACAACTGGACTCTAGATTCTGTTCGAGTGGTCCTTGTATACGTTTTTCTGCCAATACCATGCTGTTTTGATTACTGTAGCTTTGTAGTACAATTTGAAGCTGAAAAGAGTGATGCTTCCAGCATTGTTCTTTTTTCTCAAGATGGCTTTAGGAATTCAGGGTCTTTTGTGCTTCCATATAAATCTGATGTTTTTTGGTACTATTTCTTTAGAAAGTACTGATAAGATTTAGATGGGGATTGCATTAAATGTGTATAATGTTTAAGGTAAGGAGGTCATTTTAACTACATTGATTCTTCCAATCCAAGAACACAGAATATCTTTCCATTTCTTTGTATCTTTCTCAATTTCTTTTAATAAAGTCTTACAAATTTCATTATATAGGTACTCCACATGTTTCGGTAGATTTATTAATAGGTATTTTATTCATTTTATTGCAATTGCAAAAGGAATTATTTTTTCCACTTCTTTTTCTCACACTTTATTGTTGGAGTATAGGAACACTATGGATTTTTGAATGTTGATTTTGTACCCAGAAACATTACTGTATTTGTTTATTGTTTCCAGTAGTGTTCCTGTGGAGTCTTTAGGGTTTTCTACATAGAGAATCATGTGATCCACAAATAGTGACAGTTTGATTTATTCATTTCCTATTTGGATGCATTTTATATCTTTCTCTTGTCTGAATGCACTTGCTAGGACCACCAATGTTATATTTAATAACAATGGTGATGGTGGACAGCCTTGTCTTATTCCTGATCTTGGAAGGTTTTCAGTTTTTCACCATTAAGTATAATGTTGGCTGAGGGCTTATCATAGATGGCCATTATTATGTTAAGGTACTTTCCTTCTATACCAATTTTGTGAAGTGTTTTGATCATAAATGGATGCTGTATCTTGTCAAAGGCTTTTTCTGCATCTATTGATATGATCGTATGATTCTTATTTTTTAATTTGTTTATGTGATGTATCACATTAATCCATTCACATGTGTTGAACCATCCCTGTTCCCCTGGGATGAAGCCCACTTGATTGTGGTATAAAATCTTTTTAATATGTTGCTGTATATGATTTGCTAGCATATTATTTAGAATTTTTGCATTTGTGTTCATGAGAGATATTGGTCTGTAGCTTTCTGTTTTTGTGTTATCTTTACCAGGATTCAGTATCAGGGTAATTATGGCCTCATAAAATGAGTTGGGAATTGTTGCCTCCTCTTCAATTTTTCGAAAGAGTTTGAGGAGAATAGGCATTAAATCTTTGAATGTTTGATAGAATTCACTGGTGAAGCCATCTGATCCTGGACTTTTACTTTTTGGTAGGTTTTTGACGATTGTTTCAATTTCCATACTGCTGATCAGTCTATTTAGATTTTCCCGATCTTCTTGATTCAGTCAAGGAAGGTTGTATTTTTCCAAGTACTGGTCCATTTCTTCTAGATTATTAAATTTGGTTTGTATACTTTTTCATAGGATTCTTGTATGATCCTTTGTATTTCTGAGATATCAGTCATAATTTCCCGTCTTTCATCCCTGATTTTGTTTATTTGTGTCCATTTTTTTTCTTTAGTGATTCTAGCCAGAGTTTTGTCAATTTTATTAACCTTCTCATCATACCAGTTCTTTGTTGCATTTATTTTTTCTATTGTTTTCTTGTTTTCAATTTCATTTATTTCTGCTCTAATTTTGATTATTTCTTTCCTTCTGCTGACTTTAAGTTTTGATGTTCTTTTTCTTTTCTTTTCTTTTCTTTTTAAGATGAAGTGTTAGGTTGATTATTTGGGCTCATTCTTATTTTTGGAGGTAGGCCTGTAATGATATGAACTTTCCTCTTATAAATGCTTTTGTCACGTCCCAAAAGTTTTGATATGTTGTACTATCATTATCATTAATTTTTATGTATCTCTTGATCTCTCTTTTTATTTCTTCTCATACCCAGTTATTCTTCTGTGGCATCTTGTTTAATCTACATGTATTTGTTGTTATTCCTGATTTCTTTTTGCAGTTGATCTCTATTTCAAAGCATGATCAGAGAATATGGTTGGTATGATTTCAATCTTCGTATATTTGTTGAGGCTATCTTAGTGTCACAGTATGTTTGATTCTCGAGAATGTTCCATGTGCACTAGAGAAGAATGTATATGCAGGTGTTTTTGGATGGAAGGTGCTATAAATGTCAATTATGTCAAGTTGGTCTAACGTGTCATTTAAGGATGTTATTTCCTTATTGATTTTCTGTTTGGATGATCTGTCCATATCCGACAGTGAGGTATTTAGACTCCCTAATAGCGTTTTGGTCTGTTTCTACCTTTGGTTCTGTTATTAATCGTTTTACATATTTCGGGTCTCCCTGATTGGGAGCATAGATATTAATAATTGTTTTGTCTTCTTGGTGCTTGATTCCCTTTATCATTATGAAGCATCCCTCAGTATTCTTTCTCTACCATTTTATTTTGAAGTCTATTTTGTCTGATATTAGTACTGCTACTCCATCTTTTCTCTGAATGCCATTTGCTTGAAATATAATTTTCCACCCTTTCACTTTGAGTCTATATTTGTCTTTGGAGCTGAGATGTGTCTCCTGGAGGCAGTATATGGTTGAATTTTGTTTTTTGATCCATTCTGCAAGTCCGTGCCCTTTTATTGGTGAGTTCAGTCCATTAACATTTAGGGAGATTATTGAAATATGAGGTCTTCTATAGCCATTTTATCTTTTGCTTTCTGATAACTTGATGTTTCCATTGCTTCCTTGCCCTTGTTTTTTTGTTGTTGTTAGCTTTTGTGAGTTTTGCCTCTGGTTCTTCTTGTTTCATGTTATGTACTTTAGCTCTGAATCTTTGGTGTGTGGTTACTATTACAAATATGAAAAGGATAGTTGTATATATACGGTCATGCATTTTCTTCTGCATGTGCCTTATCTCCATTCCCCTTTGCAAATTTGGATCTTTGAATCCTCTCCTTTTTAGTCATTGTTTTCTCAATTCGTCTCTATGTATGCTGAACGTTCACTACTATCTTGTTATAAAAATTCACTTCTTATTTAAGCTATAATGCCCTGTTCTTAGTTAAGTGTTGCACTCCTCTGCTTCTATTAGCCTGATAATCACTTTACTCCTAATTATGTATTTTTGTTGTTGTTATTGTTGTATGTTGTTTTGGGTGATCTGACACCTTTCAGTATTTCCTGTAGTGCAGGTCTTGTATTGGAGAATTCTCTCAATTTTTGTATGTATAGAAAGGTCTTTATTTCTCCTTCATATCTAAAGGAGAGCTTTGCTGGATCCATTATTCTTAGCTGGTAGTTCCTTTCAATTAATAGATCTAATATGTTATTTCACTTCTTTCTAGCTTGTAAGATTTGTGCTGAGAAGTTCGATGATAATCTAATGAGTTTTCCTTTTATAAGTTACCATATTTTCTCTAGCTGCCTTGAGAATTCTTTTTTTTTTGTCATTGATTTTTGATAATTTTAATACAATGTGTCTTAGAGAAGGTCTTTTGGGGTTGAGATCATTGGGCATTTTGTTGACATCTTGGATTCCAAGCTCCAGCTCATTCCTTAGATTTGGGTAGTTCTCTTCAACTATTTTTCTGAAAATGCTTTCTAGTCCCTGCTCCTTTTCCTCACCTTCGATAATGCCCATTATTCTTATGTTTCCTCTTCTGATGGTTTCAGCTAGTTCTCGTATTTCCCTTTCATTATATTTCATTCTTTGGTTTTTGTCTTCTTCCGATTTATTGCTAGATCTGTCTTTGATATCCCTGATCTTTTCCTCCATTTGGTTGATTCGATTTCCCAAAATTGCTATTTCATTTTTGATTTCTTGCAGTGTGCTCTTTATCTTCAGTGTTAGCGACAGTTTGGGGAGCTTTTGCTCAGATTCCCCTGGTGCTGTATGGTGTTCAGGCTTGGAGAATATTGAGGGGAGGGTCCCTCTGTGTTGAGGGAAGAGGGCTGCATCTCAGCCTCATGTTTTGCAATGCAGCTTGTAATCAACTGTTGCTTTTTTGCCATCCCCACTTATCTGCAGTTGCCATTTCTCTGCTTTCTGCCCTGATCCCTGAGCACTGCCACTATGTGGAGCTCACATCTCTCTCAGGCAAGGTTGTTCTGTGAACCCACCTCGTCTTTTTCTCCACCCGCTCCTGCAAGGAACTCTGGCTTGGAGAGGCAACTCCTTTGTTTCTCCCAGACCACCACTCAACTCCCGGGGTTCTGACATGTGGTAGCTCTTATGCACAGATCCCACACTCAGAGATGGTGTTCTGCAGGTTAGGTTTTTTTTTTGTTGAGTTTTAGATGTTCAGCTTATTGTTGTTTCAAGGGGAGAGATCTGGGGATGTCTCTCACTCTGCCATATTTCTGATATTGCTTTCTCTTTTTTTTTCTTTTTTTCATGTTTTCTACTTTTACTTATTTAGTTGATGACATCATTTTAATTTTTTCCCCATCTACCTCCCCCTCCCCACTCTCCTCCAGTAACCCCTATTCTATTGTCCACGTCCATGAGTCCGTTTGTCCTGTTCATTCCTTTTTTTCTTGATGAGTCTCGTTAAAGCTTTATCAATTTTTCTTTTTCAAGAACGAGATCTTGGTTTCATTGACCTATGTATTAATTTTTTAGACTGTATTTCATTTATTTCTACTCTGATTTTTAGTATTTCCTTCCTTTTATTCATTTTTGAGTTTGCCATTTTTATTTATTTATTTTTTTGTTCTTTTAGGGGTAAGGTTAAATTTTTTATTTGAATTTTTTCTTGTTTCTCGAGGTAGGCCTGTATTGCTATACATTTCACTCTTAGGACGCTTTAGCTGTGTCCCATAGGTTTTGGGTAGTTGTATATCCTTTTTAATTTCTCTTGAGGAATCTTCCGATTTCTTCCTTGATCTTATTGTTAACCAATTCATTCCTTAATAGCATGTTGTTTAGTCTCCTTGTGTGTATTTTTCAAGTTTTTCTTGTAATTGATTTTAGCCATGGGCTATCTTTGAAAACCAAGAAGTGTGAGTCCTCTAAATTTGGTTTCCTTTTATAAGGTTATTTTGTTTTTGCTGGATCCCTTGCAATTTCATGTGAATTTTATGATTAGCTTCTCATTTCTGCAAAGATTTTAAGTGGGGTTTTGATAGGGATTTCATTGATCCCTAGATCATCTAGGGTAGTTTTGCCATCTTAAAAATAATAAATCATTGAATAAATGGAAATAAGCAACTTTCTATTTGTTTAAGCCCCTTTTAATTTTCTTCTGTGATGTTATGTAGTTTTATTAAACAACTCTTGCACTTCCCTGTATGAATTTATTCCTAGTCTTTTTAAAATATTAATATAAATAAAATTTATTTTAAATTTCCTTTTTGGAATGTTCATTGCTGGTGTATAGAAATAGAACTATTTTTTTCTGTGCAAAAAATATCCTGCAAATTTGCTATGTTCATTTATTAGCCATGAGCGGTGTGTGTGTGTGTGTGTGTGTGTGTGTGTGTGTGTGTGTGTGTGTGAGTGTGTACTTTTTATTACTTCTATATATAAAATAATGTCATCTGGAAATAGAAATAATTTTAATTCTTCATTTCCATTTTTACATGTTTCTTTTTTTCCCTCCTTCTTTCTTTTAACTTGCATAATTATTCTAGCTAGCACTTTTAGTACAATGTTGAATAGAAGTAGTGAAAAGGGACATCATTGCAACTATGAGTTTTCATAAATTATTCTTTATTAAACTATAGAAGTTCCATTCTGTTCCTAAATTCTCGATGATTCCTTTCACAAAAGAGTTTGGATTCTTTAAAGGTTTTTTTTTTTTTTCTGAATCAATGGAGCTGATCATATGATTTGTTTTCTTCATATTGTTAATGTGTCACATAAATTTAGTTTTGGTTAGAAACATGGCGGGGTGAGATAAGTCCCCAGAACTCTGCCCTTGAAGCAACAATAAACTGAACATCTAAAAGTTGACAAAGAACACCCAAACAGCACACCAGCATGTCTGAGCATGAGATCTGTGCATAAGAACTACCACAGGTCAGAACCCAAGAGTCAACTGTAGACTGGGAGAAACAAAGAAGCTACCTCTCCCAGCTGGAGCTCCCTGAAGGAAGAGGGGAAGGGGAGAAAGTGTGGCAAGATTCCTGAACAACCCTGCTTGGGATTGATGTGAGCTCCATGCAGCAGCACTGTCCAGGGATCAGGGCAGAAAGCAAAGAAGTGGGGACAGAAGAGAGAGGTCACAGCAGAGAAGCAACAGTTGATTATTACCAGCTGTATTGCAAAACAATAGGCTAAGGTGTAGTCCCCTTCTCCCAACCCACAGGACCATCCCTCCATATCCTCCAAGACAGAACTCCACGGAGCCCCAGGACAAACTCAACAAAAGCTACTGGACTGTTTCTCTCTGACAGAGACTAGGACTAAAGTTATCGAGTATGATTGAATATGTATAAGAAAAAAAAGGCATTATTAAGACTTTATATAAAGCAAGGATCCAAGAGGCTTAGACATCACCTACTGGAAATCAAAAGAAAAATGCCTTCTTGGCAACAGGCTAAAGAGAGACCTTTATATAATAAATCTTTCTGGAAAAAAAAAAAAGCAGAATGCAGTTCCATTAATGGCCAGGGAACGAATAGTCTATTAAACACTATGAACAACCAAGGTGACAAATCAGCTCAGAAATAAGAGAAAAATCTCCAAAAAATAAACTTAAAGACAGAAATATGTGACTTAAATGGCAGAGAATTCAGGATGGTACTTCTGAAAATAAATCAGTGAGATCAAAAACAATTCATATCAACCATTTCAGGAACTGAAAAAAACAACTAGATGAGCAGAATGAATTCTTAAGCAAGGATATTGAAACACACAGAAAGAACCAAAGAAATTTTAGAGATAAGGAACACATTGCAAGAGATGAAAAATGAAATAGCAAGCTTAGAAAATGGAGTAGACCATATAGAGAAGAGGATCAGTGATATCGAAGACAGAAATCTAGAAATAGAGCAGAAGGAAAAGAGAGAAACCAAAGAATGAAAAATAATGAAAGAAATAAAAGAACTAGCTGATGCCATCAGGAGAGGAAATATAAAAATAATGGGCATTCTCAAAAGGTAGGAAAAGGAGCAGGGATTAGAAAGCATTTTGAGACAAATAGTTGATGAGAATTTCTCAAATCTAAGAAATGAGCTAGAGCTTGGAATTCAAGAAGTCAACAGAAGATCCAATTATCACAAACCAAAAGAGCTTCTCAAAGGCACATTGCATTAAAATTATTCAAAAATCAATAACAGAAGGAGAAACATGGCTGAGTGACAGACATCCTCAGGTTTCTCCCATTGAAACAACAATAAGCTGAACATCTAAAATGCAACAACAACAACAACAAACAACAAAAACACCCAAAAAGCACACCAGCATGTCTGAGCATGCAATCTGAGTTACAGTTCAGAACACCGGATGTTGGGCAGTGGAACAGGAGAAATAAAGAAGCTGACTCTGTCAGCTGCAGGAGCTACCTGTAGGAGGAGGAGGCGGGGAGAAGGTGTGGTGAATTCCCTGAACAGCCCTGCCAGAGAGAGTTGTGAGCTCCAGGCAGCTTGAGTCAGAGCCAATTGATCAGGGCAAAAAGCAGAGAAGCGAGGACGGGAGTGAAACGACAGTTGATTTTTACCAGTCGTAGTTGTAAAACTGAGGAGAAACAGCAGCCCCCATGCCCAAACCCAGAGATTCCCCTCCCCCACATCTTCCAAGTCTGAATACCATAGAGCACCAGGAGAAACTGAGCAAACGCTACTGAAACTTTTGCTAACATGGACAGGGACTGGGACTGAGGGTAGTGAGCGTGATTAAATATTAACAAACACACAAAAAAGATATGATTAAGGCTTTGTATAAAGCAGGGATACAACAGGCTTAGAGACTATTTACTGGAAACAAAAAGAAAAGTGCCTTCTTTGCAAAAGGCTAAAGAGAGACCTGTATATAATCTTTTTTTTTTTTTTCTGGAAGAACAGTAGAATACACTTCCATTACTGCCCATTCAGAGAAATATTCCATAAAACACCATAAACAACCATGGTGACAAGGCTTCTCAGAAAGAAAGAGAAAAATCTCCAGAATATAAGCTTCAGACATAGAAATATGGGACATATATGACAGAGAATTCAGTATTGTATTTCTGAAAATACTCAATGAAATCTGAAACAAGTCATATCAACAATTTCAGGAATAGAAAAAAATACCTAGATGAGCAGAACAAGGAGATTGAAACCCTTAAAAAGAACAGAATAGATCTTCTGGAGATTAAACACACACACACACACACACACACACACACACACACACACAATACGAGTTGAAAAGGAAATAGCAAGCTTGGAAAATATAGTTGACTGAATGGAGGAAAGGATAAGTGATATCGAAGACAGAAATCTACACAGAAATCGGAAGGAAGAAGAAAGAAACTGAAGAATGAAAAATAATGAGAGAAATACAAGAACTAGCTGATACCATAGGGAGAGGAAACATAAGGATAATGGGCATTACTGAAGGTGAGGAAAAGGAGCAGGGACTAGAAAGCATTTCCAGACAAATAGATGATGAGAATTTCCCAAATCTAAGGAATGAGCTGGGACTTGAATTTCAAGAAATCAATAGATCATCCAATTATCCCAATCCAAAAAGTCTTTCACCAAGACACATTGTATTAAAATTATCGAAAATGAATGACAAAGACAGAATTCCAGGGCAGCCAGGGAGAATAAAATGGTAACTTATAAAAAAAAAAACACAGATTTATCGTCTGACAAATCTTAAAAGCCAGAGGGAGAGGAATCAAATATTCAAAATAATAAGCGAAAGGAATGATATAGAATAATATATCCAGCTAAGCTCTCTTTTAGATATGAAAAAGAAATAAAGTACTTTCCAGACATACAAAAAAATGACTGAATTCTCTACTCCAAGGCCTGCACTACAGGATACTGAAAGGGGTCAGTTCACCTAAAACAAATTAACAAAAATGTTATATAATTAGGAGTAAGGTAACTATTAGTCAAATAGAAGCATAGTTGAGCTAAGAACAAGGCATTATAAGCTTAAACAATAAGAAAAGAATTGCTATAGCAAGATAATAATAAATGTTCAGCATATATAGGGACAAATTGAGATAACAATGACTGAAAAGGTGAGGATTCAAAGATCCAAATTCGCAAAGGGGAATGGAGATAAGTAATACACAGAAGAAAATGGATGACTGTATATATATAAATATTCCTTATATATTCGGAATGCTAACCACACACCAGAGATTCAGATCTGAAATATATAACACAAAACAATAAAATCCAGAGAGAAAATCCTCAAAAGTCAGAAAATTAAGAAAAAATAAACACAAGAACAAGTAAGCAATAGAAAAAAACGAGCTATCAGAAAGCAAAAGATAAAATGGCTATAAGAAGACCTCATATTTCAATAATCACCCTAAATGTAAATGAAATGAGCTCACCAATAAAAAGGCATAGAGTTGCAGATTCAATAGGGAGAAAACAAACAAACAAACAAACAAACAAACAAACAACAACAACAAAAAACATACGCTGCCTCCAGGAGACACATCTCAGCTCCAAAGACAAATATAGACTCAAAGTGAAAGGGTGGAAAATGATATTTCAAGCATATGACATTCAGAGAAAAGATGGAGTAGCAGTACTAATATCGGACAAAATAGACTTCAAAATGAAAAAGGTAAAGAAAGATACTGAGAGACACCTCATAATGATACAGTGAACAATGCACCAAGAAGACATAACACTTATTAATATCTGTGTACCCAATCTGGGAGTCCCAAAATATGTAAAACAATTACTAAAAGAACTAAAGGGAGAAACAGACCAAAACACTATCGTAGTAGGGAACCTAAATATCAAATTGTCGGAAATGGACAGATCATGCAAACAGAAAATCAATAAGGAAATAGCACCCTTAAATGACATATTAGAACAATTGGACATAAATGACATTTACAGAGCCTTTCATCCTAAAACAACTGCTTATACATTCTACTCAAGTGCACATGGAACATTATAAAGGATTGACCACATACTGGGACACAGAAATGGCCTCACCAAAAACAAGAGGATTGAAATCATAACAAACATTTTCTCTAATCATAATGCGTTTAAACTAGAGATCTACGGTAAAAAGAAAATGAGAAGAACCACAAACATGGAGATTAAATAACATGCTTCTGAAGAATAACTGGGTCAGAGAAGCAATAAAAAAATCAAAAGATACATAGAGTTGAATGATAATGATAGTACAACGTATCGAAACTTTTGTGACATGGCAAAAGCGGTCATAAGAGGAAAGTTCATATCATTAGCGGTCTATCTCCAAAAACAAGAACAAGCCCAAATAAACATTCTAATGCTTCATCTCTAAAAAACTAGAAAAGGAAGAACAAATGAAGCCTAAAGTTAACAGAAGGTAAGAAAAAATAAAAATTAGAGCAGAAGTAAATGAATTTGAAAAAAAAATGCAACAAAGAGGTGGTCTTTGAGGAGGATAATAAAACTCAGAAACCCCTCATAGACTCACTAAAGAGAAAGGAGAAAGAATACAAATATACAAATCGAGAGATGAAAGAGTTGAAATGATAACAGACAAGGGAGAAATCCAAAAGATCACACAAGGATACTATGAAAAACTATATAACGCCAAATTTAATAACTTGGAAGAAATGGACAAGTATTTAGAATAATACAACCTACCTAGACTGAATCAAAAAGACCTGCAAAATCTAAATAGACCAAACAGCAGTATGGAAATTGAAACAATTATCAAAAATCTACCAAAATGTTAAAGTCCAGGGCCAAATGGCTTCACCAGTGAATTATACCAAACATTCAAAAAGATTTAATATGTATTCTCCTCAAACTCTTCCAAAAAACATAGAACGGGCAATATTTTCTAACTCATTTTATGAGGCCTACATTACGCTGACACCAAAATCTGATACACACACACACACACACACACACACACACACACACACACAAACACAGCTACAAACCAATATCTCTCATAAACATAGATGCAGAAGTCCTAAATAAGATTTTAACTAACCGAATACAGCAACATTTCAAAAGATTATACACCACAATCAAGTGAGCTTCATCCCAGGGGCATAGGGATGGTTCAACAAATGCAAATTGTCTAATGTGGTACAATTATTTAATAAGCAAAATGTTTAATAAAACAATTAAAAAGTAAGAATCATATGATCTTATCAATAGATGAAGAAAAAGCCTTTCATAAGATATGGCTTCCATTTATGATCAAAACATTTAACAAAATCAGTATAGAAGGAAAGTACCTTGACATAATAAAGGCCATACATAACAAACCTTCAGCCAACATTATACTTAATGGTGAAAAACTAAAAATTTTCCTCTAAGATCAGGAACAAGGCAAGTCTCTCCACTATTACCACTATTATTCAATATAATATTGGAGGTCCTAGCAAGTTCAATCAGACAAGAGAAAGATAAAAAAAGGCATCCATATAGTAAATGAAGAAGTCAAACTGTCACTATTGGCTGATGACATGATTCTCTATATAGAAAACCTGAAAGACTCCAAAAGAACACTACTAGAAACAACAAGCAAATACAGTAAATTTTCTGGATAAAAAAAATCAATGTATAAATATCCATAGCGCTCCTATACTCTAGTATTGAATTTTCAGAAAAAAGAAGTGGAAAATATAATTCCTTTTGCAAGTCCAGCAAAAAGAATAAAATACCTAAGGATGAATCTAATGAAATATATGAAAGACCTATATAATAAAATCTATAAGACTCTATTAAAAAATTTAAAGAAGATACAATGAAATGGAATGATATTCTGTGATCTTGAATTCAAAGAGTCAACATAGTAAAAATGACCTGATTTCCTAAAGCATTATTCAAATTTAATGCAATGCCCATCAAAATGTCATCAGCACTTAAAAAAAAAAAAAAAGAAAAAAAAATCATCAGATTCACGTGGAACCGTATAAGACCCTGAATTGCCAAAGCCATCCTGAGAACAAAGAATGAGGCTGGAGGCATCATTCTGCCTGAATTCACATTATACTACAAAGTGACAATCAAAAGGACATGGTGTTGGCAGAAAAACACGCACAGACCAGTGGAACAGAATTGAGAGTCCAGAAGTAAACTCATGTTTATATGAGCAAATAATTTTTGATAAAAGACCCAAAAACATACAATGGAGAAAGGAAAGCCTCCTTCAATAAATGGCACTGAGAAAACTGGAAAGCCACCTGCATGCAAAAGAACGATACTAGACTGTTGTCTTTCACCACACACCAAAATTTACCAAAATTGATTAAACACCCGAATATAAGACCTGATACAATAAATTGCATAGAAGAAAACATAGGAACTAAACTCATAGACCTTGAACTTAAAGAGGATTTTATGAATTTCACTTCGATGTTAAGAGGAGTAAAAGCAAGAATAAATGAAGGAGACTACATCAAACTAAAGAGCTTCTGCACAGCAAAAGAAACTGTCAACAAGGTAAAGAGACAATCTTCTAAATTGGAAAATATTTTTGCAAGTGACACTGCAATAAGGGCCTAATATTCAAAATATACAAAGAACTCATACAACTCAATAACAACAACAAAAAAACAAATGATCCAATCAAAAACCGGGCAGAGGACCTGAACATACACTTCTCCCTAGAGGACATACAAATGGCCAACAAATATATAAAAAGGTGCTCAGCATTGCTGGCTATTAGGGAAATGCAAATCAAAACCCCAGTTAGATACCATCTCACACCTGTTAGAATAGCTGTTATCAACAAGACAATAATAGCAAATGTTGGAGAGGATGTGGAGAAAAAGGAACCCTCATCCACTGCTGGTGGGACTGAAAATTGGTACAGCCACTAACGAAAACAGTATGGAGTTTCCTCAAAAAAATATAAAACTAGAATACCTTCTTACACCATATACAAGACCAAACTCAAAATGAATTAAAGACATAAATGTAATCCCATTTGTTTATTTTATTTCCCTTGTCCAAGGAAACATATCCAAATAGAAATTACTGTTAGCCATATAAGAGAATTTACAGTCTATGTTTTCTTCTAGAAGTTTTATGATTTCATGTCTTACATTTAACTCTTTAATCCATTTTAAGTCTATTGTATATGGTATAAGAAGATAGTCCAGTTTCTTTCTTTTCTTTTCTTTTCTTTGTTGCATATATCTGTACATTCTTCCCAGCACCATTTATTGAAGACACTGTCTTTACCCCACTGTACATTCTTTCGCCTTTGTCATATATTAAGTGATTGTATAGGTGTGGATCTATTTCTGTGCTCTCTTTTCTGTTCCATTGATCAATGTATTTGGTTTATGTCAGTACCATGCTGTTTTGATTACTGTAGCCTTGTAGTATAGTTTGATATCAGGTATTGTGCTACTTTCAACATTGTTCTTCTTTCTCAAGATTGCTATGGCTATTTGTGGTCCTTTACAATTTCATATAAACTTTAGGGTTATTTGTTCTAGCTTTCTGAAAAATTCCATTGGTATTTTGATAGAGGATGTATTGAATCTATAGATTGCTTTAGGTAATATAGCCATTTTAATGATGCTGATTTTTCCTACACATGAGCAGAGTATATGCTTCAATTTATTTGTGTCTTCTTCAATTTCTTTTTTCAATGACATAATTTTCTGAGAACCTGTGTTTTACCTCCTTGATTAATTGATTCCCAGGTATTTTATTGTTTTCAATGTGATTATAAATGAGATTGTCTTCTTAATTCCTCTTTTCAAAAGTCCATTATTGTTGTATAAAAATGTCACTGACTTCTGTGGAATCTAAGAATCAAAAAGAACAAACTAATCAAAAACAGACTCACAAATATAGAGGACAACTTGGAGATGGCCACAGCAGGGGAGCTGGGCAGCTGGAAGAATGGGGTGAAGGGTTAAGGAAGTACAAATTAGTAATTGTTAGGGGGAGGAGAGAGATAGATGGGGTAAAAGGGGTCAAACATGTGGTGACAGAAAGAAATCTAATTATGGGAAGTGAACACTCAATGTAAATATATATATGCCTTACTGTTAAAATGTACAGCTGAAACTTACCAGAATTCATTAACCAATGTCACCATAAAAAATAAATAAATTAATTAATTAAATTAGTAGTTGATAGATTGGCATGGAGATGGGGAGCATGGCATAGGGAATGCAGTTAGCATTAATGTAATAGCTAGGTCGAGAGCCAGAGGAGAGAAATAGCAATTGGAGGGATTATTTTATGAACTATATAAATGTCTAAACAATATACTGTATACCTGAAACTAATAATAACATAAAATAAAGTAATAAATGAATGAATGAATGAATATAAATAAATAAATAAAAAGTCAGGAAAAAGAACTATAATGGAGTCTAAATAAAATTTAAGATTATCCCCCTCCCCAAGAAAAAGACTTAAATGTAAGCCCCAAAACTAAAAACTCCTAGAAGAAAACACTGACCGCAAACTCTCTGACATATCTCTTAGCAATTTTTTTTCTGATATATCTCCTTGGGCAAGGGAAGCAGAAGAAAAAAATAAACAAATAGGGCTATATCAAACTAAAAAGTTTTTTTCTGCATAGCAAAGGAAACCATCAACAAAAAGAAAAGACAGCCTACTGAATGAGAGAAGATATTTGCCTATGATACATCTAATAAGGGGTTCATATTCGAAATTCATAAAGAACTCATACAACTCAACAACAACAACAAAAATCAATTCAATTAAAAAGTGAGTAGAAATCTTGAATAGGTATTTCCCCAAAGAGGAAATACAAATGACCAATAGACATATGAGAAGGTGCTCGACATCCCTAATCATCAAAGAAATGCAAATTAAAACCACAATTAGATATCGCCTTATGCCTGTCAGAATGGTTATCATCAATACATCAAAGAACAACAAGTGTTGGAGAGAATGTGGAGAAAAGGGAACTCTCATACACTGTTGGTGGGATTGCAAATAGGTACAGCCACTATAAAAGAGTTTGGAGGTTTCTCAAAAAATTAAAAATAGAACTACTTTATGACTCAGCAATTTTACTTTTGGGTATTTATCCAAAGAAAACTTAAATACTAATTCAAAAAGAACTATGAACCCCTTTATTCACTGCACTATTTACAATAGCCAAGATATGAAAGCAACCTAAGTGCCCATCAATATATGATTGGATAAAGAAGAGGTGGTACATATATACAATGGAATATTAGTCATAAAAAGTAAAATCTTATCATTTGCAACAACATGGATGGACCTAGAGGGTATTAAGCTAAGTGAGATAAGTCAGACAGAGAAAGATAAATATATGATTTCACTTATATGTGAAATCTATGAATGAAATATATGAACAAACAAAATAAAAACAAACTCATAGATATAAAGAACAAACTGGCGATGGACAGATGGGAAGGAGTTTTAGGGGGCTGGGAAAAAAGGTGAAGGGATCAAGAAGTACAAATTGATAGTTACAAAATAGTCACAGGGATGTAAAGTATAGCAAAGGTAATATAGTCAATAATGTAATAATTATGTTTAGTACCAGGTAGTTACTAGAGTAATCAGGGGTATTTCTTCATAAGTTATATAAATATCTAACCACTGTTCTGTACACCTGAAACTAATATAAAATAATAATGAATGTCAACTCTGAAAAATAAAAATTAAAAAAAAAAGTAATCCACAGCTACAGCAATAAAAAAAAGTGTGGTACTAGTATAACAGACATGTAGATATAGTGGAATGGAATTTAGAGTCTATAAATAAACCCATACATCTGTTGTCAATTGATTTTTAACAAAGGTGCCAAAACCATTCAATGGAGAAAAAATTGTTCTTTCAAGAATTGGTGCTGGGATACCCCAATATCCACATTCGAAGAGTGAAGTTGTCCTCTACCTCACACCATACAAAAATTAACTTGAAATGGAACAAGGATCTAAATTTAAAAGCTAAAACTAAATAAACTCCTAGAACAAAGGGATAAATCTCCATATCCTTCAGTTTTACAATCGATTCTTAGATATGACAAAAAAGTGCAAGAAACAAACAAAAAAGATAAATCGGGCTTCAGTGAAATAAAATTTTTGTGCATCTAAGAATACTGTCACAAAAGTAAAGAGACAACTTACGGGATAGGAGAAAATATTTACAAATCATATTTCTGGTAAGGGTCTATTAACAGTATATGATCATGACCTCTGGGAACAACGAAAAGACAAATGATCTAATTTTAAAAAAAAGAGCAAAGTACTTGAATAGACATTTCACTAGAGAAGATAAACAATTAATTTTCAAAAATCACATAAAAAGATTCTCAACATCATTAGTCAGTAGAGAGATAGAAATAGAACCATAATAAGATCTTGCTTTACACTCAGTAGGATGGCTATTCTAAAGAAACAAAATTGAATATAACAGATGTTGACGAGGATGTAAAGAAATTGGACCTCTTCTACATTGTCTGTGGGAATGTAAATGGTGCAGCTACTTTATAAAACAGTTTGGTGATTCCTCAAAAAGTTAAATATAGAATTACCATATGACCTAGCAATCTCACTTCTAGGTAAATACCCAAAATAATTGAAAATGTGTATTCAAACAAAAACTTGTACATGGATGTTTTTAGCAGCACAATTCACAATACCAAAAAATATAAATAATTTACTTACCACTAGATTTCTATCAACTGATAAATGAACAATTGTGGTATAGCCATACAATGAAATATAGTTTAGTCATAGAAAAGAACTGATACATGCTGTAGTATAAATGGACCTCAGAAATGTAGGCTAAGTAAATTAAGGCAGATGCAAAAGATCCCATAGTGTATTATTCTATTTATATGAAATGTCTAGGATAGGTAGATCCATACAGACAGAAAGTGGATTGAAGATTTCCATGGAATATGGAGAGAGCATAAGAGGTGTGACTACTTAATGGTGTGGGGTTTTCTATTAGAGCGATGACTTGTTTGAGAGGTAGATGAAGGCTGTGGTTGAAAAACATGGTGAATGTACTGCCACTGAATTGTACACTTTAGAATGATTAATTCTGTGTGATGTAAATTTTGCCACACACACAAAATTACTGTAATGGAACAGCAACCATCCTTGTATGCACCATAGATAAAAGGCAAACTCTTTTTACTTCCTACCTACTATTTGACTTGGGTTTGTTGTCCTCATCATCTTTTAGGCGGTTGCTATTTTCCATTGCTTGTTCTCAGTAATAAATCTTTCCAGTGTTTACTAGAGACACAAATATACAGGGTTTGAACTTATCAAAGCCTGGTGGTGCAAGCAGCCATATCTTCTCACACTTCAGCAGCTTTATTATGGCAGGTCACTTGGTAAAGGAGTCAGGAAAAGCAGAGTTGGCCTTAGCAGAAGGCCTGGGAGATAATGGTTGAATTCAGAGGTACCAAGATGTGGTGGGTACTTTCTTTATAAATGTTTATTTAAAATTTTCTGTATAAACTTGAGTAAATTATATTACTAAAAATTAAACCCATTGTAAGCTATTTTAAAAATCTCAGTTCTGAAACTTCTGGTAAAACGAAACCTACCCTCTTACTTGTTTCATAAGTTTAATTAATCAACAATAAACTGGACTGGTAACTTGAGGGTAAGATTATAATAGGGAAAAGGTACATTTCAGAAATTGGTGTAAAACTTAAAGATGTTTAAAGAGCTAAGATTGGGAATTTTAGATTTAAGCTCTACAACTCAGGCCTTTTAATTGCTTTATATTTTTAACAAAACCGAATTAAAAACATTATCCCTATTTTACTGTTGAGAAAAGATTCTCTATAGTGCCCATCTGAGACTAATATTCTGTTATATTGTAAATTTAGCTTAACAAGTACCTGATTTCACGCAGCAACCAAACCCGTATTAGAAATTTATCCTAGAGACAAATCATGTGATAATGGAAAGGACAATGAATCCTGCCCTAGAGGCTGACCACAATAACTAACTTCACTTTTCTGGCCTAGTTTCCCAGGTATAAGGTAAAGGAATTGGACTAGTGATTCCAAAGGACCCTTGAAGATCTTTTATTATGTTTTATTCCATTGCATACCTAGCATTTTGAAATATATTTGCTATTTCTCTAATCATAAACATGTTTCTCATGCTCCTGAAGTATCCAATGGAAACAATGTCTGTCCAAAAACACTTTTCCCCTTGAGCTTGGACTAATTAATGTTAAGGTGACAAGACAGTAGATATGTGTTTAGTCACAGAACTGTCATATGAAATTAAATTTAGAAAATGGTAGCATCTGGGTGCTCATTGGTGTAGCTGCCAAATCCAGCCACAATTATTCAAATAAATTTAAAGAAAATTGTGGCTTGAGGAATTAGCAAATTTTTGAAAAGGTATTATAAAATTTATTTTTTCTGATTCTTTTTGGACAATTTCTGAAATTCATACATATTTTGTTTTGAAAATATTTTCAAAATAACTATCTTAAATACTATTTTAATTTGCTTAAAATTTCATGGGAGAAATCATTTTTGGGGGTACAAATATTGAAAAGACAAATTTAGAAGTATGATAGTCGAGTCAGAATAAAAAATGTTATTTAAAGTTTAGCATTCTAAGTATCACATTTTAAAACCCGGTCTGTCCTCTGAATTTGTAAGATATGATTTATAGCAGGGCTATTTTTATTTATACATTAACTGCAACTTTTGAATTTTTTTAAATTTAAATTTATTTAGTTTTAGTTTCAATTTTTTTTTTAAATTTAGAAATTTAAGTGCTAAGCAAATTGTGTGTATGTACTGGAGCTAATCTAATAAGTGTAAATAAAGAAACATTCTGATTATTCAATGATAATATTTAGACAAAATTTTATGCATTCCTCTTTTCTAGGTCTCTTGATCACAATTTCTAATGATGATGATGATAATAATAATGGTACAACAAAATGCTTGGTCATAAAATTATATTTTATTTCATACAATGTTTTTCCTAACAAGTGCAATATTATCTTTACACAACGTGCAAGTTTGCTACTCAGACAAACTTGGCATTTGAGTTCATTTCACTTACACTAGCACCAAAATATTGCTTGACATGGTTGGTCTTACTGTATTTAAGGAATTATTACAATGCCTTAATTCAGTAGCATCTGTAGCCACTAAAAGCTTTGTGTGATCTACTTTGTCATTGATATGAGACGGAAAATTTCTTCAAGTAGTTCTCACATCACAGACTTTCCACTGTGATAAAGATCAGAATCTTTTTCACACATTAGAAGTTGGAACTATTAAGCAGAACCACCTACACATAGAATTTGTATTCTTTTCTCAACATAAATCCTTCGTGCAGAACTGTTTGTTTTTTGCATGTGTGAGGAAAAGGTCCCAAACTCTTGGGACTAATTTCTTTCACTTGAAGAGTAATAGTGAGGTGATTAACAGGATTGAACTCAGACATTTACTCAGTGCATAGGAAATTCATGAACTGCCCTGTGATACCTCACGTCAGGAAGTGAGAATGGATATTGGCGGTTTAACCTACTGTCATTCAATTTTTGATTTATTTAATAAATACTTGAGCAATATGTTTGGTTTTGAGAGGATTGCACAGACTTGCTCTCAGCCCTCTAGGAGTTTAGAATCTAATTAAGTAGAAAGGAAATGTCTTTCTTGGTATGATTTACCTTTTCACATGGATAGACTGGAGCCAAATGAAAGAATAGGGAGGATTTAACATTGGCAGAAGGAAAAGGGAAAACTTGTGACATACTTCATGACTGAGATACAAGTGTGTCTAGACTGCACTTATGGGAAATGGGGAAATCACCAGAAGTATTTGAGCAGGTTTGTGTTTTTAGCAAATCTTGTTTGGTACCAGTGTATCAGAATGGTGTATAAGAATTAGAATGGCAGTTAGGATGTCATTGTAATAATCCAGCCATAAAATAATGGATGTCAAAACTATGGTCTTTAGGAGTAAAGCTGAAAAGAAAACATGCAAAAGAAATATTTATAAAATAAATTAAGCAAGAGTTTTTTGTTGTTGTTGGAATATGGGAGCCAATGGCTTTAAAAAGAATAATTAGATGTCTTTGAGATTTTCAGCTTGAATGTTTGGGAGAAGGGTTGTTTATTTCTCCCCATCAATTACAAATTGCTAAGCCTCTTTAAAAGCACAATAACTTCATGTTTTAGGTGCCAATTAATCGAAAAGCTGACCTCTTCTAGCTCCTGTAGTCCTAGGATTGCTTTCAGATTTTCTGAGTAGATTTGGAGTCAATTCCACAGTGGAATTGTTCTGGAATACTTGTTTCTGAACTACAACCACTTTTGAATTGGGGGAGGGTATACTAATTGAGTAAATTTATAAGAAAGGACTTGGTTTCTTTTGGTAAAATAGAGGTAAGAGGTGAGTTTCAAGACCAAACTGTGGTCCCAACTTCACTTGAATAAAACAGCATTTAGGATGTCCCAGTGCAATGGTTCTCATACTACAAGTGACCCTGCAATCACTTAGGATCCACAGGCCTCACTCTAGAGGATCTAGATCTCACTGATCCAGAATATCTGTAATCTAGATATCAATATGTAGAAATCCAGACTTGGACATCTTTTGACAAGCACCTCAGGATATTCTAATGGAAAATAGTCCAAGGACTTCACTGAGAAATGCTGTCTTAGACTGATTACAGATTCCTTAGCTTAATCCTGTCCCTAGTATTGGATATATATATTTTGCAGGCACAGGGTTTAAGTTTGTAGCTCATTGGGGTACATGTGTGTGTGTGAGAGTGTGCACTGCAATATGTAATAAACACCAAGAAGTTTTCTATTGCTTTGAGATGCACCCCTGCTTCAGCTTACTCTTAAAATCATTAGGATGTTACTACTGAGCCGGGAACTTGAAATGAAAATAGAGACTTGAAAATGAAATGAAAATGTCAATGTTAGATAAGAAATCTTTCTTTGGCTTTCTCTCTGTTTCCTTTGCCTTAAAAATCACTATCTTCCTCTATATTTTTTACCAAAGCCTCAAATAGTTCTACTTGTAAGATCCACAAGCATTGAATTGTGTTTATACAGTGGAATTCAATAAAATGAACCTCATAAAGAAAACTTTTACCTTCAAACTTCCCAGATGATAAAATTAGCAACCGTCTGTTATAAAAAGGAGTTGGTGGAATCATTTGGTAAACTTGAGAGATACCCTAGTGACATCTTTTAAAAATAAATGCCATATGGTCCTTCTTTCCAATCTGAAGGAAATGACTGATTTCTTTAGTACTGTGAAAAGGTATATGACATGCCATTTCAAAGCTGACAGCAACCTGGCTGGAACTCCCTTCTTACAGTAACACCTGCCAGGGAAGCCCACATCAGTCAAATATCTGGGAGTTCTCTGATGTAGGAAAGACTGTTTCCAGACCTGTCCTGCATGCTCTCTCACTGAGCACTGTTCCAAGATGATTAGCATATTTCAGAAGCTTGAACTGTGTCAATGAAATGCCAACTAATTTTGGATGACCTTAAAGGTATAGCTAGGTCTCCACAATTTTACTTATATAGAGCACTCTTTTTTACTAATTTACTGATTTATTATAGTACATTTCTTGTCCTAATCTATATGTTTTAGGGTAGCCCCATCTGCTAGCAGGAAAGGGGATAAATCAGGCACTGATATGGCTGTTTTGGTTGATATGATTCCAAAACTGCTTTCAGTCTGAGTTTTTGACTGTATTGATGTGTTTTTTTTCCTATTCCTTTCTTTTGCTGAAGTATTTTATTTATTTATTTTTTTATCAGAGTGACATTGATTAACAAAATCTAATAAGCTTCAAGTATACAATTCAGATGGGTTTTGATGTTTTTGAGGCATGAATAAATACTGCCTTAGCTGATCAAAAGAACACTGATATCATTTGGGGAACATTGGAGTGAAGTTTCAATTTAACTACCTTGACTTTTCTCAGAATTTCCTCATTGGAGTCATTGGATACAGAAACGTTTCAAGTGATGACTTGCTAAGATAGTACATATAGCTGGAGAAAATGGGACAAATCAGCTATTTTTAAATTATTTTATACTTGGCACTTGTGAGGGAAAATTTTTAATAAGTGAACATAGCCATGTAACTGCAATAAAAATAAACAACTACATGATCAGGTGCTTCTGCAACAAGATAGTTACCTGTATTTTAATAACCCCCTGTGCTGCATGTTGCATTATTAAGTGCATCCTCACTTAGCCTCAAAATTATCCTGTGCTATGCTCCATCATGAGTAGTGGAATTAGTGACAAGAGATGACTTTCTCCAAATAAGTAAGTGGTAGAGTTTTATTTTCTAAGGAAAAGCATTGTTAAAACCAAGAAGTTATTTTCATTTTTTTTCTATTTTATCAAAACACCAGCAGCTTTATCCAATTCTGCTTGTTACTTAACTGCAACTTTTTTCAAAATATGAAAGAGCCATTTCTCAGGCACTTTAGGAGTCTAGATGGACACCATGAGGCAAAAATCAGGTAATAGGTAAATTTATCCCAATTTATCAAGGGCAGAAGAAGTAGCCAAGAATTCCTGAAAATGACACAAATCAGTTAGATAAATTTAGAGAAAGATAAAATGCAATACTGCCACAGATTTAAGTATACAAGACTGAGAAAAGTGATTTCTCAAATAATATTATTGTGTTAGAGGGGAAAAAAATGGCGTAAATGATAGAGGCTCTGTTCATCCTTCTGGCGACCAAAATCAAAGTTATGACAGAAACAAGGAGCAAAAAGCAAGGAAAAATCACCTGAGATCTAGCTGAACAAGCCATACAACTAGGAAAAAAATCTAAGAAATCACCCAGCAATGGCAGAAGGTAAGATGGGGTGAAGACACAAGGCTGCCCAGTCCTGAGCAGCTGAGTGGGACAGAGGCTACAGGAGCTTCAGATGTCTCTTAAAGGGGCCATGTCCGCGAGCAGACTTTTGCAGTGATAGACCTGATTACTCTGAGCACCAATGTCGGTTTGGCTGTACAGGGGGCACCAAGGACTTACAGGGGGACACTGAGTTGTCACAACAAGGGCTGAGGGGTGACTCACCCTCTATAGAAGTGCCAGTGGTATCCATTGCTCCTCTGTTGAGCCCTCCCCCATCCCAGTATGCGTGATCAGCGCTGCCATAGTGGAGACTTCATCAAACTTGGTAACAGAGGTCGCTCTGCCCAGAGGATTCCCTGAAACTCCATCTCCTCCAACTTGCTGCCCCACCCAAGTCATATCTAAGTGTGTCTTTATTTAGTCAGGTGCCCCTTAATGAGCAGCACCTAAACTCACACTGGTAGCAGCTGGTCTTGGTGTCTGGTGTGGCCTTTTGAGGCAACTATAAACACAGCATCTGTGAATTGCTTGCTGAATCTTCACAAGTGGCTCCAGAGGGGCAGAGGCTTAGGCTAAATTTGGCCTGCAGCTGAACCTCTCTCAGGACTGTGCCACTGGACACCTACTCCACAAAGCCATGCTAATAAGACTAAGAGACTTAGGAACTTTGCTTAGTACATAGAAACAGACACAGAAAGACAACCAAAATGGAAAGACAAAGAAGCAGAAACCATATGGGAGAACAGAACAGAGATCCAGAAATAATGGAGTCAAGCAATCTAACAGAGACAGAATTCAAAACACTGGTTATAAAGATGCTCAACAAACTTAGGGGAAGTGTAGATAAATTCAGTGAGAACTTTAACAAAGAGATAAAAAGTGTAAAAATGGAAATGGAAATTATAAAAGGGAACCAGTCAGAAATGAAGAACACATTATCTGAGATGAGAAGTATATTAAATGGAATAAACAAAATGAATAAAGATCAAATGACCTATATAGAAGATGGGGAAGCCAAGGACATTGGGATAAATTTACCTATTACCTGATTCTCAATCAGAATGTCAAGAAAAAAGAAGCCGAGACTATAAAAATAATTTAAGAAAACTATGGGATACTATTAAAGTTCAAAATATTCATGTCATAAGGGTACCTGAAGGAACACAAGATGTTGAAGAACTATCTGAAAAAATTATGATGGTAAACTTCCCTAACCTGGTGAATGAAATAGACATAAAACCCCAGGAAGCTCAGAGAGCCCCCAAAACCAAGAACCCAAAGAGGCCCACATGAAGACACATTATAATTAAAAGGCCAAAAGTTAAATACAAAGAGAATCTTAAAAGCAGTAAGAGAGAAGGAGAAAGTTACCTACAAGAGAGCACCAAGAAGACAGACTGGCAGCTGATTTCTCAAAAGAAACTATGCAGGACAGAAGGGCTTGGCATAATATAGTTGACATGTTGAAAGCCCAGGATCTACAACCAAGAATACTTTATCTAGCAAAGCTATCATTTAGAATCGAAGGACAGACAAAGAGCATCTCATAGGAAAAGAAGTTAAAGGAATTTATCATTACCAGGACAGTATGACAGGAAATGTTGGAAGGACTTCTTTAAGAAGAAAAAACATGTATCAAAATCTTGAATAAAGAATGGTCATAACTACATTCCTATCAACAAGTACCTCAAATGGAAAAGAATTAAGTGCTCCAACCAAAAGATAGAGTGGCTGAATGGATAAGAAAACAAGCTCCATACATATGCTGCCTACAAGAAACTCACTTCAGATTAAAAGACACACATAGACTAAAAGGAAGGGATTGGAAAAAGATATTGCCTTGATGGACCTAGAAAGTATTGTGCTGAATGAAATGGGTTGGATAAAGACAAATATCACATGATTTCACGTACATGTGGAATCTAAAGAACAAAATCAACGACAACAACAAAAGTGGAAATAAACTTACAGAGAATATTTAGAGGGATACTAGATGAGAGGGAGTTTGGGGGACAAAAAAAGCAAAGGGATTAAGAAGTACAAATGGATTGTTGCAGAACAGACATGGAGATGTAGAGTGTACCATGGGGAATATGGTTAATAACATTGTAATAAATATGTAAGAGGGAAGAGAGGTACTAGATTTAGTACGGTGATCACTTTGTGATTTATGTAGGTCTCTGATCAGTATGCTATAAAATTGAAATGGATATATTATTGTATGCCAACTGTAATTGAAAAATAAAGCTCTTTGTATTGTACAATTTAATACAAGCAACTAATTGTCTATTATATTTTAATAAAGACAAAAAGAAAAAAAAGAATGTTATTACTTTAGTTTAAACATGGTGTTTTCCTTTATTTTGTATGCTAACAGTTAATGAACATCTAAATAATTTAATACAGATAACATATATAATGAATGCTCATCTTTAGTGTTTTATGGCATATTGACGATTATATGGTTGGTATAATTGTCTATCTACAGTTGCAAAGATGATTTTGAGACCAGGAGTCATTTCTGCATTACAGATACTTAAAATTATGCACAAGGGGAAACTGTCTTGATCTATTCAAACAAACAAGAAAGAGAAGACTGTTAGAAAGTGGGAGACCTTTTTAGTAAGTCAATAATCATAAATATTTTACAGAAATTGCAGTTTTAAATACAATAGGTCTTAAGGACAGCAAAAGTAAGTCTTGTAGCACAAAAAAAAAAAAGATTAGAACATGGAATCATGGTGTCAATTTGCATTTATTAAGTTTATTTTGCTGTTGACATTAATTTATTTCTTTTAAAAAGGAAAAAAATATATAGAGAAAACTAATTTCTGAAGCCATGAGAGGAGCTGATCTCTGATGAACAGAGCAAGATTATTTGTTGACAGTTCTTCATCTTAAATTTAGAGCAGTATTTGAACCTAAAGAACTGGGTGAGGAAGTTTGGGTACCAATATATGCCTGTTTAGGTTCATAATCTCTTACTATGTGAAGCAATGTCAGTGAAGAATTTAGCATTTTTCTTTACAAGAGAGCAGTGGAACTCAGTGAATGCTATGAAATAAATGTTTATTTCCTCTAGAATTCATATGTTGAAACCCTAACCCAGAGTGTGATGGTACAATTAACCCTTGAACAATACAGATTTGAACTGCACGAATCCACTTATACAATAAATGGATTTTTCCCAAAAAATATGTATAGTACTGTAAATGTATTTTTCTTATACAATAAATGGATTTTTCCCAATAAATATGTATAGTACTGTAAATGTATTTTTCTTATGAAAATTTTATTTTTTTCTAGCTTTATTGTAAGAGTACAGTTTATAACACATAAACAGACAAAATGTGTGTTAATTGACTATGTTATCAGTGAGATTTCTGGTTAACAGTAGGCTTTTAGTATTTGAGTTTTTGTGGAGTCAAAAGTTATACATGGATTTTCAACTGTGTGGAGTGTCAGTGCCCCTAATACCTGTGTTGTTCAAAGATCAACTGTATTTGGAAATGGATCTTTGGGAGATAGTTAGGTTTGGATGAAGTTAGGAGTGTGGGGTCCTTATGATGGGATTAGTGCCCTTGTAAGAGAGCAAAGTTCTCCCTCTGTCTCTCTCTCTTCTTCTCTCATCTGTTCCTCTCTCTAACTGTGAGGGTACATCAAGAAGTTGGCTCTCACCAGGAACAGAATTAGCCAGGACCTTGACCTTGGTCTTCCAAGTCTCCAGAAATGCGAGAAATAAGTTTCTATTTTTAAGCCACTCAGTCTATGGTATTTTGTTATATCAGCCTGAGCTGACTAAGACAGTGAAGTTAGATGAAACAGAGCTAACAATTTAAGATGGATAAGGAAGCTGATTTTTGCTTTAGGACCTACTTCTATCAACCTATCT
This sequence comes from Pteropus vampyrus, assembly GCF_000151845.1. NCBI lineage: Eukaryota > Metazoa > Chordata > Mammalia > Chiroptera > Pteropodidae > Pteropus > Pteropus vampyrus. The sequence continues at coordinate 263,856 of NW_011889171.1, forward strand.
CTAAATTTTATAATTCTTAAAAGTAGATGGTATGTTAAAAATAGTGCTTGCTTTACAAAACTTACTTGTGATGGAAAATATTCCATACATTCATTTTATATTTCATTTTCCATGCTTGCATAGAAACTGAGTTTTGACCATATGAATATGACCTAGTATTATCATTTACTTTACGGTGTCTTCTGTGAATTTTAAAGAGTAAGGTCAAGAATAAACAAAAGACCCTTAAAAGGCAAATCTTTCAAATGCAGATCTAAGCAGTGATTAAAAATATCACTGGACTGATGATCATCTTACATATTATATTAGTATTCCTAATCAGCTTGAAGGTAACTATCATATGCCCTATAACCTTTGAAATTTCCTTTATCTTAAAACTTAAGCCAAAGTATAAAGGATGTTAAGGATTTCACAGCACCAATGTGTCTTATCAGAACATATTTTATGCTGAGAATGAAGACAGAGACTTTTCATTAGTTATTTTTTATTGATATTGTAATTTTATTAGATGTTTATAACATGAAAATGAACAGGTATATCTGGGGAACGGGATATGGAGAGTAGGAAATGTGAATACAGTGGACTGGAACAGGGGACATGTAGTCAAAACGCATATGACTATAGCAGAATCACTGAGCATAGGGACCATTTTCTTTTGCTGCTTGAGCTTGCTTGGCCACCCCATTTCAACCTAGATCTGGCTCCTCTGGTTTGCACATCCAGTCTTTTCATAACCATCAATTGCTATGTAGACTAGCTCTCAGAATTCTCACTACTTGACCTAGAGACAGCCTTGTTTCTTTGATTCCAGATGTTTTTCCTCACTCTGTGGGTGGTCAGTTTCTTAAGACAGGAAAGTCTTCATTCACAGGCATATCTTGAGATCTGGGTTGTGTGTTCAGTCCCTCATCGAGGCTATCTGTCTCCTTCTTCCACTTCTCTTCAAGGTTGCAGATGTGCTGGAACGGGGGCCATGCGATGCCACAGGATTTTTCAGGGACTCTGGCTTTCATTGTCCTTGCATAACAGAGCATTGCATGGCTGCCCTTGTGCTCCAATGCTTGCACCATCTCTGGCGCCTCCTCCCTCTTCTGCTTCCCACTGACTTCTTGCCATGTGTTGCCTTCTTCCTGACCCTGGCTACCCTGAAAGTTGAAAGTATGAGACTTCGCCTATTTTCCAAAGCAGAAAGAATAATTGTTGTATATATCTCCCCGAGCTCCCTCAGAGGCCATCAACTGTCTAACCTCTCAGGTCTTCTAATGTGTGCCTAATGTATCAGAGGCATCTTGGCACCATTCATAATGATCTGTCAACTAAAAAAGATAATTATGACAGCTAAATTCCTAAGCACATAATTTAAATTTAAGATCAGAAAAAATAAATTGAAGTGAAACTAGAACAAATCATTTCTGAGTTTCAGATAAATATTTCTTCAGCACAGGTAGTATTAATTTCCAAAAGATGTCTATGGCTATAAAAAAATGGCTATTAAAATGATTTCAAATTAATTAGGAAGTTGAGAAAGTTGTATTCTTTCTTAACTTCACTTTTCAATTCTAAACTTTATTAACTCTGCTAAGAAAAGTGAGGAAATTAACACTCTAACACTTCTTTTGCAGTCTGCCTTAACATATTTTTAATTTTACTTGTTCAAGGTTTACGACATTATATTCTTAAAATCGTAATACCCACTTTAGTTTAATCTTGGGTCTAATATTCAAATGGATTCAGTCCTTACCACTAGCACTTTTGCAAAAGCTTCTATATGTTTTTTTTTTAAACTCACCATGTGATTCTGATGTACAGTGAGGGCTCAGACTTCTGGGCTTTTAGGTCATTGGGTGAGGACAGAGTGAGGACTTTAAAAGCAAAAACACCTCCAACCCCTAGGAGATCACTAAATACCAGAATTCAGACTGCTCTGGAGCTGTGCAATTTCCTTAGGGAAGACCTCTTTGAGTTTTATATGAGAGGGAGAAGCCTGGCTGTCTGGAGTTCTGAGTGAGACAAGTAGAAATAGAAGTGTCTCACATATACAAACTTTTTATTAAACTATTGAGATTAGACCCCCTGCAGAGTTTTTGAGAATATAATAGCTTCCTCTTAGTTGAACATAGCTTTGGTTCTCAAAGTGTGGTTCCAAGACTAGTAGCATTAGCATCACCTAGTAATTACTTAGAAACATAAATTTGGGGGCCTGACCATATCCTCAGACATACAGAATCAGAAACTTTGAGGGTGAGGCCTAGCAATCTGTTTTTTTTTTTAAATCCCTTCAGAGGATTCTGAAGCATGCTCAAGTTTGAGGACCAACAGGCCACAGAATCAAAGTGTCCTCTCTGGACCAACAGTATTCAACATCACCTGAGAGCATGTTAGAAATGCAAATTTGCAGGCCCCACTCTAGACCTACTGTGCTGATCCCCAGGTGTTCCACATACATATTAATATTTTGAATACACATTTAAAAAGCACTGCTTTGTCTAGGAGATACTTAGAGATACGTAGAGATATTTAGAATCTTAGAGATACTTACAGAATCACCGAGGCAGCTTTAAAAAATTTGTATGCCAAGGCCTCTCTCTGGACCAAATAAATTAGAATCGCTAGGGGTAGGCATGGGCATTGGTAGCTGTGAAATCTCACCATGTGATTCCAGTGTGCGTGCAGCTCAGGTCAAGTAGCCTTACTCCAGGTTGTGGCTTATTTATCCTGCTTTATTAATTACCACTACATTGTCTTCTGCCAGGAAATTACTGATAGTGTTCATTTGACGATTCTACCCATTCATTCACATGAACGCTACTAACAGTTTTGAGTGTATACATTGTTTTTCATCGTTTGCCATTTTAATGGAGTCTTTGAAGGTAGTGGAGATAAATGTATGCAATCAGCCTGACTATGAAGTCAGAAGATCTTATCTTTAATTTTAAAAGTTAACTATTTTCTTATCAAAATTTGAAGGGAAAAATATACACACACACACAAAAAAAATCATTCATAATCTCAAAACTCAGAGTTATTCTCTTAACTTTGGCATCTATCCTTCCAGTCTTTCTCTCTCTGTACAAGTATTAAAAAAAAAAAATTGGGGTCATTCGTATATGGAGCTTAGAATTCTAATTTTAACACTTTTCTTAAACCTAAATTTAATTGAAAACATGTATTTAAAAATCAGTGCATTCACAATAGTATAGCTCTAATATATTTTATTTAGGTGTTTCACTATTGGTGGTCAGCTAGGCTTTTTTAAATTTGTTGATATAAAAAAGCTGTTAGAATATTTTGATTTTGAAGCTTTTGTGCACACCTCTGATTATTTCTTAGAACAGATACTAATATATAGAATTACTGGTTCAAAAATATAAAGATTATTGCTGAGAAACACGGCGGAGTGAGAGACATCCCCAGATCTCTCCCCTTGAAACAACAATAAGCTGAACATCTAAAACTCAACAAAAAACACCCACACTGTACACCAGCATGTCTCAGCGTGGTATTTGCCCATAAGAGCTACCGCAAGTCAGACTGCGAGTGTAGAGCGGTGGATTGGGAGAAATAAAGAAGCAGCCTTTCACAGCAACCAGAGCTCCCTGAAGGGGGAGGGGGAGCAGAGAAGGTATGGGGAGTTCCCTGAATAGCCCTGCCTGGGAGATTTGTGAGTTCCACACATCCTGCGGCTGGACTGAGTCAAAAGGGCAGAAAGCAGAGAAATAGGACAGCAGAGAAACAACAGTTGATTTATACCGGCCGCGATTGAAAAACTGAGGCTGAGCCACAAACCCCCAACCCCCAACCCAGTGGGCCTCTCCCTCAATATCCTCCAATACTGAAAACTGTAGAGCCCCAGGGGAATCTGAGCAAATGCTACAGAAGCTGTTACTAACACTGACAGGAACTGAAAGCGAGAGTAACGAGCGTGATTAAATATCTACCAGAAAATAAAAAGGCATTATTAAGGCTTTATATAAAGCAGGGATCCAAGAGGCTTAGATGCCACCTACTGAAATAAAAAGAAAAGTGCCTTCATTTCTAAAGGCTAAAGAGAGACCTTTATATATATATATATATTTTTTAATCTGGAAAAAAGCGGAATACACTTCCATTAATGCCCCGGTGGTGGAGAAATAGTCCATTAAACACCATGAACAACCAAGGTGACAAGGCATCTCAGAAAGAAACAGAAAAGATCTCAAGAACATAAGCTTACAGACATAGAAATATGTGACTTAAATGACAAAGAATTCAAGATAGTACTTCTGAAAAAACTCAGTGAGTTCCAAAATGAGTCATAAAAACAATTTCAAGAATTGAAAAAAAACACCTAGATGAGCAGAACAGGGAAATCAAAACCCTCAAACAGAACAGAATAGATCTTTTGGAGATAAAAAGAAAAATACACTGTAAGAGCTGAAAAACGAAATAGCAAGCTAGGGAAATAGAATCGACCAAATGAAGGAAAAGATCAAGGATGTCGAAGGCAGAAATCTAGAAATAAATCAGAAGAAAGAAGAGAGAAACCAAAGAATGAAAAATAATGAAAGAGAAATACAAGAACTGGCTGACACTATCACAAGAGAAAACATGAGAATAATGGGCATTATCAAACGCGAAGAAATGGAGCAGGGATTAGAAAGCAAATTCAGACAAATAGTTGATGAGAATTTCCCAAATCTAAAGAATGAGCTGGAGGTTGGAATTCAAGAAGTCAACAGAATGACCAATTATCTCGACCCAAAAATGCCTTCACCAAGACACATTGTAATAAAATTATCAAAAATCAACGACAAAAAATCAAAGACATAATTCTCAGGGCAGCCAGTGAGAAGGAAACAATAATTTATAAAGGAAAACACATGATATTATTGTCGAAATTCTCAGCACAGACCTTACAAGCCAGAAAGAAATGGAATAAAATATTTAAACTATTAAGTGAAAGGAGCTACCACCCTAGAATAATGTATCCAGCTCTGATCTCCTTTAGATACCAAGGAGAAATAAAGAACTTTCCAGACATACAAAAATAGAATGCATTCTCCGCTACGAGGCCTGTAATACAGGAAATATTGAAAGGGGTCAGCTCACCTAAAATAAAATGACAAAAAAAAAAAAAGAAATAAGTGACTATCAGGCAAATAAGCAGGGGAGTGAAACCCTTACTAAGAATGGGGCATTATAAACTTAAACAATAAGACAATTGCTATAGCAAGATAGTAATGAAAGTTCAGTATACATAGGGAGAAATTGAGACAACAATGACTGAAAAGGGGAGGATTCAAACATCCAAATTCAGAAAGGGAAATGATGATAAGGCACATGCAAAACAAAATATATATATATGATATACATATATACATATATATATGTATATATATATACACACACACATATATATATACACATATATATATGTGTATATATATATATATACACACACATATATATATACACACATACATATATATGTATACTTTACATATTTGTAATGGTAACCACACATCAAAGATTCAGAACTGAAGTATATAAAAGAAAACAAGAAGAACCTGAGAGAAACCCACAAAAGCCAATCAAAATAAAGAAAACAGAAACACAAGGACATAGAAGCAATGGAAACACCGAGCTACCAGAAAGCAAAAGGTAAAATGACTATAAGAAGATCTCATATTTCAATAATCACCCTAAATGTACATTATCTGAACTCACCAACAAAAAGACACAGAGCTGCAGAATGGATCAAAAAACAAAATCCAACCATATGCTGCCTACAAGAGACACATCTCAGCACCAAAGTCAAATATAGACTCAAAGTGAAAGGGTGGAAAATGATATCATAAGCAAATGGCATTCAGAGAAAAGTGGTAGTAGTGGTATTAATATCAGACAAAACAGACTTCAAAATTAAAAAGGTAAAGAAAAATACTGAGAGAAACTTCATAATGATAAAGGGAATCATGCACCAAGAAGACATAACACTTATTAATATCTATGCTCCCAATCAGGGAGCCCTGAAATATGTAAAGCAATTACTAACAGAGCTAAAGGGAGAAACAAACCAAAACACTATCATAGTAAGGGACCTAAAAACCCCACCATCAGATATGGACAGTTCATCCAAACAGAAAATCAATAAGGAAATAACATCCTTAAATGACACATTAGACGAACTAGACATAATTGACATTTACCGGGCCTTCCATCCCCAAACAGCTGCTTATATGTTCTAATGGACACAGAACATTATCAAGGATTAACCACATACTGGAATACAGAGATAACCTCAACAAATATAAGAGTGTTGAAATCATACCAACCATAGTCTCTGATGATAATGCCTTGAAGCTAGAGATCAAATGCAAAAAGAAATCAAGAAGAACCACAAATACATGGAGATTAAACAACACGCTACTGAAGAATAACTGGGTCAGAGAAGAAATAAAAAGAGAGATCAAGAGATACATAGAGACAAATGATAATGATAGTACAACATATAAATACTTTTGGGACACGGCAAAAGTGGTCATAAGAGGAAAGTTTATATCACTACAGGCCTATCTCCAGAAACAAGAAAGAGCCCAAATAAACAACTGAGTGCTTCATCTTAAAAAACTAGAAAAGGAAGAAGAAATGAAGCCTAAATTGCAGAAAGAAAGAAATAATCAAAATAAGAGCAGAAATAAATGAAATTGGAAACAAAAAACATAAAAATAAAAATAAAATAAATGCAACAAAGAGCTGGTCCTTTGAGAAGGTTAATAAAATTGACAAAATACTGGCTGAACTCACTAAAGAGAGGGAGAGAGAGAGAGAAAGAGAGAGAAAGAGAGAAAGAGAGAGAGAACACAAATAAAATCACAGATGAAAGAGAGGAAGTTATGACTGACATTGCAGAAATACAAAGGATCATACAAGAATACTATGAAAAAGTAAATAACACCAAATTTAATAACCTAGAAGAAATAGACCAGTACTTAGAAAAATACAGTCTTCTCAGACTGAATGAAGAAGAACTGGAAAATCTAAATGGACCGATCAGCAGTATGGAAATTAAAACAATCATCAAAAACTTACCAATAAGTCAAAGTCCAGGACCAGATGGCTTCACCAGTGAATTTTACCAAACATTCAAAGAAGATGCAATATGTATTCTCCTCAAATCTTCAAAAAAATTGAAGAGGAAGCAATACTTCCCAAAACATTTTATGAGGCCAATATTACCCTGATTCTTGGTAAAGATAAAACAAACAAACAAACAAACAAACAAACAAACAAACAAAAACTACAGACTGATATCTCTCATGAACTCAGTTGCAAAAATCCTAAGTAAGATACTAGCGAACTGAATACAGAAAGATATTAAAAAGATTATACACCATAATCAAGTGAGTTTTCTCCCAAAGGCACAGGGATGGTTCAACATACACAAATCGATTCATGTGATACAACACATGAACAAAATAAAAAATAAAAATCATATGATCATACTAATAGATGCAGAAAAAGCCTTCAAAAGGAAACAGCATCCATTTATGATCAAAACACTTAACAAAATCGATATTGAAGGAAAGTATCTTAACAAAATACAGGCCGTATATGACAAGCCCTCAGCCAACATTATACTTAATGATGAAGAACTAAAAACATTCCTTCTAAGTACAGGAACAAGGCAAGGCTGTCCACTATCACCACTGTTATTCAATATAACATTGGAGGTCCTAGCGAGTGCAGTCAGACAGGAGAATGATATAAAAGGCATCCAAATAAAAAACGAAGAGGTCAGACTGTCACTATTTGCGGATGACATGATTCTCTATATAAAAAACCCTAGAGACTCCACAAGAACACTATTCGAAACAATACACAAACGCAGTAAATTTTCTGGATACAAAATCAATGTTCAATAATCCATAGCTTTCTTATACTCTAATAATGAAGTTACAGAAAAAGAAGTGGAAAAAATAATTCTTTTTATAATTGCAACAAAAATAATAAAATACCTAGAAATAAATCTAACGAAACATGTGAAGGACCTATATAATGAAAACTGCAAGACCCTATTAAAAGAAATCGAAAAAGATACAAAGAAATGGAAAGATATTCCATGTTCTTGGATTGGAAGAATCAGCATAGTTAAAATGACCTCATTACTTAAAGCATTATACAGATTTAATGCAATCCCCATCAAAATCCCACTGGCATTTTTTTAAAGAAATAGAACAAAAGATCATCAGATTTGTATGGAAGCATAAAAGACCCCAAATTACCAAAGCCATCCTGAAGAAAAAAGAATGAGATTGGAGGCATCACTCTGCCTGACTTCAAATTATACTACAAAGCAACAGTAATCAAAACACCATGGTATTGGCATTGTATGAGGGTTACTTTTTCCTCACAGCCTCTCCAACAATTGTTACTACTTGTCTTTTTGATAAGAGCCATTCTTACAGTTGTAAAGTGGTATTTCATTGTGATATTGATTTGCATTTATCTAACATCTAGTGAAACTGAGCATCTTTTCATATGTCTATTGGCCAATTGTATGTCTTCTTGAGAGTAGTGTCTGTTCAGGTCCTCTGTCAATTTTTTAATTGGACTGTTCCTTTTTTCCTTTTGTTTAGTTTTATGAGTACTCTTTACACTTTGGATATAGCCCCTTATTGGAGTTGTTGTTTGCAAATATCTTCTCCATTCAGTTGGTTGCCTCTTTGTTTTATTGATTTCTTTTGCTGTGCAGAAGTTTTCTAGTTCGATAGAGTCCCATTCATGTATTTCTGCTTTTACGTCCTTTGCCTTTGAGATCAAATTCATAAAATGCTCTCTAAGACCAAGGTCCATTTTTAATACCTATGTATTCTTCTATACAGTTTATTGTTTTAGGTCTTAAATTTAGGTTTTGATCCATTTTGAGTTAATTTTGGTATATGGTGACAAATAACAATCTAAATTAATTCTTTGGCATGTGGCTTCCCAGTTTTCACAGCATCATTTATTGAACAGACTCTTTTGTCCATTGTATGTTTTTGGCTGCTTTGTCAAAAATTTCCTGTCCTCATATATATGAGTTTATTTATGGACTCTCAATTTTGTTCCATTGGTCTATATGTCTGTTTTTCTGCCAATACAATGCTGTTTTGATTGCTGTCACTTTGCAGTATAATTTGAATTCAGGCAGTCTGATACCTCCAGCCTTGTGCTTTTGTCTCAGGATTGCTTTGGATATTTGGAGTCCTTTGTGATTTCATACAAAGTTGATGATTTTTTTGTTCTATTTCTTTAAAAGATGCCATTGAGATTTTGATGGGGATTGTATTAAATGTGTATGTTGCTTTGTGTAATATGGCCATCTTAACTATGTTGATTCATTCCATGAGCACAGACTATCTTTCCATTTCTTTGTCTCTTCAACTTTTTTAATAAAGTCTTATAGTTTTTGGTCCTTTACATACTTTGTTGAGGTTTTTCTGAGGTATTTTATTCCTTTTTAAAATTTGTTATTATTATTTTATATTAGTTCAGGTATACAGTACAATGGTTAACATTTATATAATTTATGTTGTGATCCCCTCGATTACTCTAGCACCCATCTGGAATGACACAACCATTACAATATAATTGACTATATTGCCTATGCTGTACTCCAGGTCCTCATGACTGTTTGTAACTATTAATTTGTACATTTTCTTCTCTTCAAACTTCTCACCGAGCTGCCAACACATCTTCCCTTCAGCAATCACCATTTCTCTTTATCTGTGAGCCTGTTTTCATTTAGTTTGTTTGATTGTATCTTTTGTTCCTTAGATTCCACATATAAGTTAAATTATACGATATTTATCTTTTTCTGTCTGACTTACTTCATTCAGCATAATAACCTTTAAGTCCATCCATGACATTGCAAAAAGTAAGATTTATCTATCTATCTATCTATCTATCTATCTATCTATCTATCTATCTATCTATCTATCTATCTATCTACCTACCTACCTATTTGTTTGTTTGTTTGTTTGTTTGTTTTTCAATGCAAACATAAAACTACCTGTATTTTATTTTTTTTTAATTTTAATTAAGTTTATTGAGGTAGCATTGGTTAATACAGTTATATAATTTTCAGGTACACATTATCATTTGACATCTCTATATTCTATTGTGTGTTTACTACCTATACTCCAGTTTCCTTCAGCTACCATATATTTGATCCTCTTTACCTACTTCACCCTCCTCCTAAACCCCTATATTTGATCCCTTTTACTCTGTCTACCACTACCCACCTCACCCACCCTCTGCGCTCTGATAACCACTAGTCTATAGTCCATGTCCATGAGTCTCTGTTTGTTTGTCCTGTTCATTTGTTGTTTTTAGGTTTATATCCCACATATAAGTGATACCATGTGATTTTCAACTTTTCCTGTCTGGCTTATTTTGCTTAGCATGATTATCTCGAAGTCCTTCCATGTTGTCATAAATGGCAGAATTTCATCTATTCTTATGGTTGAGTAATATTCCACTGTATATATGTACCAGAGCTTCTTTAGCCAATCATCTATCATAGGACACTTCGGTTGCTTCCATATCATGGCCACTGTGAATAATGTTGCTATGAACATCAGTGTGCAAATATCTCTATGGATATGATTTTTTGAGTCTTTGGGGTAAATACCCAGTAGACAGATTGCTAGATCATATGGAAGATCAATTCTTAGTTTTTTGAGGACACTCCATACTATTTTCTGTAGTGGCTGTACAAATTTGCAGTCCCACCAGCAGTGTATAAGGGTTCCTTTTTCTCAATATCCTCTCCAACATTTGTTATTAATTGTCCTGTTTATTGTAGCTATTCTAACAGGTGTGAGATGTTATCTCATTGGGGGTTTGATTTGCATTTCCCTAATAACTAGCAATGTTGAGCATGTTTTCAAATATTTCTTGGCCATTTGTATGTCCTCTAGGGAGAAGTGTCTGTTCAGGTCCTCTGCCCATGTTTTGATTGGATCATTTGTTTATTTTGTTGTTATTGAGTTGTATGAGTTCTTTGTATATTTTGGATATTAAGCCCTTATCAGAGGTGTTGCTTGGAAATGTATTTTCCCATTCGGATGGTTCTCTCTTTACTTTGCTGAGCAGAAGGTTTTAAGTTTGATGTAGTCCTATTCATTTATTTTAGCTTTTACTTCCCTTGCTTTTGAGGTCAATTTCATAAAAATTCTCTTTAAGTCCAAGGTTTTTGAGTTTAGTTCCTATGTTTTCATCTATGCATTTTATTGTTTCAGGTTTTATATTTAGGTCCTTAATCCATTTTGAGTTAATTTTGGCATGTGGTGATAGACAACAGTATAGTTCCATTCTTTTGCAGGTGGCTTTTGAGTTTTCCCAGTACCATTTGTTGAAGAAGCTTTCCTTTCTCCACGGTATGTTTTTGGCTTCTTTGTTGAAGATTATTTGCCCATATAAAAATGGTTTTACTTCTCGACTCTCGATTTTGTTCCACTGGTCAGTGTGTCTATTTTGCTGCCAACAGCATGCCACTTTGATTACTGACACTTTGAAGTATAATTTGAAGTCAGGCAGAGTGATGCCTCCAGCCTTGTTTTATTTTCTCAAGATGGCTTTGGCAATTTGGGATCTTTTGTGCTTCCATAGAAATCTGATGTTTTTTTTTGTTCTATTTCTTTAAAAAATGCTGATGGGATTTTGAGGGAGATTGTATTAAATCTGTATAATTCTTTAGGTAATGAGGCCATTTTAACTATGTTGATTCTTCCAATCCAAGAACATGGAATATCTTTCATTTCTTTCTATCTTTTTTGATTTCTTTTAATAGGGTCTTACAGTTTTCATTATATAGGTCCTTCACATGTTTCGTTAGATTTATTTCTAGATATTTTATTATTTTTGTTGCAGTTTCAAAAAAACATATTTTTCCACTTCTTTTTCTGTCATTTTATTATTAGAGTATAGGAACGCTATACATTTTATAAATGGCGATTGTGTATCCAGAGACTTTACTGTATTTGTGTATTGTTTCTAGTAGTGTTCTTATAGAGATTTTAGGGTTTTCTATATACAGAATCATGTCATCCACAAATAATGACAGTTTGACTTCTACGTGTCCTATTTGGATGCCTTTTACATCTTTCTCTTATCTGATTGCACTCTCTAAGACCTCTAATGTTATACTGAATAACAGTGGTGATAATGGACAGCCTTGCCTTGTTCCTGTACTTAGAGGGAAGGTTTTTAGTTTTTCACCATTAAGTATAATGTTGGTTGAGATTTTGTTATATGTGGCCTTTATTTTGTTAAGTTACTTTTCCTTCAATACCAATTTTGTTAAGTGTTTTGATCATAAATGGATGCTGTATCCTTTCGAAGGCTTTTTCTGCATCTATTGATAAAATCATATGATACTTATTTTTTAATTTGTTTATGTGGTGTCTCAAATTAATCGATTTGTGTGTGCTGAACCATCCCCGTGCCTTTGGGATGAAGCCCACTTGATAATGATGTATGATCTTTTTAATATGATGCTGTATTCGGTTCTCTAGTATCTTATTTGGGATTTTTGCATTTGTGTTCATGAGAAATATTGGTCTGTAATTTTCTTTTCTTTTTTCTTTTCTTTTTTTTTTTGTTATCTTTACCAGGTTTTAGGATCAGGATAATATTGGCCTCAATTAATATGTTAGGAAGAATTGCCTCCTCTTTGATTTTTTGGAAGAGGTTGAGGAGAATTATGTATAAAATCTTCTTTGAATGTTTGCTAGAATTCACTGGTAGAGCCATCTGGTCCTGAACTTTTACTTTTTGGTAGGTTTTTGATGATTGTTTCAATTTCCTTACTGCTTATCAGTCTATTTAGATTTTCCAGTTCTTGATTCAATCTAGGAAGCTTGTATTTTTCTAAGTACTTGTCTATTTCTTCTAAGTTATTAAATTTGGTGTTATATACTTTTTTATAGTATTCTTCTATGATCCATTGTATTTCTGCAATGTCGATCGTAATTTCCTTTCTTTCAACCCTGATTTTGTTTATTTGTGTCCTTTCTCTTTTTTCTTTAGTGACTCTAGCCAGAGTTTTGTCAATTTTATTAACCTTATCAAAGAACCAGCTCTTTGTTGCATTTATTTTTTCTATCGTTTTTGTTGTTGTTGTTGTCATTGTTGTTGTTTTCATTTTCATTTATTTCTATTCTAATTTTGATTTTTTCTTTCTTTCTGTGGACTTTAGGTTTCATTTATTCTTCCTTTCCTAGTTTTTTAAGATGAAGTGTTAGGTTGTTTATTTGGGCTCTTCTTGTTTTTGGAGATATGTCTGTAATAATATGAACTTTCCTCTTATTACCATTTTTGTCATGTCCCAAAAGTTTTGATATGTTTTACTATCATTATCATTTGTTTCTGTGTATCTCTTGATCTTTTTATTTTTTCTCTGACCCAGTTATTCTTTAATCTCCATGTATTTGTGGTTCTTCCTGATTTATTTCTAGAGTTGATATTTAATTTCAAAGCATTATGATCAGAGAATATGGTTAGTATGATTTCAACCCTCTTATATTTGTTGAGGCTACCTCTGTGTCCCAGTATGTGATCAATTCTTGAGAATGTCCCACGTGCACTAGAGAAGAATGTATAAGCACCTGTTTTGGAATGGAAGACACTGTAAATGTCAATTATGTTTAGTTGGTCTAATGTGTCATTTAAGGATGTGATTTCTTTATTGATTTTTCATTTGTATGATCTGTCCATATCCGACAGTGGGGAACTTAGTTCCCCTACTACGATAGTGCTTTGGTCTGTTTCTCTCTTTAGCTCTGTTAGTAATTGCTTTACATATTTTGGAGCTCCCTCATTGGGAGCATAGATATTAATAATTGGTATGTCTTCTTGGTGCATGATTCCCTTTATTATTAAGAAGTGCCCCTCAGTATCTTTCTTTAACTTTTTTATATTGAAGTCTAGTTCATCCGATATTAGTACCGCTACTCCCGCTTATTTTTGAATGCCATTTGCTTGAAATATTGTTTTCCACCCTTTCACTTTGAGTCTATATTTGTCTTTGAGCTGAGATGTGTCTTCCGAAGCCGGTATATGGCTGGGTTTTGTTTTTTGATCCATTCTGCAACTCTGTGCCTTTTTATTGGTGAGTTCAATCTATTTACATTTAGGGTGATTATTGAAATGTGAGGTCTTCTTATCACCATCTTATCTTTTCCTTTCTGGTATCTCAGTATATATGTATATATATATATATATATATATATATATATATATATATATATATATATATATTCGTTCATTTTCTTCTGTGGGTGCCTTATTTATATTCCCCTTTGCGAATTTGGATCTTTGAATACCCTCTTTTTATTCATCGTTATCTCAATTTTTTCTTATGTATGCTGAACGTTCATTACTCTCCTGTTATAACAATTCTCTGCTTATTTTTCAAGCTTTTACTGTCTTGTTCTTAGTAAGGTTTGCACTCCTGTGCTTCTATTTGCCTTATATATACTTTACTCCTAATTATGTTTTTTTTTTTTTCATTTCGTTTTAGGATAACTGACCACTTTCTGTATTTCCTGTAGTGCAGGCCTTGTAGTGGAGAATTCCTTCAATTTTTGTATGTCTGGAAAAGTCTTAATTTCTCCTTCATATCTAAAGGAAATCAGAGCTGGATACATTATTCTAGGCTGGTAGTTCCTTTCACTTAATAGTTTAAATATTTGATTTCATTCCTTTCTGGCTTGTAAGCTTTGCGCCGAGATGGGCGAGGATAATCTAATGGCTTTTCCTTTATAAATTACCGCTTTCTTCTCTCTGGCTGCCTTGAGAATTATGTCTTTTTCATTGATTTTTGAAAATTTTAATACAGTGTGTCCTGGTGAAGGCCTTTTTGCATCAAGATAATTGGGTATTCTGTTGACCTCTTGATTTCCATGCTCCAGCTCATTCCTTAGATTTGATTAATCGTTCTCAACTATTTGTCTGAATTTGCTTTCTAATCCCTGTTCCTTTTCCTCTCCTTCCATAATACCTATTATTCTTATGTTTCTTCTCCTGATGGTATCAGCTAGTTCTCTTTCATTATTTTTTGTTCTTCGGTTTCCGTCTTCTTCCTTCTGATTTATTTGCAGATTTCTGTCTTCAATATCACTGAATCTTTCCTCCATTTGGCTGACTCTATTTTCCAAGCTCGTTATTTCATTTTTCAACTCTTGCAGTGTGTTCTTCATCTCCAGAGGTTCTATTTAGTTCTTTTTGAGGGTTTCAATCTCCTTACTCTGCTCATCTAGCTGTTTTTTCAATTCCTGAAATTGTTGATTTGAGTTGTTTTGGAACTCATTGAGTTTTTTCAGAAGTACCACTCTGAATTATTTGTCTTTTAAGTCGTATATTTCTAGGTCTGTAAGCTTATTTTCTGGAGATTTTTCTCTTTTTTCTGAGATGCCTTGTCACCTTGGTTGTTCATGGTGTTTAATTTTTCGCGTGGGCATTAATGGAAGTTTATTCTGCTTTTTTTTCCAGAAAGATTTATTATATAAAGGTCTCTTTTTAGCCTGTTGTATGGAAGGAGTTTTTCTTTAGGTTTCCAGTAGGTGACGTCTAAGCCTCTTGGATCCCTGCTTTATATAAAATCTTAATAACAGTTTTTAATTTTCTTGTAGATATTTAATCGCACTTGCTACCCTCAGTTTCAGTCTCTGTCAATGTCAATGACAGTCTCGGCAGTGTTTGCTCAGATTCCCCTCAGGCTCCGCCGTGATCTGTCTCAGAGGGTATGGGGGCGGGGCCCTCTGGGTTGAGGGTTGGAGGATGTGGGTCAGCCTCAGTTTTGCAACCACGGCCGGCAAACATCAGCTGTTGTTCCACTGTGGTCCCATCTCACTCCTCTGCTTTCTGCCCTAATGACTGGATCCTGCAGTCATCCGGCCACTAGAACTCACAGCTATTCCAGGCAGGAATGTTCAAGGAACTGGCTGCATGAACTCGCTGCTCCTTCTTCCCTCACCCTCCTCCTGCAGGGAGCTCCAGGAGCTGCGAGTGGTAGATTCTTTATTACTCCCAGTCCACCACCCGACGCCCAGGGTTCTGACCTGTGGTAGCTTTTATATGCAGATCCCATGCTCTGACATGCTGGTGTGCAGTTTGGGTGTTTTTTGTTGAGTTTTAAATGTTTAGCTTATTGTTTCATGGGGAGAGATCTGAGAACATCTCTCACTCCACCATGTTTCCCATTACCTGTAGATTTTACTTTTTTAATGACTGAGTAATATTCCATTGTATATATGTATTATGTCTTTTTTATCCAATCATCTATCGATGGGAGCTTAGGTTGTTTCCATATCTTGGCTATTGTGAATAGTGCTGCCATGAATAGGGGTGCATAAATCCTTACAAACAAGTGTTTTGGTTTTCTTTAGATAAATACCCAGAAATATAAATGTTGGGCCAAAAGATAGTTCTATTTTTAATTTTCTGAGGAACTACAGACTGTTTTCCATAGTAGCTATATCAATCTGCTATCCCACCAACAGTGTATGAGGGTTCCCTTTTCTCCACATCATCACCAACACTTTCTGTTTTCATTTACCATGACAGGTGTGAGGTGATAGCTCATTGTGGTTTTAATTTGCATTTTTCTGATTTCCTGACTTTGGGCATCTTTTCATATGTCTATTGGCCATCTGTATGTCCTTTTGGAGAAGTACCTATTCAGATCTTTTGCCCATTTTTAAATTAAATTGGTTTTTTATTGTTGAGTTGTATGAATTCTTCATAAGTTTTGGATATTAACCCCCTATCAGATGTATTATAGGCAAATATATTCTCCCATTCAGTATTGTAGTCTTTTCGTTTTGTCGATGATTTCCTTTGCTGTGCACAAACTTTTTAGTTTGATGTAGTTCCATTTGTTTATTTTTTCTTTCTCTTGTCCATGGAGATATATAACAAAAAATTCCTAATAGCAATATCAGAGAGTTTATTGCATATGTTTTCTTCTAGAAGTTTTATGGTTTGGCGTCTTACATTTAAATCTTTAATCCATTTTGAGTTTGTTCTTCAGTTTTGATAAGAAGTTTGTTCTTCAGTTTTTATAAGAAGGTGGTCCAGTTTCATTTTGTTGTTATTGTTGTTGCTGATATCTGTTCAGTTTGCCCATCACCATTTGTTGAAGAGAGTGTCTTTATCTCATTGTATATTCTTGCAAATTTGTCCTAGATTAAATGACTATATAGACATGAATTTATTTCTGGGCTCTCTATTCTGTTCCATTGATTTGTTTTTTATAGCAGTATCATGTTGTTTTGATTACTATAGCATTGTAGAATAGTTGATATCAGATGGCATGATACCTCCAACTTTATTCTTTCTCAAAATTGTCATGCTATTCAGTATCTTTTATGGTTCCATATAAATTTTTGGATTATTTGTTCTAGCATGAAAAATGCTATTGTGTTTTGATTATTTGTTCTAGTATGAAAAATGCCATTGTGTTTTGATAGGAATTGCATTGAATCTATAGATTACTTTGGGTAGTATGGCCATTTTAATGATGTTGATTCTTCCTACTCATGAGCATGATATATGCTTCCATTTATTTGTATCTTCCACAATTTATTTTTTTCAATGACTTTTAATTTTCCGAGAACAGGTCTTTTACCTCCTTGGTTAATTTAATTCCTAGTTTTTTGTTTTTGTTTTTGTTTTTGTTTTTAATGCAGTTGTAAACGGAATCGTTTTCTTACTTTCTCTTTCTGATAGTTTATCATTGGTTTATAAAAATACAACCTACTTCTGAATATTAATTTTGTATCCTGCTACTGTATTGAACTCATTGATCAGTTCTAACAGTTTTGGGGGGGAATCTTTAGAGCTCTTTCTATGTAGTATGTCATCTGCAAATAATGACAGTTTTACTTTTTTCTTTCCAATTTGGATGTCTTTTATTTCTCTTTTTTGTCTGATTGCTGTAGTTAGGATTTCCAATAGTATGTTCAATAGGAGTGGTGAAAGTGGGCATTCTTCTCTTAAAGCAAACAATTTTAGCTTTTCCCCATTGAATATGATGTTAGCTGTAGGTTTGTTATATATAGCCTTTATTTTGTTTAGGTAATTTCTCTCTATTCCCACTTTGCTGAGAGTTTTTCTCATAAATGGATGCTGGATATTTTGTCAAATGTTTTTCTGCATCTATTTATATGATCATATGATTTTTATCTTTCAATTTGTTAATGTTGTGTATCACATTAATTTATTTGCATATATTAAACCAATCTTGCATCCCCAGAATAAATCCAACTTAATCATGGTGCATGATATTTTTAATGCACTGCTGAATTTGGTTTGCTAATATTTTGTTGAGGATTTTTTCATCAATCTTCACTAGGGATATCAGCCTATAGTTTTCTTTTTCTTTTTTCTTTTTTTTGGTCACGTATTTGTCTGATTTTGGAATGAGAGTAATGGTTGTCTCGTAAGAAGAGTCAGGAAGCATTTCCTCCTCTTGAATTTTTTGAAATCATTTCAAAGGAATAAGTGTAATTGTTCTTTGCCTGTTTGGTCAGAATTCACCTATGAAGGCATCTGGTCCAGAATATTGATTTTGGAAGTTTTTTGATTACTGATTTGATTTCGATGGTGATAATCAGTCTGTTCAGACTTTCTGTTTCCTCTTGATTCAGTCTTGGGAGTGTGTATGTTTCTAGGAATGCATCCATTTTTTCCAGATTGTACAGTTTGTTGGCATATAATTAGTCATAGTATTTTCTTATACCCCTTTGTATTACTGCGGATTCCGTAGTTACTACTCATTTCTAATTTATTTATCTGGATCCTCTCTCTTTTTTTCTTGATGAGTCTGGTTAAAGGTTTATCAATTTTGTTTATTTATTTCAAAGAATCACTCTTGGTTTTATTGGTCTTTTTTATTGTTTTTCTAGACTCTATTTTGTTTATTTCCACTCTGATCTTTTTTTTTTTCCTTTCTTCTGCTCACTTTGGCTTTTCTTTGCTGTTCTTTTTCTAGTTCTTTTAAGTGTAACATTAGATCCTTTACTTGAGGGTTTTTTTTCTTTCTTTCTTTCTTTAGATAAGCCTGTATTGCTATTTACTTCCTTCTTAAGACTGTTTTTTCTGTGTCCCATAGATTTGGGGTTGTTGTGTTTTTATTTTCATTTGTCTCTTGATATCTTTCGATTTCTTCCTTGATTTCATTGTTAACCCATTAATTGTATAGTAGCATGTTGTTTAGATTCCATGTGCTTGCATATTTTTCAATTTTTTTTTCTTTTAGTTGATTTCTAATTTCATACCACTGTGGTCAAAGACTCTTGATATGATTTCTATCTCTTAAATTTATTTATACTTGTTTTGTGGCCCAACATGTGGTTTATCCTGGAACATGTTTCACGTGCACTTCAAAAGAATATATTTATGCTGCATGGGGTGAAATGCTTTGAAAATATCAATTAAATCCATCTGTCCTAGTATATCACTTAAGGCTGCTGTTTCCTTGTTGATTTTTGTCTGGAAGATCTGTCCATTGGTGTTAATGGAGTGTTAAAGTCTCCTACTATGAGTATATTACTTTCAATCTCTCTCTTTATGTCAGTCAATAATTGCTTTACATATGTAGGTGCTCCTATGTTGGGTGTGTGTATGTTTACTAGGGTCATGTCCTCTTGTTGGAGTGATCCCTTTATCATTAAGTAATGTTCTTCCTTGTCTCTTATTATAGCCTTTGTTTTAAAGTCAATTTTGTTTGATATAAGTATTGGTACCCCACCTTTTTATCATTTCAATTTGCATGAAATATCTTTTTCCATCTTTTTACTTGTGCATGTCATTTGATTTGAAGTGGGTCTCTTGTAGATAGCATATGCATGGGTCTTATTTTCTTATGCATTCAACTACTTTATGTCTTTTGATTGGAACATTTAATCCATTTATATTTAAACTGATTATTAATAAGTACATAGTTATTGCCATTTTATTATTTGTATTTATTGTGTTTTCCCTCCTTCTTTTTATACAAGTCCCTTTAACCTTTCTTGTAATTCTGAATTGTTGTTGATGAATTCCTTTAGCTTATTCTTGTCTGCAAAGTTCTTTATTTCACCTTCCATTTTAACTGATAGCCTTGCTGTGTATAGTAGTCTTCATTGTAGGTTCTTATTTTTCATCACTTTAAATATTTCTTGCCAATCCCTCTGGCCTGCAAAGTTTCTGTTGAAAAATCAGCTGACCATCTTATGGAAGTACCCTTGTAAGTAACAAGCTGTCTTTCTCTTACTGCTTTTAGGATTCTCTATTTGTCTCTAACCTTTAGCATTTTAAATATGATGTGTCTTGGTGTGTGTCTATTTGGGTTCCTTTTGTTTGTGGACCCTTCGCTCTTCTTGGACTTGTATGTCTAATTCCTTTGCCAGGTTAAGGAAGTTTTCTGTCATTAGTTTTTCCAATAGATTTTCAATCCATTTCTCTCTCTTTTCTTCTGATACCTCTAAGATATGGATATTGCTACATTTGATGTTGTCTCAGAGGTCTCTTAAACTTTCTTCATTTTTTTAGATACTTTTTTTTTTTTGCTGTTCCGAATGGGTGTTTTTTACTACCATGTCTTCCAACTCGCTGATTCGATCCTCTCCTTCATCTAAACTACTGCTGATTGCTTCTAGTGTATTCATCATTTCAGTTATTGTATTCTCCATTTCTGACTGGTTCTTTTCTATAGTCTCTATGATTTGTTTGTTTTTCATATTTACTATCTTTCTGTTGAAGTCCTCACTGAAATCATCTATTCTTTCTCTAAGTTCTTTGAGCATCCTTATAACCAGTGTTTTGAACTCTGTCTCTGGTAAGTTGCTTGCCTCCATTTTCTTTAGATTTTTATTCTGTTTTTTTTTTCCTCCTGTTGTTTCATTTGCAGCATGTTTCTTTGTTTTCTCATTTTAGTTGCCTCTCTGTGTTTTTTTTTTTCCTATGTATTATGAAGTTTTGTTACATCTCCCAGCCTTGGCCAGGTGGCCTTATGTAGTAAGTATCCTGCGTGATCCAGTGTCACAGTCTCCCGGATCACCTGTTTGAGGGCTCTGGGAATGTTCCTTGTGTGGTTGTGTGTGTTCTCCTGTTGTAGCTAAGCCTCGATTGCTGTTAGTACATCCATGGATGGTACATCTGGGCTGACTGGCTATGGGGATTGGCCATGCCCAAAGTATATGAGCTTCTGTGCGGCGGCTGATCCCACAGAGTGAAATTTACCCCAGTAGTCTCATGTACCTGTTGAGACCGCCCTTTGTGTGTGATTTTTATAGGGCTCTGTTGCGGTCTAACACCAGCTTTTGTGTGTGTTGGTTCTGTGGCCCTTTGGGAGGGGCTTCTGTTTAGACCAAGATTAGCTGCTGCCTTTGTTTTCTCAGGCTACCTGATAGGAGCTACAGAGTGATCCACAGATGTTTGCTGCTTATGCTGGATTTGGAGGCAAGTGGGAAAGACCATGCTGTTAGTTGAAGTTGGTTACCCCCAGTACTGGGCCTAAGGCAACTTATCAAAAGGATCAGTACAGCTCAAGGCCTTGGGCTGCCTGTCAACTGCCTGTATAACTGTGCAGCTGTAAGAACCTTTGGGTGGTAAAAGAGTTGTTTGGAGTTGAGACCCAGGGAGTCACCAGGGTAAAGCAAACGAATTTCATCCGAGCAGTGCAGAGTCAGGTTTCATGCCAATGCTGAATCTGTTGCTTCCTGTGAAAGTCTCAGACCACAGAAAGGCCAGCCATTGTTAGCCTCAGGCCCAGAGTCCCCTGTAATCTGCCAAGAGAAACTGCAGTTCAGGCTGGCACCAATGGCCCTCAACCAAGTCTCCTCAGAAATGTGCAGGCTGTGAGTGGGCCACGTGAGCAGAGGGCTGCTGCCTGTCAACAAACGTGTGGCCCAGGGAAAGCGCAGGTTGTGCCTAGCTGCCCAACAATGGGCCACCGGGGACAATTTGTAGGCTGGGTTAAGTGGAGCCCCAGGAAGACATGGGGTGCAGTGGACTGATCTCATTGGATCAGTACAGTTTCAGACTTGGCCATGTATGAAAGGGTTGAACACAGGCAAGATGGTGCCCATTTGCAGAATGCCACAGTGTGGGGCCCAGCAAAGGAGCAATGGTGGCTATCCCTCGCCCTAGCACCACACAGCATGGTCTTTCCCCATATGTCTCTTGTGCCTCCTGATTCGCCGATCCTCTGCTGGAGCCCAGGCTGAGTGTCTGCAGGCGAGTGAGTCTGTGCACAAGCTCTTTAAAGGGACGTCTAGGTTTTCAGGTTCCTTCTGCCTCATTCAGATGGCCAGATTTCCCAGTGGTTTTTATAGTCAGATTTTTGTGAGAATTCCTCTTTCCGGGACTGGAACTCTGGGCTGGGGTAGTCCCTGTGAAGGGCTAGGTACCTTCACTCCTTGGGGGTGGCTCTGCACCTCCACTCTCCCTCCCACTGATCAACACTTGGCGTAGTTGTGGGACCAGACAATTTTACGTTTCTACCCCTCCTACCAGTTTCGATGTGGCTTTCTCTTTATATCCTCAGATATGTGTTATGATCAGCTAGACTTCAGGTGGTTACCCAAAAATGTTTATTTTATAATTTGTTTGTAATTTTAATGCAGTCATGGAGGGAAGCAAACCCTACTTTTACCTAACCCACCATCTTGACAGCAACTTTCCTAGGGATTTTATTCTTTTTGTTGTAATTGCAAAAAAAGTTTTTCTTAATTTCTTTTTCTGAAATTTCATTGTTAATATATAGAACACAATGGATTTTTGTACATTGATTTTTCTTTTTATCCTGCTACTTTACTGTATTTGTTTGTTGTTTCTAATAGTTATTTTGGTGAAATCTTTAGGATTTTCAATATAGAAAATCATTCATCCTCAAGGAGTAACAGTTTGACAGTCTGAATTTGGATGACTTTTATTTCTTCCTCTGGCCTGATTATTCTGGCTAGGACTTCCAATAATATATTAAATAAGAGTGGTGAGATCAGGTATATTTGTCTTGTTCCTGATCTTAGAAGAAAAAGTTTCAGTTTTCTCCATCAAGTATGATATTAGCTTAGGGTTTGTTATATATAGCTTTTATTATGTTGAGGTACTTTCCTTTTATATTCATTTTATTAAGTTTTTAAATCACAAATGAATGCTGTATTTTATCAAATGATTTTTCTGCATCTATTGATATGATCATATGATTTTTATTCTTTGTTTTGTTTATATGGTGTATGACATTGATCAATTTATGTATGTTGATCCATCCTTGCACCCCTGAAATGAACTCTTTGATTGTGATGTATAATCTTTTTAATGTATTTTTTCTTATTTACTAGTATTTTGTTCAGGATTTTGCATCTATCTTCATCAGAGTTATTATTCTGTAGTTTTCTTTTTTTGTGTGTTATCTTTACCAGGTATTTGTATCAGGGTAATGTTGGTCTTATAAAATGAGTTAGGAAGTATTGCCTGTTCTTCAGTTTTTAAAAAGAGTTTGAGAAGGACAAGTATTAAATCACCTTTGAATATTTGGTAGAATTTACTACTAAAGCCGTCTGATCCAGGAACTTTACTATTTGGGAAATTTTTGATGATTGTTTCAATTTCCTTACTGATGATCAGTCTATTTAGATTTTCCAGTTCTTCATGATTCAGTCTAGGAAGGTTACATATTTCTAAGAACTTGCCCATTTCTTCTCGGTTATTAAATTTGGTGGCATTTAGTCTTTCATAGTAATTTTGCATAATCATTTGTATTTCTGTGATATCTGTCATAACCTCTCCTCTTTCTTTTCTGATTTTATTTGTTTTTTTTTCTCTTTTTTCATTAGTGAGTCTAGCTAAGGTTTTGTTAATTTTATTGATCTTTACAAAGAACTAGTTCTTTGTTGCATTAATTTTTTCTGTTATCTTTTTGTTTTCAATTTCATTTAATTCTGCTAATTTTAGTTATTTCCTTCTTCTGTGAAATTTAGGCTTCATTTTTTTTTCTAGTTCTTTAACATGTAATGTTAGGTTGTTTATTTGAGATCTTTCCTGTTTCTTGAGATAAGGCTTTTATTATTGCTTTTGCTGTATCCCAAAAGTTTTATTATATTGTATTTTCATTCTCATTTGTTTCTATGTATCTCTTGATCTTTCCTTTTATTCTTCTTTGACCCAGTCGTTCTTTAGTAGCATGTTGTTCAATCTCCACAAATCTGTGGTTTTCCTGCTTTCTTTTTGCAGTGGTCTCCAATTTCAAAGCATTGTGGTTGGAGAATATGCATGGCATATATTGGTGCTCCTTGATTGAGAGCATATATATTGATGTGTTATTTCTTCTTGATATATTGTCCCCTTTATCATTATGAAGTATGAATATTTTTATCTCGTTACCTTTTTTATCTTGAAATCTATTTCATCAGATGTAAGTATAGCTACACCCGCTTTTCTCTGGATGCCTTTTGCTTGGAGTTTTGTTTTCCACCCTTTCACTCTGAGTCTATATTTGCCCTTGCAGTTGAGATGTGTCTCTTGAGGGCAGCATACCATTGGGTTTTGTTTTTTGACCCAATCTGCTACTCTGTGCCTTTGTATTGGTGAGTTCGGCCCATTTATATTTAGTGGGATAATTAATATATGAACCATTTAATCTGTTTTCTGGTAGTTTAGTATTTTCATTGTTTCTTTGCCCTTCTGTTTCTGTCTGTTATTTTAGTTTGGTGGTATTCTATGTGTGTTTTTTTTCCTCTTCCCTCTTGTTTCATATCATGTCTCAGTTCCAGATTTTTTTTGTTGTGGTTACCATTAAGGTTATGTAAAGGAAAGTTTCATATGTACAGTAGTCCTTTTTTTCTGCATGTGTCTCATCTCCATCCCCCTTTATAAGTTCATACCTTTATACTCTCTCCTTTTATGTTTTTGTTTTCACAAATTATTCCTATTTATGCTTTGAGCTAATTTCCAAGTTGTGGCAACTATTTCTCTCTCTTTTTTAAATGTTTTACCTCTTTTAGCCATTATGTAATATTTAAGAGTATAATACCCTCTTCTGAATAAGGGTTGCAATTTCCTGCTTCAGTCTGTCTGTTAGTCATCTTAGTCATAGTTTTGTATCTTATTATCTTTTTATTTTAGGTAGAATAATTTACTTAAATATTTCCTGTAATTAAAGCCTTGTGGTGGAAAATTCCCTCAGCTTCTGTTTGTCTAGAAACGTCTTTACTTCTCCTTCATATCTAAAGGTATACTTTGCTGGATATATTATTCTTGGTTGGTAATTTCTCTCTTTCAATAGTTTGAATATTTATATTTATATAAATACTTATATTGTAGAGTACCATCTTATTTTTCTTGGCTGCCTTGAGAATTCTTTCTTTGTTATCAGCTTTTGACAGTTTTAATATAACGTGTCTTTGCAAAGGTCTTTTGGGATTGAGGTAATTAGGTGCTGTATTTGCTTCTTGGATTTGAGAACTTAGTTTTTTCTTTAGGTTTGGGAAATTCTCATCCACTATTTGTTTGAATAGGCTCTGCGTTCCCTTCCCCCTCTCCTCTCCTTCTGGTATACCTTATATTTATATATTGCTCTTTCTGATAGAGTCAGTTCTTACAGAGTTCTTTCAGTTTTTCACTCTCAAGTCTCTCTCTTCCATCTGCTTCATTTCCAGATTTCTGTCTTCAATATCACTAATTCTTTCCTCCATCTGGCCAGCTCTATTTCCAAAGCTCACTATTTTATTCATCATCTGTTTTATTGAATTCTTCAGCTCCAGAATTTCTATTTGGTTCATTTTTAAAGTTTCAATCTCTTTGGTAAAGTATTCCTTTTGTTCTTTTATTTATGTCTGAGTTCATTAAACTGCTTATCCTAGTTTTATTGCATCTTGTTGAGTTTTTACAGACATGCAATCTTGAATTCTCTGTCATTTAAATCATGTATTTCTATGTATTTAAGTTTATTTTCTAGAGATTTTTTTTTTTAATTTTCTTACTGAGCTGCCTTGTTACCTTGGTAATTTATGGTATTTGATAGATCGTTTCTCTGCCTAGACATTTATAGGAATAAGCTCTACTTTTAAAAAAATTTATTATTATTAAAAGTGATGCCCCTTTAACAGGTTGATAAGATGTTTTTCTTTTGTTTTCCAGTAAGTGGCACATGAGTCTCCTGTGCTGCCCAGGCCTCCCCCGGATCTCTGCTGGGCAATAAATGCCCCTTTTTTTCCCCTGGGGGAATGCACATGTTTCCTCTGTGACCAGGTTGCCTCAATCCTAGGGCTCCACCCCTATGGAAAAATGTGGTGGACAATGGACTTTCCAGACCCTAGAAAGCCCCTTAAGTCTTGGTGCTGCCCCAGCAGCCAGATGCTGTATTGTTCTGCTTGAGGTGTCTAGATTTAGCCTCAAATGGGTGGGTTGGGAGAGGTCGCTGGTTTGTTTATGGCTTTATTTTTCTCCCAGTAATGGTGACTGCCAGAGCTCAGCTGCCTCACCTTTGTATCTCCACCCTTGTCCCTGGGTTTAGCTGCAGTGTTCATCTGCCACTCAGGAGCTGTCTCCTCAGTTCATAAATCTTCAGACACTTTGCTCTGTAGCCCAAAATTCCCTGCTATAGTTTCGTCTGGGGCCAGCTGCTAGCTCTGGGAGAGTATGGGGAGGCGAACTCTGAGAGAATCGGGGGGGTTAGCCAGGCTCCGGAACTTTGTTTTCTTCTTGGCAATAACAGCTGCTAGAACACAGCTGTTTGCACCCATGTATTCCATCTCTGCTGTGATCATTGGGTTCTGCCATACTATATGTTGATCACTCAGACAAGAATGCTCAGGGCTACAGAGAATGCATAATGAAACCTAATTCCTCCCCTCTCCTTGGGTCCCACAGTGAGTTCCTGGCTGCGTCCACATCTCCACTCTTCTCCCTTCCCTTCTCCACTGTTTGCCTCTATTCAGATGCTCTGATGCTCAGATCCCTCAGAAGTGTTTGTATGTTAAACTGGGAATCTTCTATTGCATTATAGCTGTTCAACTTGTTGTAGTTTCAAGGGGAGAGATCAAGGGGACCCCTCACACCATCATGCTTCTGATGTCACTCTATAAGCTTACAATTGACAGCTGTGGTTCATTACCTTGTCTTTATGAAAAAAAAATCTATTTTAACTTAATAGTACGCTTTTACATGATGACATAATTAATAGCTCCTGTTGCAAAAAATAAAATAAATGTTTTGCTGTGAAACTGAAGTTTAAGTAGTTTTAGATAAATCAGGATATAGCTATAAAATACAATAGTGTCTGGTTCCTTATTGTATTAAACTCCATTAAAAACAAATGATAGGAGAGTTCCTATTATACTAAGTGAGCTATGGTAATAAGAGTCCAGTTTTTTATTGACAAAGGACTATTGAACTGCTTCCTCACTAGAAAATATGAGTGGAGATATTATAGCAATCCAAGAAGATGAGCTAAATTCAGACTGGAAGCATTATTCACTCTCAACTTAGGCAAGAAAGAAGTTAAAATTGCTTTGAAAGTTTAAGTAAGTATTTTTATCTACCTGATTGCATTTGTCCTAGATAGTAATGGCAAAATTTGAGTGCATATTTTATAATAACCATCATTACTCACTAGATTTTTGTAAGATTAGTGTTCGCAAAGCTGGCTAAACATCAGATTTACTCAGAATGCTTCTTACAGACTCCTAATCCCACCACAGATGACCTGAATCCGATTATTTTGAAGAATGGTATAAGTATACATATTTTTATCAAGTATCCCCTAGTGATTCTTATGCTCAGTCAAAATTAGAAAACACTTTTTTAGGCTATAAATATTCATAAACAGTATGCTAGACCAGGAGACCAGAAGTGACCATACACATAAGTTACAATGAACTCATTTGAGTGTAATGGCATTGGGGTTTAGTAGTGTAAAATTCCACCATTCAAGATTAATATTTCTCTCTCCATAGTTTTATTTTATTTTTTTTTGTATGTGAAACATTGTGGGAAAATTTGTGTTATAAAATGTTACCACGACACAGGAAGAACCAGAATACTGGAAGGTCTGTGCCAGTGTGGGTGATGGGAGCAGTTTGAACATATATATAAAGGGGATGTGTAGAACATTACAGTTATACTGTGCCTATTCCCAAACCTCTATAGGAAGGCAGGTCCATAGCAACTATAGTTCAGAAAAACATCATACATTTTAGCAAGGAGTCAATCTTTTTACTGAAATATTAGGCCTTTGATTCATTTTTACCTTAATAGAATTATCAAATTGGAAAATATATAGAGAAATAAGAGGAAATATTACACATATTAGACTGTAACCTAGTGGAATAATTTAGTAACCTATAATTTTGGCACGTAAATATATGCCCATGCTATCTATCTTTTTATATGTATAGTGTGTGTGTGATATATGTGTAATATAAGTATGCATGATGTTTTATATATATATGTGTGTGTGTGTGTGTGTGTGTGTGTGTGTGAGTGTGTGTGTGTATACGTATACACACATACATTCACCCAAACACACATACACACATATATATGTGTATGTTCACATACATTTAAGCATACAAAGAATAATTTTGTTTCTAAGAATCCTACAGTGCTTTCCAATATTCTAAAAACCTTTATCATATAGGAAAGTTCCTTATACAAAACAAAGTCTCTCTCTTGCCATGGGGATCTTTGCTCATGTCTTTAGTTTATAATTACTAGGTGAGTAATTAAGGTAAGCTATGTGGATGTTCAATGAATGAGCTTTTGAAAAATACCTGTCTAGGAGATGCTGAGTATGCATTCCAGTGCTGGTCTCCTTCCAAAGTGCTAATACACTTCAATGATAAAAATATGAGCTTTGGTGTTAGGTTAGACCAGGATTTGAATACTGTCTGTATTAACATGTAAGTCATTTAATATTTTTGAGTCTCAGTTTTCACATCTGTAAAATAGTTATAGTGAAAATCACTCTTGAGGTAAAAATAAGAATGAAATGAGATTTTGCATGTAAGGAGAATATTTAACTTTCATTATAATTATGGAGAGAAAACTTTTAGGATAGTTCCATATCTTAACTAAAGGGCTAGTGTCTTGACATAGACTCTGTTACTCTCATTTCCATAAGGATGAGGAGAATTCTGGTTCTCCCTCACAAGGTGGTATAGAAGAATGAATTATGTTTGTCCTAGGAGATGGCCAGTGTCTGCCTTCAAGGAGAGAGGTGCTTGGAGTAGATTTATTTGGTAACAGTGACTCCCTATTACAGAATTAGGATGAAAACCCCTCATTTTGTCCCCTAAAGTTGCCTAGAAGTCATAGGAGGAGCAGAGAATGAGATTAAGCAGAGGTCCCCAATCTCTGGGCCACAGACTGGTACTGAGTCCATGGCCTGTTAGGAACCATGCCGCACAGGAAGAGATGAGCAGCGGGCAAACAAGCAAAGCTTCATCTGTATTTGCAGCCACTCCCCAGCACTAGCATCACCACCTCAGCTCCAACTCAGATCAGGCATTAGATTTTCATAGGAGCACTGGTCCCTGGTGCCAAAAGTCTGGGGACTGCTGAGATTAAGAGTAAAAACAAACAGAACAACATGACATGACTGAAGACAACATGTATATATTTCAATAAAATGATAGTTAAGCATCTGAGATAGAGACTAGAATAGTGAGGGTAAAACAGTCTCAAACTCTGAGACCAAAAAGGCCTAATTAGTTAGAAAATCAAACAATTTTTTTCATGGCTTTGTTGTAGAGTATAGGTCTCATCTAACAAGGTAGAAATATTAAGAATTATGTGGTAGACAATTTCTTAGCATGGTCCATTTTCATGGAAGTCATTTTTAGCTCATTCTAAATTATGTGTATTAAAAGGATACACGAATTTGTTAAGTTATTTTTAACTAAGCTCATTATTTCACTCAGCTTGACATCTCAGACAGTTGCCATTTTTTAATCAATTTAATAAAACATTCTTTTGTTAAGAATTAAGTAGAAACGCTTCCACCTTATATTCGAACAAAAAGAAAGCCTTCTAAAGAAGAGATATATGTTTTGAACGTATATTGGCTATAGAACCATAGAGAATCAGATTAAAAAAGACCCTAGAAATGACGTAGTTATACCCTTCATTGGACAGACTAGGTAATGGAAGCATTCCCTGATACCCACATTAGGGTGATAAACAGCAAATAAGCAATAAACGTATCACACATTTAGTGACTGTCTAATATATTAAAGATACTGTGCCACAGAGTGAAAGATAAGGAACTATATAAGACATGTTCTCTGCTCTTATAAAAGGCTTGTAATCTAGCCAAAGGAAAGGATGAGACACACGCTTGTGTAAAAATACATAGTATGGGGTAGCTTATTTTAAGTGGTACACGATGCCACATGAATTACAAAGTTGGAAACATCTCTTTGAAGAGTCTTATATTGAGGGAAGCTTCTTGGGTATGGTGACATTTTAATTCACTGCCTGAGTTTTGCCCCTTTTGTGATTGTAAACAAATTCACTTACTAATAATACTTATGCAAATAGAAAACAAATACATGGTTCAAATTACTCATAGGACTGAGAGGGTTTTATTAAAATATAGCCTTGGAGCTCATATTGTTATGCTTATAAATGTGGATGTTTATTCATTTGTTCAACCAATATTTACTGAATGTTAAATATGTGCTAGCAACTGTGGATAAAGTAATGAATGAAACAAAGTGCCCGTGCGTATGTTACAATCTAGTTAAGAGAGAAAGGTGATAAACAAATACATACACAGTCATCTACTATTTCAGATTGTAGTAAGTCCTATGAAGAAGCAGAGTAAAAAGCTAGATAAAAATGATGAGTAGGGTGAAGTGGTACTATTTTAATATATGGTGGCAAAGAAAGGTTTCTCTGTTTTGCAGAGACCTGGAGAAAGTGTGTAAGTGAGCCATGCAAATATCTGTGAGCAGATCATTCTATGCAAAAGAAACAAGTGAATTTCACTAATATTATTTATTGAAATAGCATGAAAGACATTTATTAGTTAAGCCTGCTTTTCTTCCCAATCGCAAGCCAGGAAAAAGGATAATAAAAAGGAGTTGATGAACTTACCACCTTAACAAATACCAGTGAAGACCTTCTATGGAAGATAAGGGAGAAAAACAGAGAGTATGGGAAGGAGAAAAAGAAGGGAGGAACAGGGTAATGCTAAGTGAAGGAAATAAAGGAGTGAAGACAGGGGAAAAGAAAAGAAAGACAAATAAGACATAGGAGAGTAATTAATTTAAATCTTAACTTCAGCCTGTCCAGTCAAATCTTTCAGTCAGGAACTTATGTCCTACCTCCTAAGCAGCATCTGCTATACACTGGCCTCTCTGAAAATGCCTGGGCCAACAACATTCTTTTGTAGGTCAGTGGGATCTCATTTTTAAGCCAATGTATTCAATAACAATTTCTCTTTGGATACTTGGTATATGATCAAACCAGGGATAGAGAAGAGACAGAGGAATGATAAGACACAGCTTTATAGGCCAAAATGAGTATTTACATAATCATATCTTTGTTTTAGTGTAAATTTCCTTGAATTTCTCTTGTATGCCCTCCTCAGTCAAACACAGAGTATGGTAAGGTTGTTCTCAAGCTTTATCCAGTTCAACACATAATACATATGATAAACCCTCATGAGTACCAGTGACTCACTAAGACAATGATTATTATAGTATTGGAGCATGAAGGTAATTCTGATCTGCTCCATAGGTTGTAGAAAAAGTCTTCTCAACCTTTTTCACATCACAGCACACGTAGAATATGATAACATAAGCATGGTACACTGAAGTGAAGAGAAGATCCCACTTAGCTACCCGAGGACAGATGAGAACAATCTCTGGGCACATTAGTGACTCATTTGAGGGATATTATTTGGAAACTCTGGTTTAAGAAATAAAACCGAAGATTTTATTTTTTTATATTGAGCTTCCCTTCCATGTATCCCCTTCATCAAGGCAAATTTTGTAGGCTAAATTAATTTGAAGATGTTGAAATGTTATAAATCCACACATAACATACAAGGCTCTTTCATTGGTATTGTGAATTTTTTTCACTTGAGATTCACGTTAATTAAAGATCACCATCTAATGTCTATAAATAATAGCTAATAGAAAATTCCTGGATGAGGGTTCTGTTGTAATGTGGCTCATAATCATTTATCTGCTTAAGACTTGAGCCTTTTTGAAGAACATAATATTGCATTCAAATGAAGTAAAATAGATTTTCCTTAGGAAATGCAAGATATGCATTTCACAACTTGTCATATTTAAGCTTATTATTAAACATTACCCCTTTTGCAGAAAAATCACTCCCATCGAAACAAAAGACTATAGTTCATGACAAGTGTAGATAAGATGCTAATTAATGAAGATGCTTACAACTGTGCCATTTTTAACTGTATCTAGCCTTAGCATGCTGTGAAAGGTTTCAATTTGCAATTGTCCTGTCTTCTTTCAACTAGTGCTTGAAAATAACAAGTTAAGACAATTTATATTATTTATGTGGCAAAACATCATACTGAGACTGGAGTAGTTTTCAGAGGAAAAGACCCTGCCTTTTAAGATTAACCTTTTTTTTTTTTTTTTACTTTTTGCTGGAAGTCATACTATTTATTACATGTATAAAGATAGTAATTAATTAATAGAAAAGAGTTAGGGAACCGTGATCTTCTGCTGTAATGGAAGAACTTGCAAACAGAATGGAGTTCTGAATATAATGAAGACTTGAAAATGAAATCTACCTTATCTGGAGAAAAGCTGGACCAGTTGCTGAAGATATAAATAGGGAAAAATCAATTAACACAGACTAGAATTGAAAATCATGGGGTTTATTGGATAATGAAATTGTTTTTGGTGAAGAAAATGCAAGCAAATTCATGACCATGAATGATAACTTTAATATTCTTCTCTGGAGAGACAGTGTAAAAATGAATACTGGCAAAGTGACATCCTTCTTTCCTCATTAATTTAACTAACTTCTTACTAGGATGGGAGCATATATGTAATTTTCATTCCCAGATGATAGTAGGAGGATTAGGTTAAAACT
The DNA here is from genome assembly GCF_000151845.1 of Pteropus vampyrus. Lineage (NCBI taxonomy): Eukaryota > Metazoa > Chordata > Mammalia > Chiroptera > Pteropodidae > Pteropus > Pteropus vampyrus. The sequence continues at coordinate 296,946 of NW_011889171.1, forward strand.
CTTCCTGGGATAGAAGGAAAGAAAAAAAAAAGTACGATCAAGTGATTTAGCTCAAGGTGAATGTTTTTTAAAAAATAGGAACTGCAAAAAATGGAAAGTAACAAAGGCAGAAGGAGATAAAAACCTTTACTTGGTTCTCTCTCAGGTCACACAGACCCCAAGTTCTTGCTCAAGCAATGTGCCTTTCCACATTACAGTTTCAAGGGGGATTGGTGATTGATCTGTCGAGTGGTTTCTTACTTATTACAATGAGGGTTGACAAAATGACAAATATAGCCAAATACTTTATAGAGATAGTCCTGTATGCTACGTTCCTACTTGGAGATTTATTATCAAATATGTTTATAGGCTCTCAAACATATATGGAAAGCACAGTACATGGACAGCTTTCCAAAAGTGATAAAACACCAGACTCTCAGAGTAGGAAGAGTGCTGAGAAATCATCTAGTTTAATTCTCTCATTTCACAGATGGGGAAATAAGGCCAAGTGAGGGACTCTTCCAAGGTCACTTATTAAGTTAGCAAAACTCATCATCTTGACTCTAAAACTTTCTATGAAACAATACTACTTCTCCTGCTGAAGGTGAAGTTAGTGAAGAGGCAAATTAGAGACACTTCCTTCTTCATTCTCTTGCTTGTTCATTCAGCTATGTTTTGCCAGGTTTAGCAAATAAACAACAGTTAAAATATAAATATGTCCCAGATATTTCATGGGATATAATTGATGCTAAATATTATTTGTCATTTATCAGAAATTCATAGTGAACTGGGTGTCCTATACTTTATGTGGCAATCCTATATTCAGCACATATATTTTGTTCCTACTCTATTCCAGGCATGTCATTATTGTCCATGCCAATAAAAGAGAATGAACACAATAATTTGCAGTGCAGGCTGAATTAAGAGAGGCTTGAGAGAATCAGTAGATATAGCTATTCCTTCTGCTTGCTGGAGCCCCACTAAACCATAAATACTTCATGCATTCAGACGACTCTCTTCTTCACTTATTTGGAGCTTCTCACTCTTGCTTCTAATAGGTAAGTCATTGAGCTGGTCAATAACAACGGATGGATAATAAGAAATATTTGTGATGGAAGACTATTCTATAAACACTCCCTCTGTTTACAGAATTTTACAATGCTTCATTTTGGAAGGTCAGCCATAAGAGATGAAATAATTAGTACTAGAGTACTAGGAAATTAGTACTAGGGAAGAGAAGGTACCTGGGAACTCTAGTCCAGTGTATATCAAATATGGCTTATTATCACAAACACCTAGGAAGTTTCTTAAACTATAAGTTCTTAAGTCTCACCCCCAAAGGATCTAATTTAGAAGAGCTAGGATTTTACCCAGAATCCTAATGGTGCTCATGTAGGTGATCCAGGGACTACACATTACAAAATGCTGGCCTAGGATATGACAGCTCTTACCTTCCTTACAGTCCCAACCGCTTTCTCCTCTCTTATTCAACCATAGGTAAGTTCTTTTTAGTATTTTACACCCTCACTCATTTACTCACCTGTGCAGCAGCCTTCTAATAACTACTTTCTCCTTTTAATCATAGATTATGTATATGAAGTAGCTTCGAATCTTCCTTCCAAAATAAGTTTACCAGGTGGTTGGAATTCAAGTCTGTATAAATCAGAGGCCTCTTGTAAGTTGTTTTGTTTTTACCCAGTTTACAGCTCTTGCAGCTATCCAAGCACACAAACTCTATTGGGAAATACCAGTGTAAAACTTACAGCTCTTTTTCTAATTCTGTGCTGGCTGTCATATCCCAGTACCCTCCTGTGCCCTGGGAATGATGCTTCCCTTTTCTGTCATAATGGGAGATATCATGAAGAAAGGCACCACATTGGTGGTTGAGTTTGAAATGTTCCCTGAAGAATGAGCCAGATTTCAACATATAGAAATAGAAAAATATTCTAGAGAGGAACACCATCACTAACAGTTTAATGATTCCAAATTCTAAGTTATCAGAATCACCTGGAGAGTTTGGTAAAAATTTACTTGGGGATAATCTTAAAAATCAATCTCAGATTTAAATATGGAATGGCACTGGAATTTGCCTTTTTAGCAGACTTTTTAATTAACTATAATTAGGTTTAAGAATTACTTGGGCTAAAGTATAGGCACCTGAGAAAAATGAAGTAAAAACCTTGTTCAGATTAGAATTTTTTTTATTATAATTTAATTATTATACTTAAATTATTTTAGTATTATGTTGCTTTAATATGTCCAAACCCAATATTAGGTATTAATTTCTTATACTTATAATTCTTATGCAACTATAAAATCAGAACAAATCTACATATTAAATACAACTCAAATTACAACTAAATTGTCAATGTTAATTTCTTATAATGGCCAATGTTTTGCTGAAACTAAATCACCTCTCACATCATGGATTTGACACTAACTGCTTTAGAGAAGGTTCTTTTGAATTTGGCAAGTTGATAATAACTTAGGCAGAATAATGACTCATTATTAAACTTTCCTCCAGTTGAATTACATCTATCACTTGGTTTATACATTCTCAGTTTATATATTTTAGATTTTAGAAAAATTCAATATTTACATCTTCCATTTAAAATGATTTTAGATTTTATGAGTTTTTTCAAACCAAGGATACTCTATGACATGTCGTAGAAGATAAATTCTTCCTGTTACTTCTGCTACTGCTATTGATGAGTGATAATGGGACACTGGGTAGGGAGATTATTGACACTCTTATTGTGTGACTCTCTTGGCTCTGGGGAGCCTGCGTCTGCTGAATGACCATAGTGTTTCTGTTGAACATATGTGCAGTTTAAACTTTTGTTTGTATTATTTTAAACATCATAACTTTTAAACTAGAGAAAAGATGGAAAAAAAACATTAAATTGTGAAACCTAAGAAAAAAATTCTTAAGTGAAAAGTTAGTAATATATCTAAGCAAACAAGCATTAATGGTGTGAAAGCTCCAAACTTTCTATGTATAGGGCATTAGGTGGTGATAGGTTTGGAAAGAGCACTAAGACACTTGTTTTGAGACTGAACTCTTATAGCAAGGAGCCTTTTACTAAAAATCAGTTTTGAGATACAATTTACCTAAAATAAAATTCAATAATATTAAAAGTGCAATTTGATGAGTTCTGACAAATGTTTATAGTCATGTGACCACCACTACAATCAGGATAAAATTACAGAACATCCCCTACATATTTCCCATGAATCATATCCTGAATGTGAGTCACCTGGAAAGAGGTATGGCCTTGGGTAAGGCAGCTATCAAGCTGCAGTCAAAAGCTGTCTTCAAATACCACTTGCAGCAGCTGGGAGCAATAAGTCTTCTGAAGAGGGATCTGAGCGGTGCATCAGTTTCAACACAATTCATGTGTATATAATCATACTTCTGACTATGTAGGCTTCATCAGTCCCAGTACAGTGGAATCACATAGTCCAGCCCAGGGTGAGTGTTTCCAGTCCTGGAGGCTGACCATTCAACAATTCTTTTCTCAGCCTCATGATCTGCTTAAATTTTTCTGGCCCCAATACTGCACCCCAGGTACACCCAAGAGTTTTCTTGAGCCCCACTGGGTGCACTAATTCACATTGGTGCATGTAGGCCAAGATTTCCTCCCTAGCTTACTTCCCAGATGAGAATTCTCTGCTTGGACCACCATGAGCTTGCTGTCTAGGATTTCCCCACCAGTCATCTGCACAATAGTGAAGAATTTCCTCCTGGGCACCAATAGTCTAGCCCTCAAGAGTTTCCCTCTAGCTCTCCATGTACTCACTTAAGATCTCTCCCTCTTAATACTATAATTATTATGGGTTTACTTTGCTGTTTGTATGTGAGAGAATAATAATAGTGATGTATTGCATGCTTTCGTGTGTGCTTATTGGCCATTTGTTCATAATATTTTGTGGTTTTTGGTTAAATTCTTTGCCCAGTCTTTCAGAATATTTGTATTATTGACATGTGTGGGATTTTTGGCTTGTATGGAAGAGATATGAGAGAGAAAGATTTATATATGGACAAGCTTGTTTTCTCTTTTAAGATTACCAGTGGAGAAGCTAATTAACTTGCTACTATCTCTAGCAAGAATTCATTTTAGATGACTTAAAAGGCACAATTTTGATGTGAAACTTTTGACAAGAGCTTAAAACCGTAAGTGCCCCCCACATAATTTCAAAACAGTATAATTTTTTAGTTGCTCTGTGTCATTTGTCTGCATATATAGTTCTTTCCCATTGCCAAACATTCGCCACTATACTTCTAGATAGTCCAAGCCTAAGTGCACACCTGAGAATTTAATTCACAAAATGAGACCGCAACACTAAAGCCACACTCAAATGCATTGCTTGAAATCATTCTCTCTCATGAAAATGCAGTGTCACTCCTCAAAAAATAATCATTCTCTAAAGGAAGGTTATAAATGATTCTGGCAGAAGTTATAAATCGGCACTGTTTTAACACAGAACAGAGGGTAATACTACAGTTTTTGGGTTAAGAGATTTAGAGGTGCAAGGTGTGGAGAAAGCTGGGGAACAATGAAATTGACTTGGAATTAGCATTGATTTGCTCAGTTGCTCTGTAACCTCTCTGTGCATGCTATCAAAGCAAATCCCATGATTTTGCCTCTCTGCTACTAGGACCTAAGGAAGGGACCCCTATCTTACAAGGCTATTCACATACTGGAAGATAGTATATATGTTGGTAAGATTCATTCATGTTGTGAATATAGATTGTTCATTTTTGAATAGTATTCCATTATATGAATGTACCATAATCTGTTTATCCATATCTCTGTTGATGGATATTTGAGTTCCTTTCAGTTTTGATTTTTTTTTCACAAAAACTACTAGGAATATTCTTGTTCAAGTATTTTTTTAATATTTAATTTTTCATTTTTTATGGTGATATTGGTTAACGAAATCCAATGTTTCAGCTGTACACTTTAATAGTAAGGCATATATATATACATATATATGTACATATATATATGTATATATACACACATGCACACATATATATATATACACATATATATGTATATACACACACACACACACATATATATATGTATATATATATTTACACTGTGTGTTCACCTACCATAGATAGATTTCTTTCTGTCACCACATATTTGACCCCCTTTACCACATCTACATCCCCCGTCCCCACTCCCCTTTACCATTTGGTAACCACTAGTTTAAAGTCTATGTCATGAGTCTCTTTGTTTGTCCTGTTTATTTGTCGCTTTTAGGGTTATAGCCCACATATAAGTAATATCATATGATTTTCATTTTTTTCTGTCTGGCTTATTTCACTTAGCATGATTAAGTCAAGGTCCATCCACGTAGTCGCAAATGGCAGTATTCCATCTCTTCTTATGGCTGAGGAATATTTCATTGCATATACGTTACCACTGCTTCTTTATCCAGTCATCTATCACAGGACACTTTGGTTGCTTCCATGTCCTGGCCACCATGAATAATGCTGCTATAAACATTGGTGTGCAAATATCTTTTCGGATATGGGTTTTCAAGCCTTTGGGGTAAATATCCAGTAGAGGGATTGCAGAATCATATGGTAGATTGACTCTTAGTTTTTTGAAGAACTTCCAGACTGTTTACCATAGTGACTGTACCAGTGTGCAGTCCCACCAGCAATGTATGAGTGTTCCTTTTTCTCCGTATCCTCTCCAACATTTGTTATTACTTGTCCTGTTGATAACAGTATTCTAACAGGTATGAGATGGTATCTCATTGTGGTATTGATTTGCATTTCTCGAATAGCTAGCGATGTTGAGCATCTTTTCATATATTTGTTGGTCATTTGTATGTCCTCGAGGGAGAAGTGTTTGTTCAGGTCCCTTGCCCATTTTTGATTGGATCATTTGTGTTTTTTTGTTGTTGTTATTCAGTTGTACAAGTTCTTTGTATATTTTGGATATTAGGCCCTTATTGGAGGTGTTGCTTGCAAATGTATTTTCCCATTCAGATGGTTCTCTCTTTATCTTGTTGATGATTTCTTTTGCTGAGCAGAAGCTTTTTAGTTTGATGTAGTCCATTCACTTATTTTAGCTTTTACTTCCCTTGCTTTTGAGGTCAAATCAATAAAATCCTCTTTAAGTCCAAGGTCCATGAGTTTAGTTCCTGTTTTCTTCTATGCAACTTATAGTTTCAGGTCTTATATTTAGGTTCTTAATCCATTTTGAGTTAATTTTGGTGTATGGTGATAGACAACCATCTAGTTTCATTCTTTTGCAGGCAGCTTTCTGGTTTTCTCAGCACCATTTATTGTTCAAATATTTTTGTGGACATATTTTTTTTAATTTCTGTTGGGTAAATAACAGCATACACCCAAACTTGGGAAGATGTATGCTTAACTTTATAAGAAACTGCCAGTGTTTTTGTATAATTGTATCATTTTACATTCCCTTCAGTGACATATGGTAGTTCTAGTTGCTCAACAAACATGCCCGCATTTGCTATTTGAGACCTAATTATACATCTGAGCCATTTTAGTAGATGTGCAGTGCTTATAAGATTGTGGTTTTCATTTTCATTTTTATCATAAGTAATGTCCTTGAACATCTTCCCCTCACCAGGCTACATAATTATTATTGACATATAACATGTGAGTTTAAGGTGTACACCATGATGACTTGATACATGTATATATTGCAAAATGATTATTATAATAAAGTTAATGTTTCCATCTCTTATAATTACCATTTTTGTGAGTGTAGTGATAACATTTATGAGTTATCTTAACAACTTTCGCCATTGTTAACTATAGTCACTGTGTTGCACATTACTTCCTTTGTTCTTATCTTATGAAACTGTAAGTTTGTATGTTATGACCACCTTACTCCAATGCTCCCTCCCCTCACCCCCTCCTCTGGTAACCACAAATCTAATCTTTTTCTATGAGCTTAGTGTTTTTGGTTTTGTTTTGTTTGTTTTGTTTTATTTTTTAATCTTTTTAAAACGATTTTTTATGGTGACATTGGTTAACAAAATCCAATAAGTTTCAGCTGTACGCTTTAACAGTAAGGTTGTTTTCTTTTAGATTCCAAATATGAGTGAGCATATACAGTATTTGTTTTTCTCTGACTTATTTCACTTAGCACAATGCCTTCAAGGTGCTTTCATGTTGTCACGAATGATAGAATTTCAATTTCATTTCATTTTCTTATGTTTGAATAATATTTCATTATATGTGTGTGTGTGTACTTGTGTATATAAGTGTGTATATGCTGAGTTTTTTTGAAAATCATAAATGGCTGGTAAATTTTGTCAAATAATTTTTCTGATTTATTGAGAGGATCATATGTTTCTTTCTCCTTTTTTACTTGATGTGGTACATTACATTAATTGATACTCAAGTGTTGAACAAATCATTCATTTGCGGATAAACTGCAGTCTTCATTGATGCATTACACATTTGTGTATGCTGAATTCTATTTGCAAATATTTTGTTAAGAATTTTTATATTTTCATGAGAGGTATTGGATTTTAGTTTTCTTGTAATGTTTTTGTCAGGTTTTTGAATTAGGGTAATACTGACTTCATAAAATGTTTTGTAAAGTGATCTCTCTTCCTCTTTTTTTTTTCCAAAGAGATTTATGTAATATTAATATTATTTATTTTTTAAATATTTAATAGAATCCATCAGTGAACTTGTTTGAGTCTAGATAAATTTGATGACTTTTATTATATTCTCTTAAAAATAGAATTCAGTTATTTCTTTTGGGTCAATTTTGTCAAGTAATATTTGGCAAGGAATTTGTTCATTCTTTGCAAAACATTATGTTGAATTTGTTGGTCTAAAGTCTTTCCCAATTATGTAATTTTAATATGTGTAGAATCTATAATGATAGTTGCTCTTTCAATTCTAAAATTAGTAAATTGTGTTTCTTTTTCATGATGAGTCATGTTAAAGATTATTTTAATTACCTTTTTCAAAGAACTTTATCTTCTCTGATTATTCTTGTCATTGAATTTTGCACTTTTCTTAAAAATTTTTTCTCCCATTTATTTTATTGATAATTAATTTCTTTCTATATTTCTAAAGCAAAAACATACATAATTGACTTCAAGCTTTTCTTCTCTACTACTATAAGCATTTATGTTATACGTTTCCCTCTAATAACTGATTTAGCTGCTTCCCACAGATTTGATATATTATATTTTCATTACTTTTAGTAGAATTATTTTATTTTACTTACTATAATTTTCTAATAATTATTTTTTTTAATTTTTCAAATATAGTGAGCATACAATATTAAATTAGTTTCAGGTGTACAATATAGTGATTAGACATTTATATAACTTATAAAGTGTTCACTTTGATAAATCTAGTACCCATCTGACACCAAACATAGTTACTATAATATTACTGACTATATTCCTTATGCTATATTTTACACCCCCACAACTATTTTGTAACTACTAATTTGTACCTCTTAATCCCTTCTCATTTTTCACACACCTCCCCAAACTTCTTCCCATCTGGCAACCATCAAAATTTTCTTTGTATCTATGAGTTTTTGTTTGCTTTATTCATTAGATATTACATATAAGTGAAATGATATGGCATTTATCTTTGTGTCCAACTTACTTCATCCATGTTGTTGCAGATGGCAAGATTTCATTTATGGCTGCATAACATTCCACTGTATATATGTATCACCCACCTTTTTTCATTCATTCACTGATGAACACCTAGGTTGCCCCCATATCTAGATTATTGTAAATAATGCTGCCATAAACATATGGATTTACATGTCCCTTCAAAGTAGTGTTTTGGATTTCTTCAGATAAATACCCCAAAGTAGGATTACTGGGTCCTTCTTTGTCTCTTGATATAGACTTTGTTTTAAAGTCTGTTTTATTTGGTATAAGTAATGCTACTCTAGCATTTTTTTGTCATTTCCATGTTTGTGAAATATATTTTTCTACTCCTTTACCTTTAGTCTGTGTATGTCTTTCAGTCTGATGTGAATCCCTTGTATACAGCCTCTGTAAGGGTCTTATAATCCATTCAGCTACCCTACTTTTTGACTGGAACATTTAATGCATATCCATTTAAAGTAATTGTTGATAGATATGTAGTTATTGCCATTTTATTATCCATATTTTTATTTTTTTCTTCAAGAAGTTCCTCTAACATTTTTTTTTCTTCTTTTTGTAATGCTGACTTGGTGATGATGAACTCTTTTAGCTTTTTCTTGTTTAGGAAGCTCTTTATCTTTCCTTGATTTTAAATGATAACTTTTCCATGTAGAGTAATCTTGGTTATAGGTCATTGATTTTCATCACTTTGGATATTTCGTGGCAGTCCCTTCTGGCTTGCAAAGTTTCTGTTGAGAAATCAGCTGACGGTCATATGGGAGTTCCTTTGTAGGTAACTAATTGCTTTTCTCTTGCTGCTTTTAAGAGTCTCTCCTTGTCTTTAACATTTGTCATTTTAATTATGATGTGTCTTGGTGTGGGCCTGGTCGAAACTCTCTGCACTTCCTGCGCTTGTATGTCTGTGTCCTTTGCTAGGTTAGGGAAGTTTTCCATCATTATTTCTTGAAATAAGTTTTCCATTCCTTGCTCTCTCTTCTTCTGGTATCCTTATGATACAAATTTTGGTAAGCTTGATGTTGTCCCAGAGACTCCTTAAACTATCCTCATTTTGCTGGATTCTTTTTTCATGTTACTGCTCTGATTGGGTGTTTTCTGCTACCTTATCTTGTAAATCACTGATTCGATCCTCTGCTTCATCTAATCTACTGTTGATTCCCTCTAATGCATTTTTTTTATTTCAATTATTGTATTCTTCATTTCTGAGTGGTTCTTTTGTATGTTTTCTATCTTGATTTTTATGTTTTCTATCTTTGTTGAAGCTCTCACAGAGATAATTGAGCATCCTTATAAGCAGTGTTTTGAACTCTGCATTTCGTAGATTGCTTATCTCCATTTTGTTATTTTTCTGGAGGTTTGTTCTGTTTTATTTGTTTTTGTTTTTGTTTTTGTTTTTTTTTCATGTGGGATATGTTTCTTTGTCTCCCCACTTTGCCTGCTTCCCTTTGTTTGTTCTTATGTATTAGGTAGGATTGTTATATCTCTGGGTCTTAGTAAAATAGTCTAATATAGTAGGTGTCCTGTGGGGCCCAGTGGCAACATCTCCTTTGTCACCTGATCCAGGTGCTTTAGATGTGTCCCTTGTATGGGTTGTATGTGCCCTCCTGTTTCATTTGATCCTTGGTTGCTGTTTGCATGTCAGTGTGAGGGAATGACACTCAGGCTAATTGGTTGTGAGGACTGTTAATGACTACAGTGGAGGAGATGTTGTGCAAGGGCTGACTCCATGGAAGATGATTCACTTTATCAGGGTTTTGGTGCCTGTACGGTCTACGTTTTGAGTTTGTCATCCTCAAATGTGACTCTGGGTGTTGCTCCAGCATAGCCCTTAGCTGGCCATCATGCACACCTTCTCCAGTGCCTCCTTTGAGGTGCTCCACCACAGTACAATTTCAGCCATAGCCTGTGCACTGCCCAGGGCCACCTGGCACAAGCCACAAAACAATGTGCATTTGGCCACCATCCGTGCTGATTTTGGAGGTACCTCAAGAGGCCAAGCCATTAAGCAAGGTCATCTGCTTCTAGTGCTGGGCTTGGGCTGCTCAGCAAGTGGTACAGGGCATGCCAAGGCCAGATGCTTCTTTTATAGGTTTTATGAACCTTTGAGAGATTTTAGAAAAGTTTTCAGCCATGAGCTAAGACAGGCCATTTGTATGGAAAAGCCATTGGAAGCACTTTGGGTGGGCCTGCAAGCTGAGAAAGCCTGGGGTTCAGGGAATCACCAGGGTGGGGTGACCAGTGTTACCCAGATTGATAGAGACCCAGATATGTCAGCCACTTATGTCTGCATGCAGAGAAAGGTCTTAACACAGAAACAATGGATTCTGCTAGCATTTCTGTCTGGGAGAAGGCTATCCCTCCAGCCCTTGCCCTGAAACCAGAAAATTCCATTCCTCACAGTATGTCCCTGGTGCCTTTCAAGTTGTGGCCCCAGCACTGGAGTTCAGTGCCAGTGAGTCCATCAGTGAGTAAGTCTGTGTATGGGCCCTTTATGAGGAGCGTCTGGGACTTCAACTGCCATCAGTCTGCCTCAGCCACAGTCTCTGATGGTTTTCATGGCCAAAGGTTGTGGGGACTTCTCTTCTGGCATTGGAACCCTGGGCTAGAGAACCTAGTGTGGGGCTAGGATCCCTCACTTCTTTGGTTGAACCACTGCATTTGAGATATACCTCCTGATTTTCAACCACCACAGTCGGGTGTTGGACCAGCCTATTCCACATCTCCACTACTCCTACCAGAATCGAGGTGGCCTCTTTTCTATGTCCTTAGTTGTAGTACTTCTGTTCAGCTAGAATGGAGGCGACTCCCAATGATGGCTATTCTGTAGCTTAGGTGTAATTTTGATTTGGTCATGAGAGGAGGCAAGCACAGTGTATCCCTACTCCACTATCTTGACTGGAAAAGAAAGCTGAAGTATTTTAATTTTTTTTTCGATCTGTGGGTTATTTTAGGTGTGTGATATTTAATTTCTAAACATTGAAAATGTCCTAGACATTAAATTATTGACTTCTGATTAAATTCCACTGTTATCAGGCAATATACCTCATAAGATTTCACAAGTGTTGGCAAAGATGTGAAGAAACAGAAATCTTTGTGCAGTGTTGGTGGGATTGCAAATTGGTGCGGCTGCTATGGAAAACAGTAGGAGAATTCTGAAAATAATTTAAATATAAAACTATCATATGAGAGTGACATTGGAAACATGGCGGAATGAGATAAGTCCCCAGAACTCTGCCCTTGAAACAACAATGAACCGAACATCTAAAACTCAACAACAACAACAAAAAAACACTCAAATTGCACATCACTGTGTCTGAGTGCGGGATCTGCACATAAGAGCTACCACAGGTCAGAACCTCCGAAGTAGGGCAGTAGACTGGGAGAAACAAAGAAGCTGCCTTTTGCAGCCAGAGCTACCTGCAGAAGGAGAGTGAACGGTGAAGGTGCAGTGTGTTACCTTAATAGCCCTCTTGAAGTAGCTGTGAGTTCCAACCAGCCTGTACCAGTGCCCAGGGTTCAGGGCATAAAGCAGAGAAGTGGGGATGGCAGACAGCGGGGATGACAGAGAAAAAAACAGTTGATTACTACCAGCCCTGGTTGCAAAACGTGAGGCTGAGCCCCAGCCCCATTTCCCAACCCAGAGGGCTCCTCCCCACATATCTTCCAACCAAATACTGTGGAGCCCAAGAGGAATCTGAGCAAACACTACCGAAACTGTCGCTAATATGACAGGGACCAAGACTGAAGATAGTGAGTGTGATTGAATATCAATAAGAAAAACAACGCATTATTAAGACTATAGAAAGCAGGGATATAAGAGGATAGATGTCACCAACTGGAAAGCAATAGAAAAACGCCTTCTTTGCAACAGGCTAAAGAGAGACCTTTATATGATAAATCTTCTTCTGGAAAAAAAGCAAAATAAACTTCCATTAATGCCCAGGGGGAGAAATAGTCTACTAAACACCATGAACAACCAAGGTGAAAAGGCATCTCAGAAAGAAAGAGAAAAATCTCTAGAAAAATAAGCTTAAAGACATAGAAATATACGACATAAATGAAAGAATTCAGGATGGTACTTCTGAAAAAACTCACTAAGAAACAAAACAATTCATAACAACAATTTCAGGAATTAAAAACAACAACAACAACAACAACAACAACAACAACTAGATAAGCAGAATACGTTTTTATCAGGGATACTGATACCCTCAAAAAGAACCAAATAGAACTTCTGGAGATGAAGAACACACTGAAAAATGAAATAGCAAGCTTGGGAAATGCAATCAACCAAATGGAGGAAAGAATCAGTGATATTGAAGACATACATCTACAAATAAATCAGAAGGAAGAATTGAGAAACCGAAGAGTGAAAAATAGTGAAAGAGAAATACAAGAATGAGCTGATACTATCAGGAGAGGAAACATAAGAATAATGGGCATTCTCAAAGGGGATGAAAAGTTGCAGGTTTTAGAAAGCCCTTCAGTCAAATAGTTGATGAGAATTTCCCAAATTTAAGAAATGAGCTGGAGCTTGGAATTCAAGAAGTCAACAGAAAACCCAATTGTCTGAAACCAAAAAGGCCTTCAGCAAGACACATTTTATTAAAATTATCAAAAATCAATGACAAAGACAGAATTTTCAGGGCAGTCAGGGAAAAGAAGAAGATAACCTATAAAGGAAAACCTATTAGATTATCATCGTACTTTTCAGCACAAATCATACAAGCCAGAGAGGAGTGGAATCAAATATTCAAACTATTAAATGAAAGTAACTACTAGCCAAGAATAATGTATCCAGCTAAGCTCCCCTTTAGAAATGAAGGAGAAATTAAGATGTTTCCAGACTTACAAAAATTGAGAGAATTCTCCACTACAAGGACAACATTACAGGAAATACTGAAAGAGGTCAGCACACCTAAAACAAAATGACTATATATATATATATATATATATATATATGTCATTAGGAGTAAGTCGAACAGCAGGCTGATAGATGTGTAGGAGTGCGAACTTTACTAAGAATAAGGCATTATAAGCATAAATGGTAAAAAGAGATTTGCTATAGCAAGATAGTAATGAATGTTCAGCATATATAGGGTCAAACTGAGATAACAATGATTTAAAAGAGGAAGAGTCAAAGATCCAAATTCGCAAAGGTGAATGGAGATAGGCACATGCAGAGGAAAATGGATGACTACATATCTCACCATGATTTACATATTCGTAATGGTGACCACATGCCAAAGATTCGAAACTGAATTATATAATATAAAACAAGAACCAGAGGGCAAACCCACAAAAGCCAACCAAAATAAAGAAAACAGAAGCACAAGGACAAGGAAGCAATGGAATCACTGAGCTACCAGAAAGCAAAAGATAAAATGGATATAAGAAGACCTCATATGTCAATAATCACCCTAAATGTAAATGGAATGAACTCACCAATAGAAAGGAACAGAGTTGCAGATTGCATCAAAAAACAAAACCCAACTATATACTGCCTCCAGGAGACACATCTCAGTTCCAAAGACGAATATAGACTCAAAGAGAAAGGGTGGAAAGTGATTTTCAAGCAAATGGTATTCAGATAAAAGCAGGAGTAGTGGTACTAATATTGGACAAAATAGACTTTAAAATAAAAAAGGTAAAGAAAGATACTGAGAGACACTTCATAATGATAAAGGGAATCATGCACCAAGAAGATATAACACTTATTAATATCTATGCTCCCAATCAGGGAGCCCCAAAATATGTAAAGCAATTACTAACAAAGCTAAAGGGAGAAACAGAGTGAAACACTATTGTAATAGGGGACCTAAATACCCCACTGTCGAATATGGACTGGTTATCCAAACAGAAAATCAATAAGGAAATCACATCCTTAAATGACACATTAGACCACCTGGACATAATTGACATTTACAAAGCCTTTCATCCCAAAACAGCTGCTTATACATTCTCCTCAAGTGCACATGGAACATTATCAAGGATTGTCCACATACTGGGACACAGAGATGGCCTCAAGAAATATAAGAGGGTTGAAATCATACCAACTGATCATAATACTTTGAAACTAGAGATCAACCGTAGAAAGAAAGCAGAAAGAACTACAAATACATAGAGATTAAACAACATGCTACTGAGGAATGACTGGGTCAGAGAAGAAATAAAAAGTGAGATCAAGAGATGCATAGAAACGAATGAAAATGATAGTACAACATATCATTTGGTGATTCAGGGTCTTTTGTGCTTCTGTGCAAATCTAAAGAATTTTTTTGTTCTATTTCTTTTTAAAAAATGTCAATGAGATTTTAATGGGGATTGCATTAAATCTATATATTGCTTTAGGGATTAAGGTCATTTTAACTATGTTGATTCTTCCAATCCAAGAACATGGAATATCTTTCCATTTCTTTGTATCTTCTTCAATTTTTTTAATAGGGTCTTATAGTTTTCATTATAGAGGTCTTTCACATGTTTTGCTAGATTTATTCCAAGGCATTTTATTCCTTTTGTTGCAATTGCATGAATTATTTTAAAACTAGAATCTATATGACTTATAAGGTGCTCCCACGGCTAATATCATCATCTATCCTAGTAGTTTTGAAAAAAATTCCCTAATGCCCTGATATGGCCAGGTCATAAATAATGTATTCCCAAAGAAAGAATATGGTTGATGAGTCAGAATACTTGTCAATTGTTCCAGTCCTTCAACTGAGTATTCAGTGCTGTCTGTAGCACTTTATCCACAATGGTGGGAGGAAATCATTGATGGGGAATACAGCATGATTGGAAAGTAAGCAGAAATCTTCAACCTGCTAATGTGTTTTGGTCACCTCATTCAACTTTATCCAAACTGGAAATAGTAGAATAAATGTAATAATAAAGAAACTGAAATCCAATGTAAGTGAGGATACAGAAATTATCTGGCTTCTTGAAGGTAGCACATATTTCCAGGTCTACATAAATTGGTTCCCAGTCTGAAAGAATGGCTTTTGGACTATGAAAGACAGATATAGATGCTAAAGGTCATGGAGAAATTTAGAGGGCCGAGAAATAGTTAATAAATTTTCTCATAGACTATTGTCTATCATCACACACCAAAATTAACTCAAAATGGATTAAGAACCTGCATATAATACCTGAAACTATAAATTGCATAGGAGAAAACAGGAACTAAACTCAAGGACCTTGGATCTAAAGAGAATTTTATGAATTTGACCTCAAAGGCCAAGGAAGTAAAAGCAAAAATAAATGAATGGGACTACATCAAATTCAAAAGCTTTTGTACAGCAAAAGAAACCATTAAGAAGGTAAGGAGACAATGATCTGAATGGGAAAATATATTTGCAAGCAACACCATCAATAAGGGTCTAATATCCAAAATATACAAAGAACTCGTACAACTCAGTAACAACAAAATACAAATGATCCAATCAAAAAATGGGCAGAAGCCCTGAACAGACACTTCTCCCTCGAGGACATACAAATGACCAACAAATATATGAAAGGATGCTCAACACCACTAGTTATTCGAGAAATGCAAATCAAAACCACAATGAGATACCATTTCGCACCTGTTAGAATAGCTATAATCAACATGACAAGTAATAACAAATGTTGGGGAGGATGCAGAAAAAAAGGAACCCTCATACACAGCTGGTGTGACTGCAAATCGGTAAAGCCATTATGGAAAACAGTATGGAGGGTCCTCAAAAAACAGAATTGATCTACCATATGATCCAGCAATTCTTCTGCTGGGTATTTACCCCAAAGGCTTGAAAACCCATATCCAAAAAGATATTTGCACACTGATGTTCACAGCAGCATTATTCACTGTAGCCAGTACAGAAAGCAATTGAAGTGTCCTACAATAGATAATTGGATAAAGAAGCGGTGGTACATATATACAATGGAATATTACTCAGTCATAAAAAGAGATGAAATATTGCCATTTGTGACTATATGGATGGACCTTGAGATAATCAGCCTAAGTGAAATAAGTCAGACAGAAAAGGTTGAAAATCACATGATATTACTTATATGTGAGATATAAACCTAAAAGCAACAAATGCTCAAGACAAACTAACAGACTCATGGACATGGATAATAGACTAGAGGTTACCAGAGGGTGGGTAGATGGGAGGAGAGTTTAGGTACACAGGGTAAAAGGGTTCAAATATCTTGTGATAGAATGAAATCTAACAGTGGGTGGTGAACATACAATGTAAATATATATACCTTATTGTTAATATGTACTGCTGAAACTTATCGGATTTCATTAACCAATGTCAGTATAAAAAAATTAATTAATTAAAAAAAAACTATCATATGACCCAGCGATTCCACTTCTGTTCATTTATCAAATATTTTTACTTAATGATATATATTTCATCACTTAGCATATGGTCTAGTTTGATAATCATTCTATGTGAAGTTAAAAAGTTGTTTTCTGATGTTACTTGAGCGTAGTATTTTAGGAATGTCATATAGGTCCAATTTGTTGATAGTGTTGTTTATATCTTCTGTGTTTTAGCAGTTTTTGCGATTTCTCTCAGTTAACAATGGGTACAATATCTGTAATCGATATTGTTAATTTTTTAATTGCT
Organism: Pteropus vampyrus; assembly: GCF_000151845.1. Classification (NCBI taxonomy): domain Eukaryota; kingdom Metazoa; phylum Chordata; class Mammalia; order Chiroptera; family Pteropodidae; genus Pteropus; species Pteropus vampyrus. Next base: position 314,183 of record NW_011889171.1, read on the forward strand.
CCTTTGCTGCTGTCAGTTTTCACTTCATGTATTTTGAAAATTTGTTATTAGGATCATATACTTTTAGTATATTATTGTCTTCCTTTAAAGTACCCTTTGCATCACTCGTAACATTTTTATTTATATCTGGCAATTATTTTTGTTTCATAATCTGCTTTGTCTGATATTAATATAGCCACTGGCTTTCTTTTTGCATTGTTTTGCTTTCATTCTATTTGTACCCTTATATTTAAAGTGCAACACTTGCAGACGGTAGATATTTGGGTCTCATATTTATATAGTTTGCTGATGAATGAATCTTACTGTGCTTCTTTCATGAATATTTAATGTATTATTGACATGACTCATTTTAATTCTTCCATTTAATGATTGTATTTTAGTTGTTTTATGTGTTTGTGTTCATCCAAGTCCTCTTTTTCTGCTTTCTTTTCAGTTAGTTTTTAGTATTTCTTTTAAGTATTTTTTTTTTATTTTTTCTTGCCATGCCCTGCTTGTATTGCATCTCTGTGTTGAGGTTTGAATTGTACATTAATAGAGAGCCTAGAGTGAACATGTTACTCACTGTTGCTCTTCTTTTAAGCTATGCATCCTGTGGAGCTTTTTTGTCTAATGCCTGAAAACAACTGCTTTATATACTTTGTTCAGTTTTATAACTGTTTACAGTGGGAGGGCAAGTCTGATGCCACTTACAACAACAGCTGGCAATGGAATTTTGAGGTTAGTTTTTTGGATTCTCCTGATGTTCTTATTTGGTCCTTTTTCTACCTCATGGCCTTCATCCTTCTTTCCTCATCCTCTCTGATATCTTGATTCTAGCTAGCATCTAACTTTCACAGTTTGTGAATAAGTAACTTAAGGCTTTGTCTGAGAAAAATCTGAGGGCATGATATTTTTGAGTCATTTTCATGATCATTGGGATTCTAGAAGATTCCATAACCTCTATGAGTCCTAGGACTTCATCTCTGGTAGTGGAATGTATGCAAGTAAGCAATATTTATTGGATATTCATTGGTTATCTACTGTGTAGTAGCTGTTTTGAGAATATACATGAGAATATTAACCTATACATTTCTTTCCCCTCCTCCTACTTTTATAACTGATATGAAGGAGAATGGGATTTGATGGTTAAATCAACACCTTGAACTGCCAGCACAAATCCTTTGTGGAATGAAAGAGGTAAACAAGGAAAAGGATAAAGTAAGAGCTATAAGAGTTGGGAATTTCAGCATGAGAATTAACTCAAGAAGAGACAAAGCAGAAGGAGGCAAAGCATTTGGAAATGCATCACCCACATTCATAGATAACCTTCTCTAGAAGTCTTCCTGACCTATTACTGGGCTGAGTAAATATTTCCTGTTTTTACTTCTGATTCCCTCTTCTCTGTTCTTAATCTATACTTGAAAAGGTTTTCTGTTCATAATGTATCTTTATGGGTACAGTGTGGTTTTTAGTTTGGCACTTCATAGATTCACCAGTCAATGAATTTGTCTATCAGGAATTGATTTGGATATTATTTTAGGTACTTCTACCATACTGGGACTTTCACTTATTTTGATAATTTAGAACTTCTGTTAAAAATAAACTATTTAATAAGTAAACTATACATGTTGTATGGACTCTACTTACTGAGGACTTATAGTAAACTAAAAAGAACAATAAATTGTAAATCAAGAAACTAGAATTCTTGTCCTAGCTCTATCATTAAGTGTGTGACCTTTGAAAAGTCACTTAATATGTAAGATAGATGGTCCCAAAGACCTGTTCCAGCTATGAGATTCCATGTGCAAGCAAGCTTTCTTTATTTTTTCATCTCTCATTTTGAGATGAAGATTGCATGTATGACTTCTTGGTATTACTAAGAACAGAATGTCTCAGTGGACAAACTTGTAAGCTCAACACAAACTCACTCCCTATTATCTGCTTTACCTTAATTTTTCTGTTTCCCTTAACCCCATTATCTTCTAGCATTCTGAAATTTTTGTTGTTGTCTTTCCAGGTTAGACTTTAGCCTACATTTTACATTTTTTTTTTAAATTTTATATTAGTTTCAGGTATACAGTACATTGCTTAGATATTTATATAGTTTATGAAGTGATACCCCTGATCACTCTAGCATTCATCTGTTTAGCCTACATTTAAAAAAGTTTTTTATAACTCTGAGTGTATCTTGTAAAGTCAGGACTTGAGTTTTTGTATATCGGTGATTCCAAGTAGCTTGGTTATCAATAAAACAATTGCATCGACTCCCACTCTTAAGACAGCAGCTCTCAGAGACAGCAATTCACTCAACTAAGATTACATTGCCAGTGAGGAATAATGTAAACTGTTTATCACTTTCTCTGTAGAAGCCAAAAGGATACTGTTTCAATCTCAAAATGACAGCCTTTGTCCTTAACTAAGCAAAATGGAACAATAAAATTCAGCATGTAGCCAAGTAGGGTGTGTGTGTGTGTGTGTGTGTGTGTGTGTGTGTGTGTGTGTTTACAAAAGTAAAAAAGAACCTCGTGAAATTGTGTTGATGTTGTACCTTCTGTTGATGGGCGTGCCTTAAAAGAAAAAAAAAAAAAGAATTGCTATAAGTACAGGGAGTTAATGTTTTCCAATGTCACAGGTAAAATGACAATTATAATTACCTGACATTTAGAGTGTTTATCTCTCAGTAAACCCAATTCTACTTAAACGTTTTCTTTAAAAAGTATGGTAAGCTTGGCAAATTAAGGTACTATTCAAAAAATGCCAAAAGATCCAGTTCATTCTATCAAAAGTTCATCCCCTAATCTGGTTAGTTTGATTCTGGAACTATAAATATTCCTACTTGAATGAGTATTTGATTATTGTGGCAATATAGAGAGGAGAGTGTGATTTTTAGGCCAACTTAATAACACAGGAATTTGAAACTGGCAGGAATCTTAGATATCCGTTTGTACATCTTTACTTACATATGAGAAAATCTAGGTCCTTAAAAATGTTTAAATAATACCCTAAATAACTATAATAAAAGAGGAGATTTTGGGATAGGATTTAATTATAATAATAATTTTGAGCATTTAATCTGTGATATTTTTAAATTTTGAGATTTAATCTGTGATATACTCCAATTAATACTTGGAACATATTATATCATTTAATTCTAAAAAAATCATGACTTGAATTAGGTACTATTATTGTTTCTATTTTAGGGCCACCAAAACTGATGCATAGGTAGGATAAGTGACTTAACCAATGTCATATAGTTAGTATGTGATAGAATTGGTATTCAAATCCAGGCAGTCTGATTAGACCTAACCACTACCTTACATTTCCTACCAATCAATGGGTAGATTTTTGAATTTGTAAACAACGATCAAAATATAAACTATCGTGGGTCTGTTCCCCAGAAAGATACACCTTCACCCTAAATATTACTGACCAATCTCAGTAGTAAACTATATTCTTTTAGATCTTTTTTGTCTAGGGTGGACAGAAATGTTACTTAACTCTTAAGTATCAGGATTTATCTAGTATAAGCCACTTATTTATCTTTTAATACAGAATCTGGCATTATTTATGGTTTGTTCTACATCATTATTTGCTGTGTGGTAGTGGCTAAGCACTGTGGCTAAACACAGTTGCTAAACACAGGCTTTGGAGTCAGACAGACGTAAGTAGGTCTTCCCTTTATTAGTTTTATAACCTTGGTGATTGAGTTACTTGGTTTTGCCTTTGCCTAGTCATAGTTACCTAACTCCCCTCCCCTTAGTTTCCTCATCCTGGATATGGGGATGATAATAATACCAATTGAGAATGATAATGTTATCTACTTCATAAGGTTGTTGTGAGGGTTAAGTTAAAATGATAAAGCCCTTAGCTCAGTGCCTACCATATAGTAAATCCTAAAAGATTTTCCTTGTTCATATTTTATTATTCTTACTATTATTATTTATTTTCTATGCACTGTCATTCTTGGTCGAGGGCTTTCTTTGTCAGGTCCTTAACCAAACACATCTTTACTTCCATCCATTCTTTTGATGAATAGCATATAATTGGGGGTGGGGAGAGATTGGTTGGATGAGTTGCAAATTCTTTAAGGGATTTGCATCTCTTGCTAAACTTTACTCTGTTTCTGACTCTATATCTAAACTGGATTTTGCCCCGATGACTCATATTAAGCTGATGATTTCTATAGCAACAGCACTGAGGGCTAACTCTGTAATAAATATTTGGCATGTGTGATATCATTTAAAACCCTTTCTGGGTAGCTCAATAATAAGATATATATTTTTAGATGGAATCAATACTAGCCTACCTGATTCTATTATTATTTCTCTAGAACATATTCTCTTTTCTGCAGAGTACGTTTCCAAAAGTGAAACTCTGATCATGTCTAGCTCCCTTCTTTGAACTCTTCAAGATTTTTCTCATTGTCTTAAGACAGTAGTTCTCAAATTATGGTCTGTGAGATCCCTAGAGATCTATGAGATAAATTGCAAAGTCAAAACAATGTTCATAATATTGAGATTTTTTTGCAATTTTAATTTTCATTCTTTCATTACTGTACAGTAGAATTTTCCAGAGGTTATGTGGCATTACAATAGATTGCTGAAATTAGATGTGAGCTTCAGCCTGTTTTCTATATAAGCCATATATTGAAGAAAATTATAAAATCCTATGGCCATACTAAGGACCTACAGTGAACTAAAGATTATTAGATGGTAAAAAGTGGTCCTGGTGGTTCCACACCAAATTCTTTCCACGTGTCTTTATTTTATTGAACCTGTGCAGAGGGACTTAGCAAAGCAGTCTATGACTATATATTAAGTGCAAAGCCCAAACTCCGAACAATTGAAGAACAGTTACATATAAATTGTAATATGTGTATAAAATATTATGAACATATTAAAAATGATATGATCTACATGGAAAAATGTTCAAAACATTAAATTTAAAAGCAGGAAATATACATATAAATATATTTATATTAAATAAATAAATATATTTATATTATATTAAAATATATATATATATATATATATATATATATATATATATATATATATATATATATATATATAACACATCTCCTGAATTTCCTATTTCTTACTATTTTGTACAGCAAGATGGACTTTATCCTCACAATTGCCTTCTTGGCAATTATGAAAGCCGGAAGCTATGTAAGGCAACTTTTGTAACATAACTTGAGGCTGGAAAAAAGATAACAGTTCTTTAAACATAATAAAGTATAGGAGATAATGATAAGAGGAAGCGACTCTTCCCAGTATAAAGACTGTTTTGTTTATTCAAGAATACACCTGAATCACAGTTCTCATTGAGGGCTTATTTTTGTCCCTTGTTTCCCACTCAAAGATCCAAAACCCCCAGTTCTCCATCCACTTTGTCAAACTGAACAAAACACACAAACTTACTGACAATTACTACCACATGGCCAGACACAAAGGGAAGGACTTTGGTTCTAAATGACCAGGAAACAATGGGGAATGAAAGAAAACAGGTATAACTGAAGTGCTGGCTACATATACTAATGTATGTAACAAATATATTTTTCCTGGCTCTCACTTGCCATTCAATTTATGGAGTTTTAATACACAAAAGTTTATCATTTTCAATATAGTCAAGTATATGAATCATTCCCTTTGTGCTTTTATGTTTAAAAAATCTCTTTTTATACTGATTCTGGTTATTTTTACCTATTTTTCTACTTTTAATGATTTCATTTACTATATTAAATGTTAATATATCTGGTGTACACATGTGTGTATATACTCATATCTGCAAATACTTTTTAACTATAATAAATTGGTTCGTTATTTATTCTTACTAAGCCTTATTTCCTAGCCCGCACCGAACTTAAATGTTAATTCAAAGATAATTCAGAGGCCATATTACTAAATCAAATGCAATGCTTTGTTATCAATCATTGTTATCAATTTTTTTGATGAGGAGGGAGTAATGTTTTAAGCATTTTGCTTCATAATATGCTACTTATACTGTATTATACTTTGCTTTTAGGAAATTGTGAATTTTATATAAAGCATATTGCACTATAATTTTTTTTTACAATTTAAATGACTGAAAATAGTCATGGTTGCTATTTTTACATAGAATTTCTGATTATCAGATATGGATTATTGATGTTAAATGCAAGGTGCCTATATTTCATCAGTATCACACTTATTTAAACATCCAAACTGTATCAATTTGGGGAACTCAGTATTTTATATTCATTATCTGGATAATGTGTCAATATGACACATTTTAATTATTGTTTCTTTTATAATATATTTAGGATCTGGTACTTTTTCAAACTTCTTTTTGCAATTTATATTGCATCTTCAAATTTTAAAAAATCCAGCCATATTTTTATTGTAATTAAATTAACCTACATGTTAAATATTAAGTTAATTTGCAATTCTTCCTACTTTTTTTTCTATCAAGGAATAATTATTAATGTAGACTTGTATCTACTTTAGGAAAATTTTGAAGATTTTCTCATGTAGCCATTCCACTTTTCTTCTATTGTTAATTGTATGCATTGATTTTTAATATATGTATATGTATATACATATGTCTGTATAAATAAAAATGCATTATCTATGTAGTGAGATTTCATATATATAGCAAATATTAATACTCATTATAAGAAATGGAATTTTCTTCACTATATCTTCTGACTATTTCTAGCATCTCTTGGTCCATCTCATATTTTATCTACTTGCTTCTCTAGTTTCCTCAGTAATCATTATCTATAAATAATGATAAGTTACTTCCTTTAAATTTTTGTTTGTTTTTTCACATCTTATATTACTCAAAACTTTTAGAACTTTTTTTAAGTTGGAAACAGTTAGTGAATTTTATCAAATACCTTTTGAGTAGCTATAGAAATTTTCACGTTTTTTCTACTGTATCTTATTGATATTTTGAATTATTAACTTATGCATAATAAACCACAGCTACATTCATTTAATAAATCAGTAAGATTATTTGCTAATACTTTATAATATTTTTCATATATATTCATAAATGTGATTGTTTTATAATTTTTCCCTATATGTGTTATGTTTTGGTATGGAGATGTCTAAATTCCATGAAATCAATTGAGAAACTTCTATTTTCATCTATAAATTAAAATAATTTCTATGCCATGGCAATTATATGTTACTTAAAATTTAGAGAAGTATCCGGGCTTGGAAACTTCTTTGATGATACTTGTTTCAAAACATTTCCATTTTTCCCCATGTATTGATCTTCTCAGGATTTTGCATTTTTACTAATTAACTATGGTAATTCATTTGTTGAGAGAGTTACTTATCTAACTAAGTTTTTCATATTTATATTTTTTTCTTAAAGAAATTTTTTAGAGCAGTTTTGGGTTCACATTAAGATTGAAAGGAAGGAACAGAGATTTCCCATATACCCCTTTCCCCTATGGATACATAGCCTCCCCCATTATCAACATCCCTCACCAGAGTGGTACATTTGTTACAATTGATGACTCTGTATCGACACATTAGTCCAGGTTCATATTTAACATCACTCTTGGTGTTGTACATACTTTGTGTTTGGACAATGTATAATTACTATTGTAATATTATACAAAGTATTTTCACTGCCCTAAAAATCCTCTGCGCTCTGCCTGTTCATCTCCCCCACCACCCACATCACTAGCAAACACTGATCATTTCATTGTCTCCATAGTTATGCCTTTTCCAGAATGTCATATAGTTAAAATCATATAGTATGCAGCATTTCAGATTGGCTTCATTCTCTTAGTAATATGCATTTACATTTCTTTTATGATTTTTCATGGCTTGATAGCTCATTTCTTTTTAGCACTAAATAATATTGTATCATCTGAATGTACAACAGTTTCTTTATCCATTTCTGAAAGACCATTCGATTGTTTCCCAGCTTTGGTAATTATGAATAAAACGGCTATAAACATCCATGTGCAGGTTTTTGTTTGGACATGTTTTCAACTCCTTTGGTATATATGAAGGACTGTATTGCTGAATCGTATGGTAAGGGTATGTTTAGTTTGCAAAAAACTGCCAACAGTCTTCCAAAGTGGCTGTACAATGTTTTATTCTTACCAGCAGTGAATTAGAGTTTCTGTTGTTGCGCATCTTCACCAGCATTAGGTGTCATCAGAGTTTTGGGTTTTGGCCGTTGTACTAGGTATGTGGTGATGCTTCATTGTTTTAATTTGTATTTCCCTGACGACATATGATGTAAGCATCTTTTCATATGTTTATTTGCCATCTGTATGTCATCTGTGGTGTGGTGTCTGTTAAGATCTTAGGCCCATTTCCCCCAAGCATTATTGAGATATAATTAACATATAACATAGCATAAGTTTAAGGTATGTATGTCATGTTTATATATATATATATATATATATATATATATATATATATATATATATATATGCATTGTGAAATGATTACCACAATAAGTGTAGTTAACATATAGATTACTTTATATATTTACCTTTTAATTTTAATGAAAGAACACTTATGGCCTACTCTCTTAAAAGCTTTGAAGTGTATAATATAGTATTGCTAACTATAGTCATCATGCTGTATATTATATCCCCAGAATTTATTCATTTTCTAACTGGAATTTTGTACCCCTTGAACAACATCCCTCATTTTCTCCACCTCCACCCCTGGCCAGCCTCTGGCTACCACCATTCTACTTTCCATTTCTGTGAGTTCAGCTTATTTTGATTCTAGATATAAGTGAGATCATATGGTATTTATCTTTCTATGCCTTATTTCACGTAGCATAATACCAAAAAGGTCCATACATGTTGTTGCAAACAGCAAGGTTTCATTTATTTTTATGGCTGAATGATATTTTATTTAGCCGTAAGTATATAATAGTGCATCTATACTACATCTTGTTTATTTATTCATCTATTGATGGACTCTCAGACTGTTTCCATGTCTTGGCTAGTATGAATTGTACTGCAATGAATATGGGGTGTAGATATCTCTGTGAAATTCTGATTTTATTTTCCTTAGATATATACCCAGAAGTGGCATTATTGGTTCACATGGCAGTTCTATTTTTAATTTTTTGAGAAAACCCCATATTATTTTCTAAAATGGGTGTACAAATTTACCTTTTTACCAAAAATGTGCAAAGATTTCCTCTTAACAGTCTCACCAACACATGGTATCTCTTGCCTTTTTTTTTTATAATAGCCATTCTAACAGGTGTGAGGAGAAATTGTAGTTTTGATTTGCATTTCCCTGATGATAACTGATGTTGAGCATCTTTTCATATACCTGTTGGTCATTTGTATGTCTTTTTTGGAAAAAAATGTCTATTGAGGTCTTCTGTTCATTCTCTAATATTTTTAATTGAGTTGTATGAGTTCCTTATATATTTTTTGATGTTAACCACTTATCAGATAAGTAGCTTGCAAATATTCTTTCCCATTCCATAGGTTGCCTTTTCATTTTGCTGTTTCTTTTGCTGTGCAGAAGCTTTTTAGTTTGATATAGTCCTACTGTTTATTTTTTTCTTTTGTTTCTTGTCTATTTTTGTGCCATATCTAAAATATTGTTGCTAAGATTAATGCCAAGGAGATTTTTTTCTTTCTGTATTTTTTCCTAGGCATTTTATAGTTTCGGGTCTTACATTTAAGTCTTTAATCCATTTTGAATGAGCTAAGCTCTCACTTACCTATTCTCACTTTCTCCATGGGTGAAATCAGACTGAGGAGTTCTGTCTTAGGGAAGGGGTTATGTGGGTAAAGTGAAACTATTCCTCTTACCCTCCCTAATGTATCCAATATTGGATATCCTTTGCTCCAAAAGGGTGCTGGTACTTTATTACTGGAATTCTGGACTTCCATGCTTCTCTAAGGTACTCCTATTTTTCCATTTTGGTAACTTCACTTTATTTATATTTTTACAATTTTAAATTATAATGCTTATATTTTAATCACCTTTCACTTTGATCAGTTTTAGTTGTGTTTATTTATTTATTTTTTATTAAGGCCTTACAGAAATATGTTTATTTTGTAGTTTTATTTTCTTTGTAAAGCCATGTGTTTTTCCTATCCTGTTGAGAATAACAAGTCTTTTAAAGTAAAATTTAAATTTTCTCTATTAAGTAACTTTTAAAAGTTCATTTCTCTTATTAAACTAAAAAGATCAACTTTTTTGGTAGTATAACAGTTTTTATAGTTCATGTATAACATCAGGGTATTTTATTTGCTTTTGCTTTGCTGGAATTACTTATTAAAGAGATCTCTTTAGAACCATCGTTTGCCAATAAACAAGCATAAGGATTGTGCTTCTACCTTCTCAATATCCATTTGGTAGCATTGCCAGATCATTTCAAAAGAAGTAATATATAGTAAAGGTTACATACCTGTTAACTCTTTAGCAAATTGGAATAGTATCACATGGTGCAAGTCTCTGTATGAAACGCAGATCCCTTCAGAGCACTTCTTGATATGTAGACAGGAAAGCTTAAATTTTAGACTCTGTTGTTAAAAACCAGCTTAAATTAAGCAATGGTATCTTCGAATGTCCATAGAACCCCTTCTTTGATCTGTCCTTGAGAACAGGTTGTGTGGGTAAGTTCTATTCTAATTTCTAGTTATTTGTTTTAGTATGGCTTTGCTGAACTGAGATTTAGTTGCCTACTTCCTGTAGAGGAATGGCTACACATGGTGCTCTGGCAATCTTCTCCATATCTACACAGGCCACACAAGCAAAGGCTTATACCAAAACTTATGTGAATCTTAGTGAATATCGTCTGTTTCTCCTGAAATGTGAAAGGATGAGAGGCCTGAGAATAGCTGCCATCTTCAACTCACTTTTCTACCTCCCTGAAAGGCCATCAGGAGGCAGTTTCTCATCACTTTCCATGTTCTGATAATGTATGGGACTTTCAGTCCTGTGCCCCCCAGAACAGAACTATTGACTATAAAACCTCTTAGCTTCAGTCTAGAATTGGCTCCTCAGCAACATTGTAGTTGCCTACCCCTTTAGTTTTGGTGTCTTGGGGAGAATCATGTGGAGTGGCACCTTTGGCTATTATTCCTTTTGTTCTCTGCATACTTAATAAAATGTATGAAAAATCTAATGGTGGTTCCTTGTATATTTACTGGTCAAATCGGTCAAGCATTGTCCTTAGCCATGGCTCTATGGTCACAGTAATTAAGATCTCTACAACTCCTTTAACATTCTGAACTAAAGAATTAATATTATAATACCTACTGTATCTGCACTAGAACAGTGGCTCATAATTTTTTGTATGGTATCAACCTTGAGTCTCTAGTTAGTGTGGAGACAATAGGAAAAGTATCATTTGTCTCTTCATTGTCCATCAGGATATTGGGTTTGCTCTCTGTCAAGTGACAGTGCTTAAGTCAGGAACTATTGATGGTTCTGATTTCCATTTTAAAATAATAAGTTTTGTATGACATTTTACCTAAAGAATTATACAGATTTAATGCAATCCCCATCAAAATCTCATTGCATTTTTTAAAGAAATAGAAAAAAAATCATCAGATTTGTATGGAAGCACAAAGACTCCAAATTGCCAGTCATCCTGAGAAAAAGAACAAGGCTAGAGGCATCACTCTGCTTGAATTCAAATTATACTACAAAGTGACAATCAAAATAGCATGGTATAGGAGAAAAACATACACACAGGCCGATGGAACAGAGTCGAGAGTACATAAGTAAACCTATGTTTATATGGGCAAATATTTTTTGACAAATGAGCCAAAAACATACAGTGGAGGAAGAAAAGCCTCTTCAATAAATGGTGCTGGGAAACTGGAAAGCCACCTGCATGCAAAAGAATGAATCTAGACTGCTGTCTATTACCATACACCAAAATTAACTCAAAATGAATTAAGAACCTGAATATAAGACCTGAAATAATGAATTGCATAGAAGAAAACATAGGAACTAAACTCGTAGACCTTGGAGTTAAAGAGGATTTTATGAATTTGACTTCAAAGGCAAAGGAAGTAAAAGCAAAAATAAATTAATGGGACTGCATCAAACTAAAAAGCTTCTGAACAGCAAAAGAAACCGTCAACGACATAAAGAGAGAACCAACCAAATGGGAAAACATATTTGCAAGCAACACCTCTGACAAGGGCCTAATATCCAAAATATACAAAGAACTCATACAACTCAATAACAACAGCAACAACAACAACAACAACAACAAAATGATTCAATCAAAAAATTGGCTGAGGACCTAAACAGACACTTCTCCCAAGAAGACATACAAATGGCCAATAAATATATGAAAAGATGCTCAACATCGCTAGCTATTAGGGAAATGCAAATCAAAACCACAATGAGATACCATCTCTCACCTGTTAGGATAGCTGTTATCAACAAGACAAGTAATAATAAATGGTAGAGAGGATATGGAGAAAAATGAACCCTCGTATACTGCTGGTAGGACTGCAAATTAGTACAGCCACTATGGAAAACAGTATGGAGGTTCCTCAAAAAACTAAGAATTGATTTACCATATGGTCCAGCAACCCCTTTACTGGGTATTTACCTCAAAGTCTTAAAAGCTCATATCCAAAAAGATATTTGCACACCAATGTTCATAACAGCATTATTCACAGTGCCAGGACATGGAAGGGACCAAAGTGTCCTATGATAGATGATTGGATAAAGAAGCAGTGGTACATGTATACAACGGAATATTACTCAGCCATAAGAAGAGATGAAACACTGACTTTTGCGACAACGTGGGAGGACTTCGAGATAATTATGCTAAGCAAAATAAACCAGACAGAAAAAGTTGAAAATCAAATGATATCATTGATATGTGGGATATATACATAAAAGCAACAAATGGACAGGACAAACAGAGACTCATAGACATGGACAATAGACTAGTGGTTACCAGTGGGTAGGGGGGAGTGGGGAGGAGGAGTTAGATGGGATAAAAGGGGTCAAGTACATGGTAACAAAGAAATCTAACTATGGGCAGTGAACACACAATGCAATGTGTATGTTTGTGTATGTGTGTGTGTATGTGTGTGTGTGTGTGTGTGTGTGTATGCCATACTGTTGAATTGTACACCTAAAACTGGATTTTGTTAACCAATGTCATCATAAAATAAATAAATAAATACATACATACATACATACATACATACATACATAAATAAATAATAAAATAATAGGTTTTTTGATTAGTGAAAATATATCCTGGTGGGTTGTCAATTTTGGATTTTAGAGTGGTTACCAGCTTTTGCTAAATTTTCATGGAGAGCTGAGCCAGAGTCAGTATCAGATTTTACTTCAAACAGAAGCCTTATCAAGCAATATTTTATATACTAATAATAACAATAAATTGGACTTACTGATGACTTACTTTGTGCAAGGAACTGTGTTCAGAGCTATATATGTATTCTCTCCTTTATTCCTCTAAGGAAGCTTGTGAGAAGGAGTTACAATTTTTGTCTCAACTTTAAATATAATGAAACTGAGATTTTCGTAAGATTAAATGACATTTGTTAGTAAAGGCTTTGTCAATGCAAAAATTCTGGCCTTTGAGATGGTTTTATTTTTTAAATAATTTAGGGGAGGAAAGCTTTTTCTCTACCCTTCTGAGTTTTTGGCAGAGACCCCTGTAATAAGGCAGGTTAATAAGAGAACAAGCAGAATTTTATTAACATGTGTGTCTCATAAATACATGAAAGATACCCAGGAAAAAATGAGTAACTCAGAGAGGTGGCTTAGAACTTTGGCTTAAATACTTTCTTTAGCTAAAAACAAAAGAAGAAAAGTGTATGTGTGTGGAATGGGGAAATTATAAGAGTATCAGGAAAGATATTGTAAAGAAGAATAAGATTTGTTACTCAGATTTAGTCAGTGCCTTCTTCACTGATTTTTCTTCTCTCAATTTAGTGAGCCTTCTATTCCTTGTACAGAGGGAGACACACTTACAATGGATATTTTCTTTAAAAATGTAAATTTTCTTTACAAAAGAGTAACTTCTACTGTTTTCAGAACTTTCCCTGTGTCTATTATTTCTTAAAATAATCTTAAGCCAAAGGCATATTTAGGGGTGGCACATTCTACTTTTCAATAACAATACTTTGGTATTCTGATTATATAAATCAATATCTATACTATTAGCTAAATATTCCAACCTTGAGAGTTCTTATACTTTCAATTTAATAAAATCATAATTTTATGCCTGGCAATGTGAGAATTAACCTTGGACTGTGATAAATTTAGAAAGAGGGATGTGTGTTTGTTGGTTTCAGTTTTATATTCCACATATGAGTGAAATCATATGGCTTTCAAATTTTTGTATCTGACTTATTTCGATTAAAATGATTATCTCAAGATATCAATACTGTCGCAAATGTCAGTATTCTTAACCAATGTCACCCTAATAATTTTAATTAAAAAAAAAGGAAAGAGTGATACATCTTTGTGAGGACCTGTCTTGGAATCTAGATGTCATTCCCTGGCACCATTTTAGTCTGTTCATTGATTGGGCACATTTTCAGGTGAAGTTCTGTAAATAGTTATCACTACTGTGTATGATCATTACAAAAGTACGCTATAATATCCTTACTCAGAAGAGAAATATTGTTATAATTATTATATCATCTTTTGCAAGGAAATACAATGCGTATTTAGAATTAGTGCTATAATGACAATTGAAACCAGCTTTTCCGATTAGCCTTCAGTTGTAGAAGACTCTTTGATGAGATTAACTTTATTCAATTTAAATGAGTTTTTATTGAAATAGCCCTTGAACATAGTGTACAGGGATGTGTGTGCCATACAGCTGTGAATCCTGGAAGCCTCAGTTCTTTAGTGGTTCCCCCAAGGATTTCTGTTAGTCATCTTCCATGCAGGTCAGCACAGGTGGCATCTCCAGGCTCATATCTGCTCTTCCAGGAGGGCTCAGAAAGGGATTTTTGCCCAAATTTTCATTTTACTTTTCTCACAACTATTCAAGACAGTAGTGTTTCTGATAAATTCTCAAGCACACACATTATTTTGAAGTTGAAACTTTAATTTTGATATAAACTTCAGACAAGTTGAATTAGCATATTTATTTCCTCCCTATCAAGTTTTGCCCTTCACTTGTTCACCTTGCCTAGACGAGCAGAAAAGACACATTTACAAAAGGTAATAACCTGGTAAAGCCAACTCACTCGCCATCCTGGGTCCCTGAGGTGTCAGTGACACATTGTGCTAATCTTTTCAGGGTTCATCGCCCTTTATATGAGGCTCTTGAAGAGGCATTGCTTATCCTACTGAACTATATCTCCCAACCACTTTTGCAGTGTGGATAAGAATATAGAATTTGGTATCATAGAGATGTGTCTTTTAATCTCTGCTATGTCACAAGTGTGTACCTGCATTAGTCCTTAATCTCTTAAATCCTGTTTACTAATCTGTTAAATAGGGGTAGTAATATGTTCTATCATATGTGATATTAAGTGATTATCATAGTGCTTGGAAAGCAGTAAGTAATCAAAATTGTTGGATATTAGTACTGTAACATTTTTCCTCTCCAGCATTAGAATAAAGAATACATTCAGAAGTAACAGTGGCTCAGTCAGTGTCAGTGATTCTCAATAA
The DNA here is from genome assembly GCF_000151845.1 of Pteropus vampyrus. Classification (NCBI taxonomy): domain Eukaryota; kingdom Metazoa; phylum Chordata; class Mammalia; order Chiroptera; family Pteropodidae; genus Pteropus; species Pteropus vampyrus. Next base: position 329,791 of record NW_011889171.1, read on the forward strand.
AGGGAAATGAGAACAAGAGGGGCAATTTGAACAAGCCCCCAGGAAATTCTGAAATGTGATCCAAAGGAAGTGTGCTGCAACAGAGGAAAAAATCATTGCTCCAATGGTAAAATTTCAGACATTGTGGCACTGAGATTATTTAAATATTGGGGGGCAACTAGGGAATTGCAAGGCACCCTGGAGATCATGGATATGTCATTGTTTCTCAAATGTGGCCTATGGATCACTTTCATTAGGCTTGCCTAGGGAACTGGTTAAAAATGCAGATTCCTAAGGCCTTTGTCACTCCAAACCTACTGCTGTAACAGAATTTCTTTAGAGGATGACCCAGTGTTATATATTCTCAAAAAGTGTTCCAGGTAGATTCTGTTGCACTAAGATCTGAGAACCATTGAATAGTCCAGCTGTATATACTGTCTACAAGAAAGGTCAATCTAGAACCTTGGGAGGGGGTAAATAAGTGATTAATTGTCCACAGTTCTAATCAGTATAGCAATAATAGTGATATACTTTGCAGAACTCTTTACTGTAGTATAGACTGGGGGAGGATCCCAGGGGAAATCACAGTAGGACATTCTATTCACTTGTATCTAGGTCGGTCCCAACCTCATGAGGAAAATTTCTTCTCAGTTTCAAGTTCAATCCGATCCTTTGTTCCAGTAAAGACGGTACCTGGCTTGTCTCCGTCCAAAAAACTTCAGAGAATGTTCAGTCAATTCTACCCTCTGCCTATTATCTCTCCTGCTATTTGATTTATTGAGCTACTCAGTGCCTCCCCTTGAAAGTATTTTGCCCTTCCCTTGCTGGGCCAAGGATTAGGCCAAATACAGACCCACAACTATTTGTAGGATCCCCTGAGGCTTTATTTCTTTCTTTTCCCTCATCCCTTTTTCATCACTGCCACCATAGACAACATTCCTGGCTGCTGCCACTCTTGATCTCTCTGAAAGTGATAAAATTTCATTTTTCTCCACAAAAACAATCAGAAGAAAAATAAACAACCATAAAATAATCAAGTAGAGTCCTAAAATTCTCCGATGGCATGTACCCAGTTTCTCTCGAGTATCCCTCAGTTTATCACAGAAAGGTTAGTAATAACAACCCCTGGAGTTACTGCTTTAATTCTTCACCCTGGGTTTTGAAGGGTCTTCTTAGGAAGGTATTCGGGTTAAGAAAATTCTCATAATCATTGATATAGCATTACTAGATAGTACTCCTTACTTTTTAAAATTATATTTGTAGCCAACTTAGGTTACATGTTTCAAAGATAGTAACTATCACTACCCATGATTGCTAATATTGTCACTACTTCCATGACTAATACCACCAACAGTACTATAATTGATTAACATTTATTGAGTGCTTACATTGTGTAAGGTGCTGTTCCAAGTTTTTTTACCTATAGTACAGCATTTAATCCTAACAACAGCAAGATGAGCTAGGTTTTATAATTATTGCCACTTTTTAAATGAGGTTACTGAAATATAGAGGAATTATTTGTCAAAATTCATACATCTAGTAAGTAATTGAATTCAGAACCCAAATAGTACACCTAAATTTTTACTGTTATTGCAGTCTTCCAGCAAGGAGGAAATATTTTTTCACCCCTAAGTAGTCCTGGTCAATGAATATAGCCTTTCAGAAAATATTTGTAGTACCTGATGCCTTTTGTCCATAGATTCTGTCAAATGGTGAGCAGTTTATCACTCAGTTGTTGGTTCATAAAATCCTTAGCTATATTTTTCTTTGTTGAGGAAAATAGCACAGGGGTTTTATTATTAACAATGTTATATTTGAAAACTGAGGCATGGAGAGCCAAGACCAAAGCTAGAATGTAAGCCAAGTTTTCAGCATTATATTGTCAGACTAGAGGTTAGGAGAGAATGGATGAGGTGATAGGGTCTTACTGATAAGTTTCCAGTCATGGGACTATTTACTATCTAGTAATTCAGGAGACACAAGTACATCACAGTACAGATTTATGTTTCAATAGCAATTAACTTCCTATCATCTCTCTTGAACTATTAATACTATTTATAATGTCAGGATAGTTATTTGACATTTGAAGGTGCAATTTGTAAAACATTGATCTGTGCCTTAACAATCAATGCATCACTTTCTATTAAGCATTGTTTTGTGCAGCCAATTTTTTTGTTTTTTGTTTTTAATTTTTTTAAAAGTAAAAATTTATTTTTAGAGCGATTTTTTTTAGTTTCACAGTAAAATTGAAGGGAAGAGATTTCCCATATACCCCTGATTCCACACATGCATAGCCTCTTTCATTGTCAACATCCTCCACCAGTGTGGTATATTATTACAACTGGTGAGCCTATATTGATACATCATTATCACTCAAAGTCCATAGTTTACCTTAGCGTTCACTCTGGGAGTTGCACATTCTATGGGTTTAGACAAATGCATAGCATATACCCAATATGATATCATAAAGAGTGTTGTTTCTGCCCTAAAACTCCTCTGTGGCCCACTTATACATCCCTCCCCAAACCCTTATATCTAGTTTTTTGTAATACTTTTTTGTATTTTCAAGTACAGTTGTGATACACTATTATATCATTAGTTTCAGGCATACAACATAGTGATTAGACATTTATATAACTTGCAAAGTGATCACCCCAATAAATCTAGTAACCACCTGACACCATACATAGTTACAACAATATTATTGACTATATTCCTTATGCTATACTTTACAACCCCATGACTATTTTGTAACTACCAAATTATACTTCTTAATCTCTTCCTCTTTTTCACCCATTCCTCCAAACCCCCACCCATCTGGCAACCATCAAAATTTTCTCTATGAGTTTGTTTATTCATTTATTTTGTTCATTAGATTCCACATGTAAATGAAAGTATATGGAATTTGCTTTTCTCTATCTGACTTACTCTACTCAGCATAATACCTTCTAGGTCCATTCATGTTGTTGCAGATGGCAAAAATTCATTCTTTTTATGTTTGAGTAAAATTCCATTTTATATATGTACCACTTCTTTATACATTCATCCATTCATGTGCATCCAGCTAGCCTCCATATCATGACTATTGTAAATAATGCTGCTATGAACATATGAATGTGAATGTCCTTTCAAAATAGTGCTTGGGTTTCTTCAGGTGAAAACACAGAAGTGGGATTACTTGTCCTTCTTTGTCTCTTGTTATAGCCTTTGATTTAAAGTCTGCTTTGGCTGGTATGGGTATTGGTACCCTAGTTTTTTTTTTTTTTTCATTTCCATTTCCATGAAATGTGTTTTTCCTTCCATTTCTTCTAGACTGTAAACCTTTTAATCTAAATCATTTTATTAATTTTTTTAATGGTGACATTGGTTAATGAAATCCAATAATTTCAGCTGTACACATTAACAGTAAAGCATATATATATTTACACTGTGTTCACCTCCCATAGTTAGATTTCTTTCTGTCACCATGTATTCAATGCCCTAAACACCATCTACCTCCCCGCACCCACATCCCCCATACCCTCTGGTAACAACTAGTCCATTGTCCATGTCTATGAGTCTCTGTTTGTTTGTCTTGTTTATCTGTTGCTTTTAGGTTTATACCCCACGTATCAGTGATATCATATGTTTATGGACTTTTTCTGTTGGGCTTATTTCACTTAGCATGATTATTTCAAGGTCCATCCATGTTGTCTCAAATGGCAGTATTTCATCTCTTCTTATGACTGAGTAATATTCCATTGTATATATATACCACTGCTTCTTTATCCAATCATCTATCATAAGACACTTTGGTTGCTTTCATGTCTTGGACACCGTGAATAATGCTGCTATGAACACCGGTGTGTAAATATCTTTTGGGATATGAGTTTTCAAGTCCTTGGGGTAAATACCCAGCAGAGGAATTGCTGGATCATATGGTAAATCAATTCTTAGTTTTTTGAGGAACTTCCATACTGTTTTCCATAGTGGCTGTACTAATTTTGCAGTCCCACCAGCAGTATATGAGGATTCTTTTTCCTCCACATCCTCTCCAACATTTGTTATTACTTGTCTTGTTGATAACAGCTATCCTAACAGGTGAGAGATGGTATCTCATTGTGGTTTTGATTTGCATTTCCCTAATAGCTAGCGATGTTGAGCATCTTTTCATATATTTGTTGGCCATTTGTATGTCTTCTAGGGAGAAGTGTCTGTTCAGGTCCTCTACCCAATTTTGATTGCATCATTTGTATTTTTTCTTGTTATTGTGTTGTATGAGTTATTTGTATATTTTAGGTATTTATCGAAGTCATTGTTTGCAAATATATTTGCCCATTTGAATGGTTGTCTCTTTATCTTGTATACGGTTTCTTTTGCTGTGCAGAAGCTTTGTAATTTGATGTAGTCCCATTCATTTATTTTTGCTTTTACTCCCCTAGGCTTTGAGATCAAATTCATAAAATCTTCTTTAACTCCAAGGTCCTTGAATTTAGATCCTATGTTTTCTTCTATGCATTTTATTGTTTCAGTCTTATATTCAGGTTCTTAATCAATTTTGAGTTAATTCTGGTGTATGGTAATTCTAGTTTCATTCTTTTGCATGCAGGTGGCTTTCCAGTTTCCCAGCACCATTTATTGAAGAGGCTTTTCTTTCTCCACTGTATGTTTTTGGATTTTTTTGTTGAAAATTATTTGCCCATATACATACGGGTTTACTTCTGGACTCTTGATTCTGTTCCACTGGTTTGTGTGTCTGTTTTTCAGCCAATACATTGCCATTTTGATTATTGTCGGTTTGTAGTATAATTTGAGGTCAAGCAGAGTGATGCCTCCAGCCTCATTCATTTTTCTCAGGATGGCTTTGGCAATTCAAAGTCTTTTGTGCTTCCATACAAATCTGACATTTTTTTGTTCTAATTCTTTCAAAAATGTCGATGGGATTTTGATGGGGATTGAATTAAATATGTATAATGCTTTAGATAATAAGGTCATTTCAACTATGTCGAAATCCAATCCAAGAACGCGGAATATCTTTTCATTTCTTTTTATCTTTTTCGATTTATTTTAAAAAAGGTTTAATACTTTTCATTATATAGGTCCTTCACATGTTTCAAAAAACTAATGAAAGGTATTTTATTCTTTGTATTGCAATTGCAAAAGAAATTATTTTTCCCTCTTCATTTTCTAACACTTTATTATTAGATATAGGAAAACTATGAATTATTGGATGTTGGTTTTGTATCCAGAGACTTTACTGTATTTGCTTATTGTTTCTAGTAGTAAAGACTCCACTCCTTTGGAGTCTTTAGGATTTTCTATATAGAGAATCATATCAACCACAAATAGTGACAATTTGACTCCTTCATTTCCTATGCGGATGTCCTTTATATTTTTCTCTTGCCTAATTGCACTCGCTAGGACCTCCAATGTTATATTCAATAACAGTGGCAATAGTGGACAGCCTTGCCTTGTTCTTGATCTTAGAGGGAAGATTTTTAGTTTTCACCATTAAAAATAATGTTGGCTGAGGATTTGTTATATATGGCCTTTATTATATTAAGATACTTTCCAACTCTGTAGATTTTGTTAAGAATTTTAATCATAAATGAATGCTGTATCTTGTCAAAGGCTTTTTCTGCATCTACTGCTATGATCATATGATTCTTATTTTTTTAATTTGTTTATGTATTGTATCACATTATTCAATTTGTGAATGTTGAACCATCCCTGTGTCCCTGGGATGAAGCCCACTTGATCGTAGTGTATAATCTTTTGAATATGTTGCTGTATTTGGTTCACTAGTATCTTATTTAGGATTTTTGCATGTGTGTTCATGAGAAATATTGGTCTGTAGTTTTCTTTTTCTGTGTTATCCTTACCGGGTATTGGTATCAGAGTAATATTGACCTCATAAAATGAATTGGGAAGTATTGCTTTCTCTCTGATTTTTTGAAGAGTTTGAGGAGAATAGGTATTAAATCTTCTTTGAATGTTTGGTAGAATTCACTGGTGAAAACATCTTCTCCTAGTCTTTTACTTTTTGGTAGGTTTTTGATGATTGTTTCAATTTCCATTCTGCTGATAAGTCTATTTAGATTTTCCAGTTCTTCTTGATTTAATCTAGGAGGATTGTATTTTTCTAAGTATTGGTCCATTTCTTCTAGGTTATTATATTTGATGTTATATATTTTTTCAAAGCATTCTTGTATGATCTTTGTATTTCTGTGATGTCTGTTGTTATTTCCCCTTGTTCATCCCTGATTTTGTTTATGTGTATCCTTTCACTTTTTTCTTTAGTGATTCTAGCCAGGGGATTGTCAATTTTATTAACCTTCTCAAAGAACCAGCCCTTTGTTGCATTTATTTTTTCTATTGTTCTGTTTGTTTGTTTGTTTTCAATTTCACTTATTTCTGCTCTAATTTTGATTATTTCTTTCCTTCTGCTGACTTTAAGCTTCATTTGTTCTTCCTTTTCTAGTTTTTTTTTTAATGTGATACATTAAGTTGTTTATTTGGGCTCTTTCTTGTTTTTGGAGATAGGCCTGTAATTATATGAACTTTCCTCTTATGACTGCTTTTGCCATGTCCCAAAAGTTTTGATATGTTGTACTATCATTATCATTTGTTTCTATGTATCACTTGATCACTCTTGTTATTTCTTCTCTGACCCAGTTATTCTTCAGTAGTATGTTGCTTAATCTCCATGTATTTGTGGTCCTTCCCTCTTTCTTTTTATAGTTGATCTCTAGTTTCAAAGCATTATGATCAATGAATATGATTGGTGTGATTACAATTTTCTTATATTTGTTGCGGTATCTCTGTGTCCCAGTATGTGGTCTATCCTTGAGAATGTTCCATGTGTACTAGAGAAAAATGTATAAGCAGCTGTTTGGGATGAAAGGTGCTGTCAATGTCAATTATGTCCAATTGGTCTAATGTGTCATTTAAGGATGTTATTTCCTTATTGATTTTTTGTTTTAATGATCTGTCCAAATCCGACAGTGGGGTATTTAAGTCCCCTACTACAATAGTGTTTTGGTTTGTTTCTTACTTTAGTTCTGTTAGTAATTGTTTTATATATTTTGGGGCTGCCTGATTGAGATCATAGATATTAATAAGTGTTATATCTTCTTGGTGCATGATTCCCATTATCATTATAACGTATCCCTTATTATCTTTCTTTACCCTTTTTTTTTATTTTGAAGTCTATTTTGTCTGATATTAGTACTGCTACTCCTGTTTTTTTTCTGAATGCCATTTTCCTGAAATATCATTTTCCACTCTTTCGCTTTGAGTCTATATTTGTTTTTGGTACTGAGATATGTCTCCTTGAGGCAGCATATTGTTGGGTTTTGTTGTTTGATACAATCTGCAACTCTGTGACTTTTTATTGGTGAGTTCAGTCCATTTACATTTGGGATGATTATCGAAATATGAGGTCTTCTTATAGCCATTTTAACTTTTACTTTTTGGTGGGTTGGTGTTTCCATTGCTTCCTTGCCTTTGCGTGTCTGTTTTCTTTATTTTTTTCGGCTTTTGTGGGTTTTACTTCTGGTCCTTCTTGGTTTATGTTATATATTTTAGTTCTGAATCTTTGGTGTGTGGTTATCATTACAAATATGTAAAGGATCGTTTTATATATATATATATATATATATTCGTCCATTTTCTTCTGTACGTGCCTTATCTCCATTCCCCTTTGCAAATATGGCTCTTTGAATCCTCCCCTTTTTCAGTCATTGTTGTCCAAGTTTGTCTGTATTTATGCTCTACATTCATTACTATCTTGCCATAGCAAATCTCTTCTTATTGTTTAAGTTTATAATGCCCTGTTCTTAGTAAGGATTGCACTGCTGCATCTATCAGCCTGCTAGTCATCTTACTCTTAATTAAGTTTTTGTTTGTTTGTTTTTTGTTTTTTTTTGTCATTTTGTTTTACGTGAACTGACCCCTCTCAAAATTTCCTATAATTCAGGCCTCACAATGGATAATTCCCTCAATTTTTTTTTTTTTTTTTTTTTTGCATCTGGAAAGGTCTTCATTTCTCTTTCATATCTAAAAGAGATCCTTGCTGAATACATTATTCTTGGCTGATAGTTCCTCTCATTTATTGATTGAAAATTTGATTCCACTCCTTTCTGGCTTGTAAGATTTGTGCTGAGAAGTATGACGATGATCTAATGGGTTTTACTTTATAGGTTACTGGCTTCTTTTCCCTGGCTGCCCTGAGAATTCTGTCTTTGTAATTGATTTTCGATAACTTTAATACAATATGTTTTGGTGAAGGCCTTTTTGGGTTAATATAACTGAGTGTTCTGTTGACTTCTTGAATTCCAACTCCAGCTCATTCCTTAGATTTGGAAATTCTCAACTATTTGTCTGAAAATGCTTTCTAGTCCCTCCTCTTTTTCCTCACCTTTGATAATGTCCATTATTCTTATATTTCTTCTCTCGATGGTATCAGCTAGTTCTTGTATTTCTATTTCATTATTTTTAAATATTTGGTTTCTCTCTTCTTCCTTCTGATTTATTTCTAGGTTTCTGGCTTCGATATCACTGATTCTTTCCTCCATTTGGTCGACTCTATTTCCCAAGCTTGCTATTTCCTTTTTAACCTGTTTCAGTGGGTTCTATTTGGTTCTTTTTGAGGGTTTCAATCTTCTTGCTCTGTTCATCTAGGTATTTTTTTTTCAATTTCTGAAATTGTTGATATGACTCATTTCAGAACTCACTGGGTTTTTTCAGAAGTACCATCCTGAATTCTCTTTCATTTAAGTTGCATATTTCTATGTCTGTAACCTTATTTTCTAAAAAAATTTTCTCCTTTCTGAGATTCCTTGATGCCTTGGTTGTTTATTGTGTTTAATGTAGTAATTTCCACCTGGGCATTAATGGAAGCATATTCTGCTTTTTTATCCAGAATGAAGATTTATTATATAAAGGTCTCTCTAGCCTTTTGCAAAGAAGGTATTTTTCTTTTGGTTTCCAGTGGATGGCGTCTAAATCATTTGGATCTCTTCTTTATATAAAACTTTAAAAATGCTCCCCCCCTCCCCGCTTAAATATGTTTAATCACACTCACTACCTCAGTCTCAGTCCCTGTCCGTGTTAGCAACCTTTTCCTTAGTGTTTGCTCTGATTCCTGTGAGGCTCCACAGTGTTTGGTCTCAGAGGGTATGTGGGTAAGTACCCTCTTGGTTGCAGGTATCGGGGCTGAAGCTCAGCCTCGGTTTTGCAGCCATGGCTGATAAAAATCAACTGTTGTTTCTCTGCTTTCCCGCTCTCCACCATCCCCCCTTCTCTGCTTTATATCCTGATGGCTGGGCACTGCTGCCGGCCACATGGAGCTCATAACTCTCCCAGGCTGGGAATTCACTGCATCTTCTCCACTACCACCTCCTCCTACAGAGATCTCTGGCTATGAGTGGCAGCTTCTTTGTTTCTCCCTGTCCATTACCCGACACTTGAGATTCTGACCTGTGGTAGCTCTTATGTGCAGATCTCACTCTGAGACATGCTGCTGTGCAGTTTGGGTGTTTTTGTTGAGTTTTAGATATTCAGCTTATTGTTGTTTCAAGGGGAGAGATCTGGAGATGTCTCTCACTCCATCATGTTTCTGACATCCTAAATTTGTTCTTTTATGCCACCTCGTGTCACAAGTACCTTATGGTACTTTTTTATGGCAGCCCTAAGGGAACTAATACATTATTTTCCTTGAATTCTAAATACAATGTGGTGATTTTTAATAAAGTGCTAGTAGATTAATTTAGCTTTGTAAAATTAAGTTCCTGAAAATATATATATATTTTAAATTTGATTCCAATAATGATGAATGGAGAACATAAAGAAATAAGTGTAATCCCTGGAATGCTGCATTAAAGGAGTGACATGACCATACAGGAGAGAGATGGAGATTCTTAGAGGCTAATGTTCCAACTTATATGAGGCTTTAAACAAATGTTGGGATCATAAAGATTTTAGAGCTAAGATGTCCAACCATCCCAGTTTTTCCAGTACTATGTATCTTCCCATGACATGAGACTTTCAGTGCTAAAACTAGGTCATTCCCATTCAAACTGGGAATAGTTTAAATTCTCCTGCTTGAGGCATACTACGTAAAATTATAAATGACAAGAGAAATAACAATTATTTACTTCTTACATGATTCCTATATTCTCTGTCAATGAAAATTATTTTCACATGGAAAATGAATGAAAGGTTTTAATTTCAATTAAGGTATAGTTTTTTAAATCTTAGTTTCTATTTCTCGAATTTTTCCTTTTACTTTAATTTTACATGTTATTGGAAATTTTGGATGTCATTGTAAGCCCTCTTCAAAGGTAGCTGCTTTCCTTTCCAAGGTGTCCCAAGAGTCTCCTCCAGGATTGGGATCTGCCTCTACTAGCAAGATATGTACAGGGCCTTTGGAAAAAAGCCCCTAGGCTTCTGGAGCGTAATACCAGAATCTTTGCATGTTGGTATGCATGGCAGTGAGCAACTCCCAAGAAGCCTCCATGGGATTTTGCATTTATCAAGGAGCTGGTGTATCTCTTGAGGATTCTTAGGAGACACTGGCACCAGATGTTCAGGACATTTATATTAATTAATTTATTAGAAACATCATGCCAGAGATTGGACCCATAATATCCTAACAGGTCAGAGTACAAAGAGCAACAGTAATAAGTGAGGTGGTGACACAGAGACCATAGGCTTCTGTTGTATTTTCCCTATGGTGGTACCATTGGTTTCTGGTTGCAAGGCTATTTTACTCTTCTGGTCTATGACACATAGTCTGGACATGAGCCACTGATGTTGGTTACTGGTGGAAGTTTCTTTCCCTCTTCACCTACAAGAATCATTTCCTATGGCCTTTAACCCAGAGCTTCTTCTTGGGTGGTGACAATAGCTTTGCTGTCCAATCTATTCTTTTAGTTCTCTTTGGCCTTGAGGCATGGAGGACACTCACATACATTACTAGTTAATTAGGGCCTTTATAATTATAGCCTAATTGTCTTGTCAGACCAGATGGCCCTGATCACACTGCTCTAGGGAGATAATTGAATTATGGCAGCTGTGACTATTTGAATTGGATACCTCAGGACACACATGACAGATGCAATATGCGCAAGCACATAGTGCAACAGATCCCTAGCAAGTGGTGCTCCTTTGCCAAATGGTGTTACCCAACTGAGTTAGATGGTTAGATTTAAGCAAGTTGCAAGTAAAAGCCCATCACTGGGGTAATTGCAAGGGCAGTCATGAAATCTTGCCCACTATGTCAATTGTTTTGTGCTGATCTTGGCCTGTCAGCCATTGTTTTGGCTGTACTGGCCCTTGTGGTTTTTATTATGATTGCAAGATGCCTTCAGCAATAACCATTAGGAAACTTAGAAAAAATAGATATTTATTACTAACATAACCTGGAAATTACACAGCACACTTGGGGGTACATGACGAAGTAGGAGAGAGGGAGGGAAGAGAGACAGAGAGTGAAGGGTAGCATGGGGCAAGCAGAAGAGAGATCATATGCCTGGACAAAATGGGCCTGGGATTCTGCTTTTATCGAGATCAAGAGTGAGGGCCTAGGGTTTAATAGGATCATTATTTATTGGTGAATTTGAAACTTAAGAGCAGGAATTTAAAGCATGGGAAGAGAAAACACAAGTGGTTCAAATGGTCAGTTATTGAAATCAACTAAGATCTCCAAAACAAAGAAAACTTGTTGGGGGGAGGTGATCCTGTTTTTTGTTTGTTTGTTTGTTTGTTTGTTGTTGTTGTTGTTGTTTTTTAAATCTAGTCCTATGACTGGAAGTGTGTTTATTTGAGATAGCAATCTTTTTAGTGGATGACTCTTTGAATAAGATGCCTGTGTAATCAAAGCTTAGGTCAGTCATTTACATTGCAAAAAAGAAAGATTTATGTTACAGGGGCTCAATTATTTTCTCTCTGTACTTTTCCTCTGAGTTTCACACCTGGTCAGTGTCCTAAACTGTACTGTGGTTTGAATCTAAGTCTCTCCCTTCCTTTGAAACATCTTCAAAACTCACCTACTTTTGTATTGTGGAAATTTGCAGATTAGTTTTCAGATGCTCTCACCATACACACATGCACACACAAATGTACCTTTGTGAAGGGATGGATATTTTAATTAGCTTGACTGTGGTGGTCATTTCACTATGTATAGCAAAACATCATGTCATACACATTAAACAAATATGATTTATTTAAAAAAAATAAAATCACTTCCTCCAAGAATTTTTTTCCTGATTAAGCTTACTCTAATCACGCATTTCTTATCCCTGGGTTCTTACATACCTTACTCAATAAGTACATTAATTATTACTATTATGTTTAAAGTTGTGATTGTGGGTTTGGTTCACTATTCATATGATGCTCACCAGGATTATGTACCTGATAAGAAATAAGATGTGGGTTGACATAAGGGAGGATAATTTTCTCTGCTCACTTTCATTTTACCTTGTACTTGCTCTTAATTACTTCCTCCCAAGAGAAGAGGTAGGACGTTTAACCTCTCTCAGAGTGCAACAAGGATGAGGGCCCAGTGTTCTTTCCTGTATACTATATTGTTGATGACTGGCCAATTTCCTGGCCTGATCTTTTGAACTATTTAGGATTTGCTTTTGCAAGACTGCTTTGTCACACAGGGAGAGTCCTCCCTTGACATATATTTCAGTTTCCAGGGTTAAATGAATGAAATCTTAGGACATTGACAAATACAGCATCATTTAACTGCCCTAAAGACTACCATCACTATTTACCTTTTTTAGCATGTCACGCTGAAGCCTTAATCTCTTATGTGTGCAATGTAAAGGTTTTTATGAACATGTTTAATGGAAGTAAAAGTTTCAGTATCCTCCTCATTGTAAATTGGGTGGTAGAAAATTAGAAATAGGCCAAAAACATCTTAGTTTTTAAGAGACAATAGTGAGCCTGACATTCATTCTGAACCAAATTCTAGAATGATTTATTATAGACATAGTTTATCAGCCACTAAGTGCCATGATCATATCAGTATAACATAATACCTTTTGATATCAGGGAAATTCACTAAACAAGAGAATTTAAACCATCAATGAGATTTGAATCAATATTTGACTAGGTATGGAATGAGATAAATGTGGAAAAAATAGAGAAATGTTTCTAGTTATTAGTACAATTAGCAGAATTATTAGCTGCTTGAATGGCCACAGCCAAAGGAATTGATTAATAGACTGCTATTCTAAAGAAAAATTTCCAGTGAGGAATCTTTTCTCACCCTGATTCTTCCAACAATTTACTAAAGGTTTGTGTGTTGTGTGAAAGACATACTTTAAAATCCATGTGTATGAAATAATTTGGAAGATAGTAAATATATTAAATGACAGAATCAAGATATGATCTGAATATACTAGAGTAATGGTCAAATTTAACAAGATAATTTAACATAGATGAATACCAGGTTATATATTTACATCCAGAAAAACAATTCTATATGCATTCATTTGGGGAAATACAACAGCTACTATGAATAAGAAACTTACATCTTTTTGATGCTGGACAGGGCAAAATTTTCTGAATATCCCTGCTTTGATATAAAGAGTTGTTGACTATGTACAGGAAAGAATCTAAGCACATGCCAGAGTTAGTCAAAAGGAAAGTTTATTAGAAAAGGGATAACACTCCACAGACAGAGTATAGTCTCCTCTCAGAGACAAAGAGTAAGTGAGTCTGAGAGAGACCCAGAAAGACAGAGAGAGAAGGAGGGGGAAGCGAGACAGAGGCAGAGAGACAATGAGAGGGACAGAGAGAAAGACCCCAAGTGTTTAGGGAATTCACTTCATTATTTTTAGTTTCTATGAATTACATTTTTAAGAATTCGTTTAACTATTTTCATTTGATGGTATGGATGTACAGTGTGAAAATTAAGAGTATGTAGAAAGAAAGGCAAGCTAGCCTTTGATCCATAGGTTCCCCATGGTTTTAGTCTTAGGAAATGAATGATTGATTGTGTTTTCATGTAGAGCATGACTTAAAGACTCTGTTTTCCTTTTGTTGTGTGGTAAATGATTTCTTAGTAATCCCAGCAGGAATCTTCCTCTGTTCTGCAGGTTTCCCTTGGTCTGGCAGCAACACATTTTAAGGTCTGAATATAGCTTGATTTAACATTTAGTTCTCTTGCCACCTCCCTACATTATTTTTACTGGTTGGTACCTGTCAGTACTGCTAAGGAAGCTAGTGGGACCCTAAGCTATAATAACAGGAATTTAGAGTGTGAGTTGGGTGAGGCGATAGTCCCATGTCACATAATCTTTTGTGCTTAACAGACCACATCTAGAGTATTGTGTTAAATTCTTGACCCTGCGAGTGAATCTTTACTTCTCATTCCATACCATAAAGGCAACAGTTACAATTCTACTTAAAAAAAATCAGTGATTCCCAAATCTATATCTCTGGACAGAAACTTTCTCTGGTTCTCACATCCACATTTTTCTATTTCCAATTGTTTTCCAGACTTCTCTAAATCATTGTTCTCTTAGCATCTCAAATTCAAGACATCAAATATCAAAGTCATCATTCCTCCCCATACGTCACCATCTACTACTTTACCAGTGCCCACAAAATAAAACCTGTTCTTCCATGAGCGTTTTTAATTTCTGTTAATGGCACCCACTTGCTTTAACCCTATTCCAAAACCTGGGAATTATTCTTGATTCATTTTACCCCATTCCATATACCCAATGTCATTCATTATTTCCTGTCATTTCCACTATCACATTTCTCTTTAAGCCCTTTACTTGCTCCATCTACCTGTCACTGGAACTTTCAAGGTTCTGCTCAGATATCACATGCTAAGTTTTCTGTGAACCTTCCCCCTGCTGTCCATTCTCCCATCTCTCTTTCAGGTAGATTTGGACACTCTTTACACCGTGTCCTTAAAGAATCCTGTTCATAAATTTGTTATAGCACTTTTTCAGAGTGCTTTGTAAATATTTGCCACTTTTAGACTAAGAGTGTCCTGAGGGGCGAGGAATTTTATACTGTTCATTAGTGTCATTTCACCTAACACCATGCCTGGCACATAGAGTGTATAAAAATCAATATTTAGTAGTGCATGAGATGACTTGAAACCATGTTTTATAAGAGATAGTTGAAATAACTGAAATATTAAAGAGAAAAATCTCAAGAATGCCCTATTGTCTTCAGATATTTTGAAGGGTTGACATATGAAAGAGGGATTTAACTTGATTTCAGTAGCCACTAAAATTAGGATGAATAGAAAAAAGTGTCAAGAAAAACAAATTTGCTTACTTTGATAAATGGTTTACTAAATGATCAATCCCAACATCAACTGAGTTGTCTTTTATGTAGTAATAGACTACATAAAAGACTACTGAAAGTATCCAGTTATAAGATGGATGACTGCTTGTGAAGGACATTGCAGATAACATTTCCACATCAAATATACGGCTGACATTGATGATCTTAAAAAAGTTCTTATCCATATCGGAAGTTTTAATCATCATGTTTCAAAATTCCATGTATTATCATTTGGGCACATGCTTCTAGATCAGTAAACCATAGTCATGGGATCTTGGTCTCAGAAAAATGTAAAAATATAACCAGGTTTACCAGATTTAGCAAATAAAAATGCAGGATTCCCAGTTAAATTTGAATTTTAGATTTAAAATAAATAATTTTTAGTATATTTATCCCATATAATATTTGGGATGTACATATACTTAAAAAATTCTTGTTTTCTGAAATTCAAATTTAACTAGTTATCCTGAATTTTATCTGATGGTGCTATCTATAATGTCATGCACAAATATTCAACTGCTACTATCATTAATGATGATATAGGGGGTGGGTTTTTAATGTTGTGTCATACAGGAAATGTCATAATTCTCATGTTTCTGTGTAAATAAGCAGTTTCATTTTTAGTTCATATTCTAGAAGAAACTGACTTTTCTTATTTAAAGTGGTTTATAATATACTGCTATCACCACAGTGTCAGGAGAATGTTCAGCGTGAAGAAATTGAAGATAAAGTGCATGTTGATTAAAGAGACCCAGAACTGCAGCATCATGCAGCTATAGGCAGCACATTTGAGCATACATAGAGGCAAAGCTTCCCTTATAAATAAATAGATAAACTCAACGCTAAACATTTGTAGTCTGAGCAAGTGTATACATGGAAGCTAAGTTGGTAATAAAAGCCTTGAAGAAAGAAATGGATAGTCCAGTGTACACTGGGTACTACAAGACAATTTATACACAAAGGGTTAATCACCTCAATATATAAAGGGCATCCCCAAATAAATAAGAAATAGTAAGCTAATAGAAAAGTAGACACAGAATATGAACATAGTATGCAAAAAAAATTAAGTACATATGGCCTTTGTATTCAATTTATTCTTATTCACTCATAATAAGAGAGATGCTAATTAAAGTCATGTTGAGATATCATTTATGATTTTTCAGATTGAAATAAATCCAAAGTCTAGTGAGGCTATGGCAAAGGGAAATAGGTGCTCTCACATATTGCTAATGGGAGTACAAAATGGCACAATCAGTATGGGGCCCCATCTGGTAAAATCTCTCAATATTCAAATGCAGTCACTTTTACAAAATTAATCTATAAATATACTCTCACAACGTACAAAGTGAAATATGTACCGATAAATGTACCTGTTTAGTAATTGAAGCATTGTTGATAATACTAAAAGTAATGTAAATGTCTTCCAGTAGAGGGCTGGCTCAGTAAATTGTGGTGTTTCCATAATGTGGACTATTATGTAGCTATAAAAAAAATGAATGAAAAATCTCTGGATTTACTGACAAAGATCTGTAAGATATATAATTAAATGAGAAAAATGAAGAAAATTATGTTTACTATGTAGCTATTTTTATTAAAAGGGGAGAGTAATAAGAATAATTGTTGATACTTGTGTTTTATGTTCCTAAAAAAACCACCAGACAGTTACACAGGAATCTATAAAGAACATTTATCTGTGTAGAAGTGTAGAAATTGGGCGAAGACAAAAAAAAGTATGAGAGGGAGACTTCTCACTGCATATATTTTTATATTTAATTTTTGCATCGTGTGAGTGATCATTTTCAAAAATATTACAGAAAGAATTAAGTGATCATTATCTTTGGTTGAGTAATACATTTTTTTTTTTTAATAAAAATCTCTTCTTACCACAAGCCCATGGATCTATCCATCTAAAAATAGAGATAGTATTTTGGGCTAGATTGTTGCAGTGCCAGTGGTATTTGCCAACATTGAGAGCTCACCTTTTAATTTTACACATCTTAATATCCACAACATGAACGTATTAGTGTGATGCTTTAATTTTCTGCTTTGTAACATTATTATTTTCCCTTGTATGGGTCCTTGTTCACTTGATTTCATTGCCTTCATTTTTCAATAAGCATCATTTAAAAATGTCTCTTGTTTTTCTATCTCACCTCACCTCTTCCTGCTCCATTTCCCTGTCCTTTCATTCACACATTCTGTCTCTATTAATCTATCACTTTCAGTAGGAGTGTGTACATACACTTGCAAACATGCACATGTGTGTGGAACTGTGCATGCTTATCTCTTGGTTCTTCTGTGAATCATTCTAGGAGGCATCAGCCTTCTCAAACTTTCATTATCTCTTTTATTTTCTCAAATCCCTTCCAGTGAATAAATGCCTATAAACTTATATTACTTTTAGAACTTCCTACATATATGAAATGATAGCCTGGTGGCTTGGAAAAAGAGTATGCACTGTTGAAAAGAGGACTATTTTGTCTTTCTTATGCTCTGTGGGGTCAGGGTAGGTGCCAGTAGATGTTGATAACATGAATGATAACATGAATCTTGATTCTGTTGCAATTGGTTCATGATGTAGGGCAAATTTGAGTTTACAGATTGGCCCATCAGATAGAGAAAGTAAGTACTAAAAGTGATCAAACAGGGGCTGTGACAATATTAGATGGATAGTAGATTGATGTTAGCTCTTCAGTGGGCTTTTGCCTGAGCCAAAGATGTGTTCTTAAATTAGGAACAGTTTTAGCCATGGAATTTCTGGCATTGGCCTATAGGTAGGGGCCATATTTTTTAAAGACAAGGAAAAAAGCAGTGTCTTGTCTTTTTTAAAAATGTCTCTAATATTCACTTAAGTTGGTGCCTCTGTGAAAGGACAATCTTATTGACCTCATCTTTCTTTATTCTTTTGATTCAAGAAAGCAAAAAGAAAAGAGAACCCCCAGTGGGGGCTATTGGCCTATCATTTATTGGCATAACTCAGAATTAAATGGGTAATGAGAGGAAGAGTTTGAGTTATTGTAACAGGGTACCTGTGAATGTCCAATCAGGGTTGATGGAGCTGAGAGTACAACTAGTGGGTTGAAGTTCAAGGAAACTAAGTTATTTGTACAAACTCTCATAGCAAGTCAGTGATAGAATTGGGATATAAACCATGAAATATGATTCTAGACCCCAAACTTTTAAACTTTAAGAACCAAAGCAAAAACTATGGACTCAGTACTAGGGTGGCAGTGGCAAGGGGAAGTTGCAATTTGGGAGCAAGCTAGGCACCTAGGTGTATTTAGGCATAAAAGCACAGACATACCTGACAGCCATGTAGAACTGGAAAAACAATTTAGGGTCCCTTAACTTGTGACTGGAATTCAGCCTGGGGTCGGTGCCTTACTTCTAAGCCCCATTGTCTGGTTGTGGTTGAGATTACAGATATACTGTCTCATTCAGGAGCTAGGACATACCTGGGCCTCATGGAAGAACCCTGAAAACTCAACTTTGAGGACCAGAGGGAAGCAGAGGCAATATTATGGGGTCAGAAGTCCTGCTTTTCCAGTCTAGTACTCACAAAGTAGGGAGGCCAGAAGTAGTGCCAAGCATGGGGGAAATACAGGAGTTTGCTCTATTTTCTTTTGTGTGGTAGTCCTGTTATTTTTTTATTTGTCATTCAGATTAAATAATCTTCCTTTGGATCTAGACATCCCTTCTTGAAAATGACAGATCTCTCAGATCATCATGATGCCTTTCAATAAATGACTCAGAATTTGTTCAGTTGGACCTTTATGATGTGAAAGGCTAGATATTAATTCTGAAAGTGAATACCATATAGAAGCTACTGGAGGGAAGCACAAACCCTTTTATTTCAGTGAAAGCACTCTACCACAGCAGATTTGTGGCCATCTAGCTTCCACCGAACAGAAATAGATGCCGAAAGAGCACTGAGGCTTTTTCTTTTTGTGAATCTCTAAGGGTCACAGACATTTCAGAAAGGTATTTTGAATTATGTATTAGAACATTAATTGGCATCAATCTAACTTTAAACCCTCTGTACCTCCTCCTTAAACATTAGCACCTTTTTGTAGATACTGATTGGATTTTCTAGCAGTGGTAAACAAACCAAAGGTATAAGTCTGCACATATACATTTTATATGTTTGGATAAGCAATGAATGCAAAAATAAAAATTAATATGACCTGGGTCATCATATGCCGTTTTTTAGGTTATGTACTATAGCACAAACGCAGGCTAAAATCAGCACAATTTCAAAACCCACAGGGGTTTTATGTTGTCATTTGTTCAGCAATCAGTCAATGGGCAGACTTTGCACAGTAACTTTCTCACTAAAGATATTTGCACTTCTCACAAAGCACTAGGTCCTGCAAGATGAGAGACAAAAAATCACCTACAATCACTATAGCCAGGGACTTCAAGTTATCTTCCTTAAGATTTTCTTTTAAATTCTCATAGTTTGTCTTATTTGATAGTTGCCTTGAGGATGACACTATTGATGGGTGATTTGGCCAGTTATAAAGGGAGAAACTTAGCAGTCATTCACTCTCCTTTTGTAGAGTTCTCTTAGTGGATATAGAAATCATGTGCATTGTGGAAGTTATTGATCAGCTGGATGTTCTTAAGTGGACAGGAAATAAGAAGTCACACTGATAGATGAATCAAGAACTTCCTCCTGAAAGATCACTCACTGTCTCTGAGCAGCCAAGAAAAACTATTGCATATAATGACCTAAAATATCTACAAACATAAATCTGAAGAACTTTTCAATTATTTTGCAAAAAAAAAAAAAGACCAAAGACCCACTGTAAAAACAACCCACTGCTTTATTAAAACACAAAAACTTCAGATGAAGGTCCTCCTGAGCTAATCTGTTTCTTAAATATGAATCCCTGATCAGATCCCAGTGTCCACCTCCCAGAGTAGAGTTGGAGTCCCTGGTTGGAAAGCAAGTTGGAGTGGGAGTGTAGTGGTGCAATAGTCCTGAGTTTGTATTCAGACAACCCATAGTCAAATCCTAGCTCACAATTTACTCAATTAGCAGTGTCAATACCTTTATCACTGCTTTCCCCTGCCCATAATTTCCATTAACTACTAATTAAAACCACCTTGTTATCTAAGATAATGGTTTATCCTTCCAAAAAACTTCAAGATAAGTCCCTTTGTTTTCCACTACTAAACACCTTCTTTATAGAAATTCTGGAGTTATTCTTTGACCTAGGTCAATGTACTTAAAATTTAATTTTGACAAAGGTAATAATGACTGACTAACCTATGTTTCAATGTGGTGAGATTAAATATATGAAAAGAACTTACCAAATTTTTGAGGTATTCATCATTCAATAAATGCTAGTTTATTATCACCTTTTAAAATTAATAGCACTAATATTTTTATTAAAAATTTTTAAAAGTATTTTTTTTTCTTATTGGTTGTGCTTACCTTGACTCAAGGAATTTCCTTTTTCCTGACTCTGTGTTACTACTTGATTTTTTCTTTTTTGGTTCCAATAGTGTTTTACCACATAGGGGACAGCCATACCTGAAATCAAGTAATTAAGACTTATTGCATGCATCTTTTTTAATGCTTTATATTGAAAATTACTATTTGTATAACCACTTCAAATATGTACTTATCTCTACTATGTGGAAAGCCGTGCAAAGCAGTGCCATATTTAGACCAGGCTTGATTTGTTTAATGACATTAAGATGGAAATGATTGAAGGTGTCAAGACCAGGGAACTAAATGTGATCCTTAGAGTAGGCTCTGGTGAGCCAAACTCAAATGTAGGTTCTAGAAAGAAATTCTAGAACAAACAAACTATGATAATTAGGAGACCACAGGCAAGTAGTTTACTACCACACTCAAAATCAGAGAATCCATCAGGGAACAATGAAGTAGGCGGGACAAGCATAGCAATAAGCAATCCTGGGTCTACAGAAAGTGAACAATTGAAACAGAATTAGAATAAGGAATGTCTGCTACATGACCATATAACAGACCATGTTCTGGTTGCATGATCCTCTCACTAGCTTAGACTGCATTTTCAAGGGCTAGTCCCAGATGTTGAGCATGTAGAATAGTAGAAGACACAAGGATTTTGCAGCCAGATGAATCTGATGAAAACTCCAGGTCTGTCACTTATTTGTTAGGTGACTTTAGACACATTATGTAATTTCTCTGAGCTTTGACTTCCTATTCCTATGTCTAAAACAGAAGTCATTATATATATATAATGATTCATAATTGTACAGAGAACTAAAGCAATTGAACTGTGTATGGCAATTAGTGGGACTTCTCCCATATTAATGTTTAGTTAAGTTGCAAACTAGTAGTAGGAACTCCATTTTTGAGCTTTAGTTTTAAAGGTCTTTAGTTCTTGGGAATGAAATGGCATAGGCAAACTAGGGTTTCAGTCTTAAAACTATGGTCCTAGGCTGGTTACAAGACAGGAAACTACTCTGGTACAGGGAAAAAAATACAAATTGGAATCTAACTGCAAAGTCTAAAGGTAGCCACTTTGTCATAAAAACAAGTTAGAAATCCAGTCATCAGAATTAGAACACAACACAAGAATGGGATTATGAGTAAGAATAACATAATATTGAGTCTTGTGATCCTGGTTAAAACTCCTAAAATGCCTTTTGTCTTACAGGATTATGATTTGTTCTAGAAATAGAGCTGAGCTTAATGACGTGTTTGTGTTGGGGGTAGGGGAGAAGGATTGGCTTTAGGTAAGGAATTGAAGGGATTCAAATACTGGAAACCAGGGAGGACAAAACATCAGCATATAAGACACTGGCCTTACATTCTAGATCAGTGCTCTCCAGTAGAACTTTCAGCAATTATTGAAATTTCCTATATCGTGCTGGCTGGAAAATTACTGCTTGGCTATCCCCCATGGGAACATAACGCTCTAACAATAAGCTTTCTGCTTCTGTACCCCCGCTTGCACAACTGACCTGTGGGTTGACAGTAAAAAGAAGAAAAATAGACTTGTGTGTTCAAACAAGATGAAGAATGGGGTTTAGGGCTTAAAAACCCTGGACCTCTACATTTTTGGGCTGCTTGATTTGGGGTCTGCGTACCCCTGGCAGACCCAGCTGGCTGAATAAAGAGTGTGTTTCCTATAACTCACTGATTTCTGGTGATCTGTGTGTCTATCAGGGCCTGGAGGCTACAACAATATCTGCATTGTCAAATATGGTAACCACTAGCCACATGTAGCTATTCGAGCTCTTGAAATGTGGCTTTTGTAACTGAGAACTTATTTTGAAAATTGTATTCCATTGATCCTACTTGAAGTCTGTTGAGCTTCTTGTATGTGTAAATTATTGTCCTCCCTCCATCAAATCTGAGATATTTTTGGCCATTCTTTCTTCAAATATTCTTTCTGCCCTCTCCTTTCCCTGTTCTCATTCTGGAATTCGAACTACGTGTATCTTAGTATGTTTGATGTAGTCACACAGGTCTCTGAAGCTCAATTTATTTATCTTCATTCTTTTTCTTCATATTGCATAATCTTTATCAATCTATTTTCAAGTTCATGGATTCTTCTAGTTGCTCAAATCTGCTATTGAGCCTGTCTAGTGACTTTTTCACTTCAGTTATACTTTTCAACTCCAGAATTCCTATTTGGTGCCTTTTAAAATAATATCTCTTTATTGATATTCTTTATTTGGTAGTACATAATTTTTATGTTCCTCATTAGTATTTTAGATATGATTTTTTTTTAGTCTGACTATATTTAAAGTAGCTGGTTTAAAGTCTTTGTCTGATAAGTACAATATCTGGCCTTCCTAAGGGATATCGATTGATTGATTTCCTATGTATGGGCAATACTTTTTTTCTGCATGTCTCACAGTTTATTTTTTGTTAATTTTTTTAAATTAAAATTGAGCTTTTAAAATCATATAATGCGACAACTCTGGAAATCAGATTCTCTCTTCTTCCCAGGGTTTGTTATTGCCGCTTGTTTACTGTTTGTTTATTTAGTGGTATTTTTGAACTAATCCTCTAAAGTCTGTATTCTTTGTCATGTATGAGCACTGAAGTCTCCATTTGGTTAGTTTAGTGATCAACTAATAATTGTTTAAGATAAACTAATTTAAATGCAAATCTAAATATTTTGTGACTACTCTATTGAATAGTGTAGCGATGGGTTCTTAAAATTATTTGTTTGGACAATACATATATGGAAAACTCATAATTCATCAGTATAAAATTGTAGTCAACTTAGTGTTATCTCATAGCATGAAAAAAAAATAGCTTTCAGAGTAAGCTTATGAAGGGAGAAGTCTTTCCCAAAAAAGTAGGTTTTGATTTGGACTTGAGGGATTTTTAGGGTTTGTAATGAGGAAAAGGAGAAGAGATTTTAATTGGTGAGGCAAAAGATACACAAAAAGCCACAATGCAAGGCAGTTTCCTGAGACCATGCTTAATGTCTTTAACAAAGAGTTTACAAAGGTGATGTACAAATTTGGAAGTTTAGGTTGAGAATGGATTATGGAGAACCTCAAATTAACAGACTGTGATATTTTAAACTTGTGTGGAGTAGGCAGTTGTTGGAATTAAAACAAACAAACAAGCAAACAAACAAACAAACAAAGTGTGTGTATATGGTTTAGTATTTTTCTTTTTCTAGTTAGAAACAAACATATTCATGTTAATTTGCTATTGGTTTTCAAGAGATAGAGTCTGCTACTTTCCTCCATTTATTTATAACATTTTCAATTATGACAACAGTACATATATATTTTAGAACATTTGGAAAACACAGAAAAGTATGAAGAAGAAAATTTGCACAGAATCCCAGACCAATGCAGGTTTTTCTAACAGGAGATTAAAATGATTAAGAGTATTTACAGTAAACTAATCTGATGATGGCTTGCAGGATAGATTAAAGGAGGTAGGAGTTATCTAGTCTCTTCCAAAGCAGAGAGGTCGGTGAAACTTAGAACATCTTGGAGCTTGTCTCTAAGAAATATAGAGTAATAGTTGCTACTTGGGACATATGTATAGGTAAAAAAAAATGTAAAGGGAGAAGGGTGTTTTTCCAAATAGGCCACTTCAGTCATAACTTACTAGAACATCTCTTCTATGTTGCGTGTTCAGAAACAGAAAATACTGTATTTGGCAATATATATTCAAATTAAAAATGCATATACATTTAACCTAACAATTGTACTCCTATGAATTTATCCTAAAGATATTAAACAATTACCTAAAGTTTTGTGTACCAGATGTTCATTGAACATTGTTCAATAGCAGAAAAATTAGAAACATTGTTAATAGCCATCTGAAAAGAAGTTATTAAATACAATGGAATAATATAAAACTGCTAAAAATAAAACAATTGCTCTTTGTATACTGACATGGGGATATTCAGAGTAGGATGATTAACATTATTAGATTCGTTCATTCAGTGAACACTCATTGAGCCTGGCTTTTTTCTAGGCGTTGAAAATGTAACAGTGCAAATGAAAGACAAAATCACTGCCTTCATGCAGTTTACATTATAGAGGGGCCATTGAAAGATTATATAGTAAGAAACTACTGTATCAATTTAATTTATAAAATAGAGTTTATAACAATCTATGGCATTTTAGGTTTTATGTGATAAGTTAAATAAATGAAATAATCATAAATTATAATGTGTAATAAAGATCACATGAAAAAAGGCAAAAGAAAAGAGAACTGATAGAATGAACAATAGAAACCAGAAGGGCTGTTTTGGAAAAGGAAGATCTCTTTGAGGAGATCATCCTGAAATTGAATTCAAAGGAATGAGAAAGGACCAGCCATTAGAATAATTCAATAACTTTATAACTCTTTGTATAACTCTTTTTAAACAAGGACCTATATTGTTTGTACAGTTAAAGTATTATTAACCAATGAGTTATAAAAAATATAATCCCACCATACTTGTTATTTTATACTCAGCATTTATTATTATAAGATATAATAGTGATCCACTCTCTAAAGTCACAGATAAACCTAAGGGCCTATTCAAATGTTAGATTTCTTTGTGGGTTTCTACTGTGTCGATCTAGGTTTCAGGAGAACTTGAAAAAGCTGCTTCTTATGTTTTTATTTTATTTTATTTTATATATTAGATTTAAGATATCTGGCGGTATAATCCATCATTAGCACATGCTGCTTGATGAAGCTGAGCAGCTTCTTATTCTTTGAATTCTTGGCATGAGATTGGGGTGAGGCAGTACCTTCAGAGGTTTAATAAAACCTTTTTTTTTTCTAAATGTCTTTTAACTCTCTAAGGAGACATAAGTGAATTTGGAAAATAAGTTTTTTGTTTTGTTTTGTTTTCTCCAAAGAGTGAGATTATAATCAAGGATTTGGAAGACAGAACTTCTTACTTTAAATTATTGTGTCTCATCACTGAAAGGAATCCTTGGGGGAGAATTTTGCTGCACTTTCAGTTTGATCCAGTTTGCAGTTGTTCCTATATAGTTGCTGTTCACAAGACATAGAGGTAGACTGATTTGCAAGGATCCTAGGCATGGCTCGAAAACTTTCTAGTGAATTTGATTACTCGGTTTGAGGAATAGTATCACTAACTTTCAACTATATGGGTCAGGATGTAGTATCCTTTTAGGGAAATCAACTGGTATAAATGATTCTATTGTTCCTCCTCAGGTTACTAAGAGACTCAGCTCTGTGTTGCTGTCTTGCTGAGTCTTCCCAGTCTATTGTTGGTCATATTATTAAAGTAGCTCAATCCATGCTAGAGCCAGATTATTTATCAGCAGAGGATTGGGAAAGGGTGAGTTAAAAAAAAAAAAAAACAGAAATGGTGGAAAGTGATAACATTGATGAAATTAAGTATATAGAAAAATATTTTTTGTGCACAAAGAAAGCCATTGTCTGAAAACATCTTTGTTTTTAGTAGACATTTGGGACCTTTCCCAGTTCAGGCTTCACCCAATCTTAGAAATCATAGGTGGGGATCATGTTTTGAAACATCTTTCCCTTATTTAGTTATAATGGTGTGGTGGTAGCTGTTTAATAACTGACTGGAGGAGGAGTTAATGAGGCTGACTATAGCATTTGCTGATTTCTATCGTATAAATATTCCCACCATGGCTGATTTCAAGCTACTGGTATAACATCCCTGAACACAGAGTTGGGAAGAAATATGCACAATCAGCTTTTGAGATAGATTACTGTTGATTCTACCATAACATGGTGGGAGATGGCCCTGAAATTGCCACTGGTATTTAGTTCTAAATAACCCCTGTCTCAGGTTCTGCTTCTAAGGAACATAACATAATAAAGCTCCCCAAATACTTTTTGCCTTCATTATTTAGAAAATTGCCCAAACTAATTGATGATATTTATAATATTTATTGAGGTCCTACTATGAATCAAACACTATGCTAGGTGCTATTTTTAATTTATATTTCACATAATCCTCATAGCCACCTATGGTAGGGGTATTACCATTATCATTTTATAGATGAGAAGACTAAGGCTTTGACAGGTAAATTAGTTTTTCTAGTGTCACAGCTTTTAGATGGTATAGCCGTGATTCAAGAAAACATTTTTGTTTGGTGTTAATACTCCCATGTTCTATGAAGTGTTCAGGACGCTTATGACCTGTATTTTATCAGATAGTGCTTCAATTCTTATCTTCCTCACCATTTTTCAGACACAGAATCAGCCTAGGGGCTGTTAAGTTGTCTCATTAGCTGTCCAACTGAGCTTTCCAAGTTTTCTCTTTATATGCAGTACATTAGTCTTGCCCACATGCCTTGACCTGCCTGACTGTCATGGCTCTCTCTCCATTAGAGAAGGCAAATACAATTAGACTTTTTATCTCACTATTGCCATCTGCTCACAAATGCCTTTTTAGCTATTAGTGATCCAAGGGCACTTTGAAAATCAACATTCAGCTACCAGAGAGATGTTTGAGTATTGCAATGCTCTGTACAAATTCCATGATGTCTGAATATGCAAATTAAAAAGATGAGCTTATATCATACCCTCATTAAGAAGTGAGAAGCATTCCCTGCTTTATTGTCCAGAAGTAAAACAACTGTATATATAGAAACTGCTTTCTCTCTCTAGCTCCCTAACAACCCTTTTGTTTTCTCTCCCTCTTTTCCATCAAACTTATTTCAACCTTATGAAAATCTCTTAAATTTTTGACCAAGAGCACTGCATTTCATCAAGAATGATCTTGTTGCTGGTGCTTTATCAAAAGGTGACTGGTTTAAACTTCAAGAATGAGTGAAAATCATTTTGTTTAAGAATATATCAATAAGCAATACACCCAGGCCTTGTACATTTAATAGAATCTATCAAACATTTTCCCTTAAGGATTTGCTGACCTTCCATAAGGTGTTCTCTGAAACATACAGGTTCTCTTCATCACATTGATCAAGAAGATTGACATCTACTCATTTCACTAACTGACAAATTAGGTCAACAATTAGTAGAAGTAGCAGTGAGGTTTTTAAATTTACCCTATTGTATTGTGTTAAGAACAGTCTCAGGTTACCTTTTAAATGCCAGAATATTATATTTATGTGCCTTCCTTTGGTATCAATGAGAAGAAAAGAATCTGTGACATCATTTTGATGTTATCTTTGTTTTAGTCTGAGGGACTAAATAAATAGGTTAGTTGATTCCGTGGTATTGAATATTTAATATTAAAATACATTTTAACGAATTAGTCATTGAATTATTTTGTATTTATAATATGGAAAAATGTAATGAGAATTTTACAGCTTGCAATTCTTAATTTAACAAAGATAGTTTATGAGAATGGATTTTCTTAAGAATATTGATTTTTCTGTGTTTCAGATTAATTTTAAACCTTTGAGGAGAAAAATTTTAATTCCTGAAAAAATGTACTCTCCTTTTTCTGAGGGAAGGAAAAGATATTTAAAATACTGACATAAACTTTTAAAATCGAAACTGTAAAATCTTCCTGAATATCTAATGACCTATTATATGTAACGGTTAAATTAATTCAAATAAATTCTACTGACATTTGAAATTAGAAAAAGAATCTGCTACAAATTGAAGCATGTCATCAACCCATATTTGGAAGTTTTTGATTAATAGTTTATAAAGTTTTATAAGATTTACCATACTGTCTGTAAGGTATATCAATAATTTCAACTAGAATGTCTGAAGAAGAAAAATAACATCTTTGATTTCTGAATCAAGACAAATAACATCATCGAAACCTCCATTGGCTGCACAAATATCACTTTATTTCATTGACTAAAATTTTCACACTATAGGGAACAAGCATCATAAGACTTCTCAGTAGTAGTGTGCTTTTCAAATATTTGAATCTTTTTAAAGTATTCTAAAGCTGTACAGCTCTCCAACCTCTCTGTCACTTAGATGAAACTTGCAGATGCACCAAAAGAATGAACATATGGTGTGCTGGAGGAGTTTGAATATTAAAGGGACTTACTGAATAAAAAGACATTTTATGAGTCCACTATGAATTAGCTGAAAGAGTAATTAACTTTAATTTATCTCAAATTCTATATAAATATAGTGAATTTCTATTTAATATCATTTTGCTAGAGGTCCTTCCAAAGCAAATTGGGATTATGCAGTGTAAATTTTCATACTCAGATCAAAGCTCGTGTATTAAGTTATATCAAATTTCCTGTCCAAAACTAGTCTTTCAACTGTTTACATCATCCATTATTGCATCTTTGAGACTATCATTTTCATCTCCTTTTGCAGTACACTTCCAAATTCCTTTATTTTCCAACTGCATGTAAAGTTGTCTTTCTCAAAAATGTCTTGAATAAACAGGCAACATATTAGACCAGGCAACTCTTTTTTAGAAATGTTGGGAGCCAATTGACATGTGTCCTCTATAACCAAAATCATGAGTTATTGTGTCAGAGACTATGCAAAACTTTGACTTTGATTTTGCAAGGCTAACATTAGAGTATCATATAGACTCCTGAGGTACATCGGAACCACCTGAGAGATGTTTTTAAAATACAGGTTCCTGGACCCCATATCCCAGGAGATTCTTTTTTATTAGGGATAAATTGGAGCTCAGATATTTTCGTATTTAAAAACCACTACATTTTGAGAAACACTAAGATATTGTTTATAAAACCCCATCACTGTAATTTTCACCACATAACTATCCATTCTTTTTGCTCATATTGCTGCCTACTCAATTGGGAGTCATCTTAAATACAGACTCCTCCATAAAGCCTTCCATGAATCCTAGAGATTAAAGCTCTAGTGTTGTGATGGAATGGAATGCCAGGCTTCCACTGAAAAGGCAAGAGTAGGTGGTCATGAGTACACACTGGAGTATTAGATATTGGGAGGGGATATCTTAGCTGGATCTGGAGATTTATTCTGAGATTTGGCATTTTAGATTGTGCAATAAAGTTGAGATTGTTATAAGGGTTACAGCCTAGATCAACTGATAACAAACACTACCTCTGAGTGGTTGGAGCATTAAAATCCAACCACGTCCATTTTCACGTCTGGGGAGGAGGTTTAGAAGACCCTTTTTGGGAGTATATGAAGGAAAATAATTGGCTACCCATTAGACAATTGCGTGTGTGCAATGAGGAGGGAGTAGGTAGCACTTAGTGATTTGGCTTAGATAGAATACACAGAAAATAGGCAAGTTTCTGTATTCCTAATAATATCTATATTATATGCGTGCACACTTTCCAGTCATCAGCAAACCACTTCTCACTGAGATGTTGCCTTCCCCACCTCCTGAAGTTTATCGTTAATATTTAAAAAAA
>NW_011889171.1:359903-466484 GCF_000151845.1 Pteropus vampyrus
TTATATTTTAAAGTATTTTAAAATACTTTTCTACCATTGTTTGGTAACTTTCTGTGCATGAAAAACTTTCCATAATGGTCCATGTGACTGAGATCAGTGGCTGATGACTGCATGTTAGGAGGTCAAAAACCTTGACAAAATCTTTAATTCCTCAAAGAGGGAAATAAATGAAATAAATGAAAAGTTTTCTGGAAGAATAACAACAATAATAACTATTATTATCTAATACCTCTATTTTTTCTAATAGAAGGATGTTGTTCTAAATCTTGGCTATAAAATGCATATGTTAAGTCAGATTAAGGTCTCTATAATGTTCTTCCCAATATAGCCAATCTACTGAGGGACCTAAAATATTTGTAGGAAACTTCCATTTAAGTTATAACATTTAAGAATGATACACATCTTATAGCTGAAGTAGATAAATTTGAGTATCTTTTATTTAGCAGCCAATATTTGCCATAAAGTCTTTTCTAAAATTATGTGAATCATTATCATAACCATTTATCTGTTTAAGGATGTTGATGGTTATTATTCTCCTGGTATCATTATAATAGTTTCCTTTTGAGTGTTATTAAGTTATGGTGTCAATGTTGTTAGGCTTTCCTAAATTTCTTTCTTTAGCTAAATTCCATGGATATTAGAGTTTTGTAAAGAAAAAAGAAGTTTGAAAAACATGGACTAAAAGTCTTGTCAAAAGGAAAAAATGAAAACAGTAAATTCTCCGATATATTTTCAGTTCCAAACTGAATTCTATACTCATCTTTTGCACCTAGGTCTCATTTACAATTCTTGCAAGTTACATATGTTTGTCATATCAGTTTATTTTGTTTCCCTTTTTTAGACTGTTAAGAAATAAACACAGATTAGAGTAAGATTTTTAGCCTTGAGCTGCTCAGTTTTATGTCTGTAATTCAATCTCTCAAAACTGATGATTTTCTCAGCTGAATGAATGATTAGTCTTTTTACTCTCCCTACATCTTTCTTTCAGAGTAACTGGTTCTCTTAAAGCCTAGCTACTTTTCTATCTGCTTGCACCATTTTGGCTAACTCGAGAAAGGAAAAAAATAGAGAACATAATTATGATGTGCAAAATTAAGATATATTTGGTTCACTTTCCTGTCCATTTCCTCTTACATATTTTTGGAGATGCCTCTTTCTAACCCTGTCTTCCTACCATGTGCCTATTCTGGTTTTCATTCATCCTCTTATTTGCCAGGTAATCCCTCCTCATTCTATTTAATTTATACTTATATGTATGATATCATATCTCCTCTCCTAAGGTGATACAGTTCTTGAAAGTAGAAATCAGACAATATTTATTTTTGAACCCTCTCAAAGTACAACGTACATAGTAGAAACTGAATATATTTATTAAAAGAGTGAATGGATTAATTAATACAAAATCTTTTAGGGTGCGTCCCTGCACAAGAATATTGATATTTTAATAAATAGCATGAGTTGACCAGACTACTCAGGCCCAAAGGAACACATTTTTTGACTGCAGCTCTATATGGTGCCTTTATAGCACACTTTAGAGGCAGCACCTACTTATTAGCCTACCTCTAGTAATCACTGTATAGATGAGCACAATCAATAGCTCAGCTTCATAAATGACTTCTTGCAGTGTTACAGGGATCTACAATCTATGAAATCAAGGAAACTTTGTCAAGTATTCATGCCTAATACTAAACATATTAATTTTGAAGCTATTTCCCTAAATGAAGGAAAGATTATTATGATTTTAAAGAGCAATGTTGGCTTTTCCCCAATGGACAATCTTAAGTCTTTAAATTTCTAGAAATTATACAATTATATTTTAGAGAGTTAATTCACTTGAATTTAAAAAAACTGATGTTCTCAAACCAAAGCATAAAACATGTTTCTCTATCAAAGATTCATGATAGGCATTTCCTCCATCGATTCCTCTTTAAAAAACATCTTCACTGTGCTACACCTGCATGCTTTGTGGTGATGAATTACTTTTGAGGGCTGCTCATCCTGTGCATGAGGAAATCAATCATTCTATGTCTCATTATCAATTCATCACTTATTATTTTCTGGATGCAGTGTTGGGGGAGTATTAGGTCAAACTCATTAGCATTTATCATTTAGAACAACTTGTTTGTTTGAGCAAGTACAACTGAATAGATGGGTCTGAAGTATCTTAGTGTGGCCCAGATAGCTCCTGTTTTGCTTTTTCTGACAGTGTCCTATAGACAAAGCCTTATAACAAGTTTGTTTGAAAAAGATTTTAAGAGAAAGAGAACCTGAGTTTCCATGGTCATATGAGATAAAAGAAACTTCACCTTGGAGACTTCTAACTAAGACTTTCAGATGGGTGGAACAAAGGAAATAAAGTCAACAAACTTGTGTGCTTGACATAGCAATAATCTAACTCAATGTTTCTTTTGTATGTCTAGACTGAAGATCTCATAGATTGTTTTTCTAAGAAATGTAATTGTTATATTTAAGACATTTCCTCTTACAACCACATGAAAAAGACCAGTTTGTTTCATTCCACTAACCTAAGGAAATATTTTTAAATAATGGGTCACAATTATTCATGGTTCCCTACTCTGTATGTTATTGTAAGGGAACAACAAAAAAAAACCTGAATAAAAAATGCCCAAATAAAATGTCTTATGAAGTTAATCCATTTGTCAAATATATATGGTCACAAAGGAAATGGAAAACTATATTCACACACCATGAAAATCTTGGTTTAGAATTTTGAATAGCTAGCTTGACAGGGAAATTATGCACCCAAATATTTTCACTTAAAGGAGTACTAGAAACCTGTTACAGATGTGGTCTGTCACACAAGTTTCTGTTATTTCTTCCATTCTGCCAACATTCATTGGAACTCTTACTCAGATCCTGTGCTGGTAGTCTCATTTTCTTTAGTTTACTTCTTTTCTTCGCTATTATCAGATACCCTTTCTCAACTGCATTGGCCATTACATCCCTGGCTAAAAGTTTGGTTTCATCTTTACCAGTGAAATTTCATTTTTTTTTTCATATGACAAATGAAGAGATACAGTCCCTCTCTCATTCCTGCTCAGCCATGAGAATCTTGTCTCTATGAAGGAATCAGTCATTTTGTGGCACTCACTTAGCAACTGAAAAAAAAAAAGACTTTTGGGTCAAATTTCTGTTTTGGTGGATGTTTCTGTCTACACAATGGGAATGGTTAATTCAGTTGACTGGAATAGTGGAGACTGCCATCAACTTGCTGTAAAAGGCTGGCTAGCCAACCCATATTTGGAGAAGGGTGGATATTTCAGGCCTCCCTTCTCCATACCAACCCTGTCAGAGTGAGCTTGGGAGCCAGATATATTTATAAATTAGGCCTAACAAAAAGCAAGCAGCTTAACAGAAGCCCGAGCTACATGAAAGTATATAAACTGGTTTTCTCTGCCATACCAAAACTGAGATCTTCTTGTTTGAATGAATTCTGTCTCTCTTTCCTCTATTCCTTCCTATCTTCTCCCTTCTCTTTCTTCCTCTCTTTCTCCCATGCTCCTCTTTTTTCCCCCTCTCTTCTTCTCCTATGTAGTCACTTAGGCATAGGCACAATATCAGTAGAGTTAGTCATGGGGAATGTTGAAATTGAACGTTTGATAATCTTATTGCCAACTGAATCAGCACTGCTAGAGCGTATTTTTCCTTTTTTAAATTATCAAGTAAGAGTTTGCTACGTCTTCCTTCTATTGTTTTTTAAGTGAGCATTTAGACAATTAAGAGACATTAAGACCTCTTTCATTTTTTTTAATAATCTTTTTATCAAAATGTGGCCTTCTAACTGAACTAATATTTGCTGACAAAGAGGTAGCCAACAGTGATTACAGATCATAGTAAGAGGATCTTAGCTGCATCTCTAGAAGTTTCCATAGGCTCTGGGTATTAAGGCAGCTTTATGCCTATTAATGCCGTATCACTGTAATTGTTATTATGCTGACACAACTTCATTCTTTCTCTCTCCATCACAAAATAGTTTAGGAACAACTTTCTCTGCCCTTTGGAAAAGTTACAAATATTCTCACTTGTCTTAGTTTTGGCTCCATGTTGTTGGGCATCTGGATGAAGAATAAAAAATGCAGTCAATTATCTAGATTTTTCTAAATATCTAGGTGTGAAGTATATGAATAGGGTCTGCATTTCTCTATATAAAGTTAAGGGGAGGTTTAAATTAAGTCTTCATGTCACACTGGCTAAGATATACTATAGTTTGGATGTTCAGGTAATTACAATAAAGGTGTAAAACTTCTGGAATTATTTAAAAACCACCTCACGTCTCTTTCTGTTGCATGTTTAGAAATAGTCTTTGCCAATATTAGTTCCAGCTGCTAGATATTTTACATATTTGGCTTTTTCCCTCTCTGCATTGAATTTAAGCTCTTTGATGTAAAACTTGTTTCAATTTGAGAACAGCAATTTTCACTTTCTAAAAAAGGAATGTAATGCTTCATCAAAGTTACAGATGTTTTAAAATATCAAGATGATTTTCAAAAAGAACTTTTTGAAACAAAAGAAAGATTTAACATTATAGGTAACCCATATGAAAATTTTAGATGCCTAAATAAATCTGGTCAACTCTGCTTGATGACTAGTCAATGGAAATCTCTCCCCACATGCCATACCTGACATCTAAGCTGAGTATCCTTTATTAGAAGTCCCCTGCAGGATATTAAGGCAGACCGAGTTGGGATTGTGCCTATCCATTAAAGGTTATCTCCCATAAGACTTCAGAGAATCAATATTTGAAGGGATGAATCTCTTATCTGACTCCATGTGATATCTATTAGATGCTCTTGTTCTCCAAGACACAAACTGAGTCTCTCTATCATCCTGTCATGTTAAACACCTAACTAACTACTCTGCAGGTTCCAGTTACTTTCTTACTAAATGTCATCTAGTATTTCCTAAATTTGTCTTTGTGTATCTTCTATACAGTTGTGTTGGTGTTTCTCATCATTACCTGAGATGTTGATCATTAACTACAGTAGTCCCCCATATCCAAGGTTCTGTTTTTCATGGTTTCATTTACCTATGATCAACCACAGTTTGAAAATATTAAATAGAAAATTCTAGAAACACTTCATAACTTTGGGCTCTAAAAAGAGTCTGAAGACTTAAGTGTGACCCTGGGAAGGAAATGGTTCTGTCTTCCAGAACTGTGCCAACTTTAGCATTGTGAGATCATGAGCTTCTTAGTTATCTTTAACATACAATGTACTGAGAAGGTCAGGAAACTAATTATATAAACAATGTCTGAACACAATCTGACTACTTTGTATTTTCATCTCACATACTTTGTACTTCGAGAATTCAACATGCTGTAACTGAGCTTATTTGATCCTCAAGAATGAACTGTGAACAAAACGATAGGTGAGAATTGCCACCAGTCAGGAAAATGTTTGGAAAGTCCATGAACCAGAAGCATAACAACAACCCCTGCTCCTCCACTAATATACTTATCACAAACCAAGTACTATTCTCAGAACATTATCCACATTACCTCATTTACTCCTCAGAACAACTACTGAGGAAGGTTCTAGCGCCATTTTAGAGAGGTAAAAATTTAGGCAAAGAGAAACTATATACATTTCAAGGGCCATACAGCTAATAGGTTGCAGATTTTGGATTTAAACCCAAGAATTATGGCTCCAGAATCAGACTTCTACTATGTTAAATTCACTGCTTTTATTTCCACATGGTAAAAACAAATCTGTCCAAGAAATGCTGTAACATCATTCCGTAATAGTTTTACCTTAGTTACTTCTGACAAGATGGAAATCCAGACCCTTTAGAGTTAAAGTAGAGAATCATAGAAATTTGTTATAATGGGACAACTCCTTATTAAAAAAAAAAAAAATGGAACCAAAACTGCAAATAAAGGAACTTTTTTTCCTGCTAGCTAACTTTGAGTGTGTTGATGTGTCTTTATACAATATTTGCACACTTGGGTTTAAACCATTCATGATCAGATCAATCAAAAGCTACTTCTGGCTACCACAAAGCAGTCAATCTTTGGTCTATTGAATAACTCAAGTTGAACTACCTTTGCTAATAATAGCAGCTTCTGGTGAGAACATTAAATGTTAACTTAGACACACACTAATGGGGAAGTATTAAAATATTAAATTGGTAAAAAAGGACTATTGCAGAATATGAATCCTCACTGGAGAAGAGCTTTGTGCAGGGATTTTACATAGTGTTCTCTGATTTTTTAGAGTTGCAGTAAATAGCAGGTTGAATAGGATTAAAATAATTAGCTTTCTCTTGTCAGCACACTGCCTCACACTGCTTCTCCATTCCAGTTTGTTCTATTATTGCCATGTCTAATATTCAACAAGTCATTTCTCGTTATTAAAAGGAACTGACATTTTACTTTTTCTAGAATGTTTTTATTCGTACCTGAATATTATTAAGTTGAATGTTCTTCATTTTCAAAAAAAAATTAATGAAAATCAATTTCATGACCAATTTAGCATTAAATGTGTGTTAGTCAAAGAAGAGTTATCAGAATAGTCCAGAGTAGGTCTATGTGAGGTTAGAACATTGGTGTTCAATTTTTAGTATGGTCATAAATGAATGATGGGTGGGGAAATTCTGTCATTCAGGTAGTTATAATTTTTGCTTTTGCAGGAGAAAGTTAGTGTTTTTCAAAGTATGGTCCTAAAATACTTACGTCAGAGTTACCTGGGTTACCTGTTAAAGGTGCAGATTTTTTGGCCACATCCAGAACTGGTGAATCAGATTTTCATAGAGTATTACTATAAATGTTAAGAGGGTTTTATGTTAAGTAAAATAAGTCAGACAGAGAAATATAAATACTATATGGTTTCACTTATATATAGAATCTAAAAAAAAAAAAAACAGAATCATAGAAACAGAGACCAAAGGGATGGTTACCAAAAGGAAAGGAGGTGGGGGAAAAGGAGAAGGGGAATACAGCTTCTTTCTAATCTCTTCCATGGCATCTATTTGAACAAATATTCAATAATATTGTGATTTTACGGTGATAAGTAAATGGTGAAACTAATGGAATGATCACATAGTAAGTTATAAAAATGTTGAATCACTGTATTGTACACCTGAAACTAATATAACCAATATAACATTGTATACCAACTATACTTAAATTTTAAAAACTAACTAAATAAAATAATTTCATAAGATATAGGAGAGTGAAGTTTGAGAACCACTGTCTTACAAAAATATAGTTATAAGTGTTCCTGCAACAGAAATATGGATGCTTCCAACTATAAGAACCTTTAGAAGTTACCTATGTCCACCCCTTCTGAATTTACCATTTTACCACAGGGTTTGCTAGATTTAGCAAATTAAAATACAGGGCTCACAGTTAAATTTTAATTTTAAATAAACAATTTTAAAAATTTAGCATAGATATATCCTGTGCAATATTTGGAATGCTTACAATAAAATATTTGTTCATTGAAAATTCAAGTTTAACTGGGAGTTCTGTATTTTATGAGACAACATATGATTAGGAAATTAAAATCCAGAGAGGTGGAATTTCACTCTATAATGGTATTCTGTCCATAGGATTTCTAGAACTTCTTTCATTCTTACCTTTGCTATAAATCATTGACTTTTGCTCTGTGGAAGACTTTCCTTATTGACAAGTAAACACTATTGTAAAAATTCATAACTATAGTATCAACTAAATTTCAAATGCTTAAAGAACAAGACTATGTTATAATGGAGAAATTATATCGAAGTGTATTTTCATAAAACATTCAAGACTACTTAATTTATCACAAAAAATGATAGCAACATGATTCTACACAATTAAGATGATTTTGTATAGATTTCTGCTTCTTACTTAGAACTTCCTGAAAGTCTTTTTATCTACTTTCTTACCTACCTACCTATCTACCTAACATAGCTCACAAAGAGTCATTGGCTAACCAAGGGAGAATAGATGGAATTATAATACCTCAATTCTGCTAAGTGCTTGAATTATGAGGTTCCAGGAACTAAGGAAGGTCAGTCTGAAAACAAGATCTTAGAATTTAGAGAAGTTGGCATGGAAATAGAAGCTTATCCTTAAGTTTTAAAAAAAAAAATGTGTTTAGGGACAGGGCCAAAAAGTGGCTGAGGGAAGGAGATCATGTGACCCCATCCTTCCATCTTAAGGATAGACGAGTCTGGGCAACTCGTTAAAAATATTTTCTCAAGATTGAATGCATCAAGGTCATTGGCTGAATTTATTCATGAGCTGTATCTGTGCTAAAAGTGAAACAAAAACAAAACAGTTTTATATATTTGATTTAACTGAATTGATTTCTAGAGTATTTGATCTTGTTTCATATGCTTGTTTAAGCTGTATCTTTCTCTAAAGAATTTAAATAGTTTTAGACTAAACCATTGATGCATACAGGTAAGGGTGTTTATTTAATACAACAAGGATTATTTCTACTCTGCAACATTCATTTTTCATATATAAGTCAACTTCAAACACAGTACTCCATTTTGCCCATGGAAAAACCTAAAGAGTGGTTAGATCACACTTGGCCTCTCTTCTAAGTTCAATTCACATTCAAATAGATACTATTGAAGAGGCTTAAAAAAAGCTTTTTGTCAAGCAGCACTTATCTTTATTACATATTTGCCTAACAGACTTTGCAGACTGCTTTTTGTGGTAATAATCTTTTAAGTTTCCATTGAAGTTAGTAGGTATCAAAGTGTTTTCACATTCATTATCTCATTTAATTCTGACAACAGTCCTGTAAGTATGCATAACAATCATCAGATTTTAGATTTTACACTTTAAAAAACTGAGGTGGGCTCAAAAGAAATGAACTAATTTGCTTGAGGTCACATGAGCATTGTGGCCCAAACTCATGTTATTAACCATCATTCCACACCAGCAAAAACACCATTGCCACCTCTTACTACTTCTATTTGTCTTCCTCCTTCTAGTTTCTTTTCCTTAATTTCTCTCCTCTCTCTACCATCTTCTCTTCCTCCTCCTCCCTCAGAGCTTAATAGGTGCCAGGAATGAAGTTAAGTGCTTAAAGATATATTTTCATTTAATTTGTACAATGACTTTATGATCGTCCTCATTAACTGGATGAGAAAACTGAGTGTGGGAGAGTGAAATGTTACACAGTTAATATGTGATGAGCCTAAATCAAAGACAAATAATTAGAAGATAGGCCTTTTAACAGCCAGTTTATTGTTCTCTGATATAAATATCTGAACCACCAAAACACACATGTTTCAGTAAAATAATGCGTTGGTATTAAAATTAGATGAAAAAATGTGATGTAGAAAAAAAAACTTGCCTCTGAAACTTGCATTTCCTCTGCTTTGTTTGTCTCTCTTTTGATTTCCTCATAAGTTCAATGTTCTAATACTATAATGATATCATGTATATAATGGTTCAGGCAAGGCTTTGAACATAAGGAATAAAGGCACTATCTTGGTACTTACTGAAACTAGGTGTCAGGTCAGTGTGAATGGCAGTATCTCTGACTTGATACCAAATCTCAGAACTTTGAATCTGTAAGTACGGTTCTTATGCTTAATTCATCTTGAAACTAGGTTTGGCTAGAGCTACAAACCAGGGTGAACCTGCAGGCAGCAGGTAAATGGCTTTTCCTGAAGATCCTGAAAGTGGAGAAAATAAGCCAAGCTTGACATGACATTATGTAGATGATGTGCTGCTTTCATGCTTTGAAAGATGAAAAAAATGCTAGCCTACCATAAACTCAGTTTGCAAGTATCTTCATTCCCCGGTGCCTGGTAGATGTGCCTACAGAGCTTTAGCAGTCTGTTATAGAGGTCTCTAGTTTGCTTTGGATGAACTCTGCATGCCAAACTTCCATATAGATATTAATGTTTTCTATATATACTTAATATTCTCAGGTTGTGCATTCTGGAAACATTCAATTTCCTATTTTAAATTAAGCTTGGAGAAACAATAAATCACTTCTGGGCAGGCACTTTTTTATGTTATAGAGGATACTTATACATATTGGAGTGTAGATATTTGAAAGCACATGTAATGCTACTATTAATTCTTCATCTCAGTGTAAATAAAGGTTTCAGCATATATTGGGGGATTTTTCTTTCTTTTTTTTCCCATTTTTTAAAACATAACAGCTTTATTGACATATAATTCAGATGTAATAAAATTCATCCATTTAAATAGTACACAATACAATGGTCTCCAGTATATTTGTGGAGTTGTACAACTGTCCCCACAGTATAATTTTTCAAATTATTTTTTAATTGAAGAAAAGATTTTAATTTTTTACCCATCTACCTCCTCCCAAGTCCCTCTCCCATCCCCTCTGGTAACTACTAGTCTATTGTCCATGTCCATGAGTCTCTGCTTGTTTGTCCTGTTCATTAGTTGCTTTAATGTTTATACCTTACATATAAGTGATATAATGTGATATTATAATTTTTCTGTCTGGCTTATTTTGCTTAGCATGATTATCTCGAAGTCCATTCATGTTGTCAAAAATGGCAGTATTTCATCTCTTCTTATGGCTGAGTAATATTCCATTGTATATATGTAGCACAGCTTCTTTAGCTGATCATCTATCATAAGACACTTCAGTAGCTTCCATCTCCTGGCCACTGTGAATAATGCTGCTATGAACATTGGTGTGCAAACATCTTTTTGGGTAAGAGTTTTTAAGACTTTGGTGTAAATACCCAGTAGAGGGATTGCTGGATCACATGGTAGATCAATTCTTAGTTTTTTGTATGATCCTTTGTATTTTTGCAGTGTCTGTCATAATTTCCTCTCTTTCATTCCTGACTTTGATTATTTGTGTTCTTTCTCTTTTTTCTTTAGTGAGTCTAGCCAGGGTTTTGTCAATTTTATCAATCTTCTCAAAGAACCAGCTCTTTGTTGCATTTATTTTTTCCGTTGTTGTTTTTGTTGTCATTCTTTTCAATTTCACTTATTTCTGCTCTAATTGTGATTATTTCTTTCCTTCTGCTGACTTCAGGCTTCATTTGTTCTTTCTTTAATATTTTTTTAAGATGAAGTGTTAGTTCGTTTATTTGGGCTCATGTAATGATATAAACTTTTCTCTTATGACCTCTTTGGCCATGCCCCAAAAGTTTTGATATTTTGCACTATCGTTATTATCATTTCTATGTATCTCTTGATCTCTTTTTATTTCTTCTCTGACCCAGTCATTTTTCAGTAGCATGTTGTTTAATCTCCATACATTTGTGGTTCTTCTCGCTTTCTTTTTACAGTTGATCGTTAGTTTCAAAACATTATTATCAATGAATATCATTTGTGTGATTACAATCCTCTTATATTTGTTGAGGCTATCTCTGTGTCCTAGTATGTGGTCAATCCTTGAGAATGTTCCATATGCACTAGAGAAGAATGTATAAGCAGCTCTTTTGGGTTGAAAGACTCTGTAAATGCCAATTATGTCCACTTTGTCTAATATGTCTTTTAAGATGTTATTTCCTTATTGATTTTCTGTTTGGATTATCTGTCCATATCTAACAGTAGGGTATTTAGGGCCCCTACTTCAATGACGTTTTGGTCTATTTCTTCCTTTAGTTCTGTGAGTAATTGCTTTATATATTTCAGGGTTTCCTGATTGAGAGCATAGATATTAATAAGTGTTATATCTTCTTGGTGTATGATTCCCTTTATTATTATGAAGTGTCCTTCAGTATCTTCCTTTACCTCTTTTATTTCGAAGTCTATTTCATCCAATATTAGTACCACTATTTCTGCTTTTCTCTATATCTCAATTGCTTGAAATAACATTTTCCACGCTTTCACTTTTAGTCTATATTTGTCTTTGGAACTGAGAGGTGTCTCCTGGAGGCAGCATATGGTTGGGTTTGGGTATTTGATCCAATCTGCAACTTTGTCCCTTTTTATTGGTTAGTTCATTCTGTTTACACTTAGGGTGATTATTGAAATATGAGGTCTTCTTATAGACATTTTATCTTTTGTTTTATGTTAGATCAGTGTTTCCATTGCTTCCTTGTCCTTGTGTTTCTTTTTTCTTTATTTGGCTTGGTATTTGTAGGTTTTCCTTCTGGTCTTTTTTGTTTTATGTTATATATTTCAGTCTGAATCTTTGGTGTGTGGTTACCATTAAGGATAGTGTGTGTGTATATATATATATATATATATATATATATATATATATATATATACTCGTCTCTTTTCATATATATATATATATATATATATATATATATATATATATATATATATATATACTCGTCTCTTTTCTTTTGCACGTGCCTTATCTCCATTTCCTTTATCAAATTTGAATCTTTGAATCCTCCCCCTTTCAGTCATTGTCTCATTTTGAACCTATGTATGCTGAACATTCATTACTATCTTGCTATAGCAAATCTCTTCTCATTGTTTAAGCTTTAATGCCCTGTTCTTAGTAAGGGTTGCACTCCTCTGTTTCTATCAGCATGCTAGTCACCTTACTCCTCATTATGTATTTTTTTTTTGTCATTTTGTTTTAGATGAGCCGACTCCTTTCAGTATTTCCTGTAAAGTAGGTCTCGTAGTAGAAAATTCCCTCAATTTTTGTATGTCTAGAAAGTTCTTCATTTATCCTTCATATCTAAAGGAGAGCTTAGCTGGATACATTATTCTTAGCTGATAGTTTCTTTCATTTAATAGTTTCAATTTGATTCCACTCCTTTCAGACTTGAAAGGTTTGTGCTGAGAATTCCAACAATAATCTAATGAGTTTTCCTTTATAGATTACCATCTTCTTTTCCCTGGCTGCCCTAGGAATTCTGTCTTTGTCATTGATTTTTGATAATTTTAATACAATTTGTCTTGGTGAAGGCCTCTTTGGGTTGATATAATTGGGTATACTGTTCACCTCTTGAATTTTAAGCTCCAGCTCATTCCTTAGATTTCGGAAATTCTCTTCAACTATTTGTCTGAAAATGCTTTCTAATCTCTGCTCCTTTTCTTCTCCTTTGAGAATGCCCATTATTCTTATATTTCCTCTCCTGATGATATCAGCTAGTTCTTAGCTGATCATCTATCATATGACACTTCTGTATTTCTCTTTCATTATTATTCATTCTTTGGTTTCTCTCTCCTTCCTTCTAATTTATTTCTAGATTTCTGTCTTTGATATCACTGATCCTTTCCTCTGTTTGGTCGATTCATCTTCCAAGCTTCTTATTTCATTTTTCAACTCTTGCTCCTCCTCCTCCTCTTCTTCTTGTTCTTGTTCTTCTTGTTCTTGTTCTTGTTCTTCTTGTTCTTCTTGTTCTTCTTGTTCTTGTTCTTCTTCTTGTTCTTGTTCTTGTTCTTGTTCTTCTTCTTGTTCTTCTTGTTCTTGTTCTTCTTGTTCTTGTTCTTCTTCTTCTTCTTGTTCTTCTTCTTCTTGTTCTTCTTCTTCTTCTTGTTCTTCTTCTTCTTATTATTTATTATTATTATTATTACTATTATTATTATTTTGTCTCCAGAAGGTCTATTCTGTTCTTTTTGATGGTTTGAGTCTCCTTGGTTAAGAATTCTTTCTGTTCATCTAATTGTTTTCTCAATTCCTGAAATTGTCGATAAGACCCATTTCAGATCTCACTGAGTTTTTTCAGAAGTACTATCCTGAAGTCTTTGTCATTTAAGTTGCATATTTTTATGCCTGTAAGCTAATTTTCTGGAGAGTTTTCTCTTTCTTTCTGAAATGCCTTGTCACCTTGGTTATTCATGGTGTTAATGGACTATTTCTCCACCTCGACATTAATGGAAGTGTATTCTGCTTTTTTTTTCCAGAA
Source organism: Pteropus vampyrus (assembly GCF_000151845.1). Lineage (NCBI taxonomy): Eukaryota > Metazoa > Chordata > Mammalia > Chiroptera > Pteropodidae > Pteropus > Pteropus vampyrus. Next base: position 373,686 of record NW_011889171.1, read on the forward strand.
GAAGATTTATTATATAATGGCCTCTCTAACCTGTTGCAAAGAAGGCATTTTTCTTTTGGTTTCCAGTAGTTGGCATCTAAGCCTCTTGGATTCCTGCTTTATATAAAGTCTTCATAATGACTTTTTTTCCTTATAGATGTTTAATCACACTTGCTACCCCCAGTCTTAGTTCCTGTCAGTGTTAGCGAAGGTTTTGGTAGTGTTTGCTCAGATTCCCCTGGGGCTCCGTGGTGTTCCACCTTGGAAGGTACGGGGGAGGGGCCTTCTGGGTTGAGGGATGGAGGCTGCGGCTCAGCCTTGGTTTTGCAACCATGGCTGGGAAAATCTACTGTTGTTTCTCAGCTGTCCTTGCTTTTCTGCTGTCCCCACTTTTCTGCATTCTTCCCTGATTACTGGTCACTTCCCCTAGTCGCATGGAACTCACAGCTTTCCCAGGCAGGGTTGTTCAGGGAACTTTCTCCTCTGCCCCTCTTCCTACAGGGAGGTCCAATAGTTGCAAGAGGCAGCTTCTTTGTTTCTCCCAGTCTATCGCCTGATACCCAGAGTTCTGACCTCTGGTAGCTCTTATGCACAGATCCCATGCACAGATGTGCCGGCGTGCAGTTTGGGTTTTTTCGTTGAGTTTTAGATGTTCAGCTTATTGTTGTTTCAAGGGAAGAAATCTAAGGACGTCTCTCACTCCACCATGTTTCTGACATCACTCTCATACTTATTATTGATGAAAAAAATCTCTATTTTATTTTGTGAGACATAATTAACATTTGAGCTTCTTGAACTTAAGTGATGTTCTATACATGCCATCTTGTTTATTTTTCTCTGAGTCCTGCTTCAACCCAGTGTTTGAAATAGTCATTCTAAATAGTCATTCAAACAGGTCTTGCCACCTGTTGTTCTAGGAAAAAGTCGTAGAATTATCAGGAAGACCATAGATGTGGTTGCCCAGTATGAACAGCGTTTCCTTTGGGAGAATTTGTTGAAAGCAGCCATTGGCAATTGTTGAACATTGTGGTGCTTGAATGGGTAGACAATAGTTGGGTTGCACAATAGACTAACAAAAATTAAAAGAATTTTTTACTAGCAAATCTACCCTATAGGAAATACTAAAAGAAGTCCTAAGGCTGAAATGAAGAGACAGAGACACTAACTTGAATCCTCATGAATAAACAAAAGAACACCCCCAAAAGTAACACAATAGGAAATAAAATAGATAGTATAAATGCATTTTTATGTCTTTTATTTCTGTTTTACAAAACAACTGCACAAAGCAATAAAAATTTCTTGGCTCATAGACATGTCATCTATAAAGATGCTCAATATCATTACTCATTAGGGAAATGCAAAACAAATCCACTCATTAGTGTGGCTATAATCAAAGACACAAAAAATTTTAATTGATGACAAGAATGTAGAGGGAATATAGTCCTTATACATTGATGATCGGAATATGAAATGCACAGCCTCTTGGAAAACAGTTTGGAAGTTCTTTAAATTATGAACATAAAGTTATCACATAATCCAGCAATTCCACTTAGGTAAATACACAAAGAATAACGTATATCTACATAAAAACTTGTACATGAATGATTATAGCAGCATTATTCATAATAGTAAGTGGAAACAATTCAAATGAATATCAGCTGATGAATATTCATCAAATAAATGTTCATTGACTGAAAGGTGATATATCCATACCACAGAATATTATCCAATTATAAAAAGAAATGAACTACTGGTTTGTGCTACAACATGGATAAAGTTAGAAAACATTATGCTGAGTGAAAGAAGCCATACACAAAAAAGAACATATTATATAATTACATTTGTATGAAATGTCTAGAATAGACAAACCTTTAGAGACAGAAAGTAAGTTAATGGTTTTCTAGAATGGATGAGAGAGTGATGAGAGCACTGATGGATAAGGTGAAGGGTACAGAGATTCATTTGGGGTGATGAAAATGTTCTAGAATTAGATAGTGGTGATAGCTCCACACTGTGTGACTATATCAGAAAACACTGACTTGTGCATTTTCAAGGGGTTGATTTTATGATATGTGAGTTATATCTCAAAAAAAAGTGTATAAAAAGAATCCAATGTGTACAAAGAGATAAAGAAAATATATCAAAATATTAACAGCAAAAAAAGGTAAAATGTTTCTCTTTAAGAATTCTGGGCTATTGGTGGCACTGAGCAACCTAGTTATAAAATGGAGATAAAATATCAGCAGAAAAAGCAGAAAAAAGGTCATTTAGAGGAAGTTGTTTTGCAATCTACTCTACCGTTTAATCTTTTGAGTGTCAAAAGGAAGTCCAGTGTCAAGGACAACACTCTGTTCCAATAGGCCACATACGACCTGTGATTTTTTTTACATGGTTCAATTAAAATGATCTTTTATAAGCAAAGAGAGAGGAAAAAACTTTCAGAGTTATATTGATTTTAGAAGGCAATTAACACTTAAACATTTGGATAGTCATCCATCATGAACTAGCACTTTAATCTGAATGTAAGATTTATTTAAAGTATGTTTGTACTGTTCCTTTGTTACTTTTAGGTTTATATCCCACATATAAGTGATGTCATGTGATTTTCAATTTTTCAGTCTGGCTTATTTCGCTTAGCATAATTATTTCAAGGTTTATGAACAGGACAAAGACTTAGGGACATGGACAATGGACTAGTGGTTACCAGAAGGTAGGGGGTAGGGGAGGAGGAAAGAGACAGAAGGGATAAAAGGAGTCAAATATAGGGGGGTATGGGTAGGGTGAAATGAGTAAAGGGGATCAAATATATGGTAGCTGAAGGAAATTGGACTTTTGGTGGTAATCACACAATAGAATATATAGAACTCAAACTATAATGTACACCTGAAAATTATATAATCATATTAACCAATATTACCCCAATAAACTTAATTAAAAAAATAAAGTATGTTCGTATTACTTCAAAAAAAAAGTTTGCCAAAATAAGTTTATTATGTTATATATTTCTGGTACATAAAATCCACAAATGACTACCATTGTACAAGGATAAATCCAAACGATGAACCCTAACCAACAAGGTATCACTTGACCAACTGCCTCCTTCCCTAATCTCATCTAACACCCTTTCTTCATGCCTCTGCAAACATGGTCACCATCTTCCTTTCATTACCAGACTCTTTCCCTTCTTGGGTCTTCACCTTGTGGTTTCTCTATCCTAACAGTTCCTCCCTCATCACCTGACCAGATCTAACTCAGATCACAATTCAAATTGTTACCTTTTGAAGTGATTCTTCTCAGATTTCACTCAGTATTGCATCATTCCATTTTAATGTATTTTTTAATAGCTTTTCATTGAGGTGTTTCATTTGATAGCTATGGTGGCATGCAGTTGAGAAGCAGGAGGCAATTCTCATTCTTCAGATGCATTTGACCTCACAGACGCAAACTTGGTCAAATCTAACAAATACCTTGAAAAGGGCTGATTTCTTTAGGTTTGAAGCTGTCATGTGCAGTCCCTTGATCTCTGAGGTGAGAAAAAGTGTTCACCATTAAGAATTTTAACTAGTCTCTCCTAGATAGAAACAAAATGGCTGTGATAGTTTCTCAAACTTTCTTTACTTTTGATAATCTTAACAGTTTTGAGGATTACTGATAGGGATTTTTTTTTTTTTTTTATGTTTTCCTCATGATTAGACCAGGGTTATAGTTTTTGGGAGAATAAAACACAAATGTAAAGTGCCACTCCCATCACATCACATCAAGGGTACGTGCTATCCATATGTCATCGTTAATGATGTTGACCTTCATCTGGCTGAGGTAGTATTAGTTTTCTCCACTATAAATTTGCTATTTTTGTCCTATCTATACTCTGTGAAGCCCACATTCAAGAATTGAGAATTATACTCCAACACCTTGAAGGCAGAGTGCTACATAAATTATTTGGAATTTATCTTCATGAGAGATTTGTCTCTTCTCCCCAATTTATTCAATCATTGACATATCCGTATAGACTCATCATTATATATTTTATACCTTGGACTGTAATTTCATACTACTTTATTTTGTTACTCAAATTATTCTAATTTTGGACATTGAGAGCTCTTGCAGTTGGAATCTGTGTCCTCATGACATATTCCCATTATTCAGATTGCTTGAGCATTTCCTTAATTTCTGGCACTATGAGATGCTCCAGGCTCAATTTGTATATTATATGCCAGAATCCTGGAATTGGCCTTTTCTCCAAGGAACCCTGGTTCCTTTTATATGAAGAATAATAGTAGTAACCAAGATCCGGATGATGATATATTCTTTGCTACTAGGTGTCATTGCTTCTAGGCCCTCTCAACTAGTAGAGCAAAGAAATATGTGTGTATACTAATCTGTGTATATATGTGTCTATAAATATTTCTGTATGTATCTGTCTATATCTATATTCAACTGAACATGAGTTCATAATGAGGTTTTCCACTTTAATCTTTTACTACACAATCATTCTAATCTCCTGCTGCTTATCTGTAACCTCCTACTCCAGCAGCAAGAAACCTGGCCCCCCACCATTTTTTATCTATTTACTTAATTGCTTAATTCTAGTAAATATGAATAATGGTCTCAAAATTGTTAACCTGTATTTCCATTGTAAATAATTTTATCAACTACAGTAGACTGTTTATGTATAGTTCCTTTTTGCCACTCATTTCCAAAATTACTTTTGTCAGCATCTGTTCTCCCATCTTCCTTCAGTAAGGTCACATTCATAATACAGTTAGATTCTTTTTTCACAGGCTGCATTCCATCCTAGGCTCTCCTGACTTCCTAAATTATTTATTTTAAATTTATATGCATTAAGATTCAGTCTTTCTGCTGTAAAGTTCTATGGGTTTTCACAAACGCGTAGTGCCAAGTATCTAGAGATTCAGTTTTTTGTGTTTTTGTATTTTTGCATTTGATCATATTAACATACATGAAACCAGAACATATGATATGTGGAAGAGATATTTCATGACTGATTGTTTCAGTGACCATATGACTTTAAAACATTTTCGATAGAATTTATTCTGTTGTTACTTGAAGTTCATTATGATCTCTCATCAGATATTTTTTCTTCTGAATTGAAGGTGATGAATTAGTTAATTCTTAATCGTTTTTATAAAATTGTGCCATATAAGACTGTAAACATTTTATCTCAGGAGTGTTTTTTTCTTTCCATTTTAATATCCCTATGTGGTACATTGCTGTGTGGAACATAGCAATCTACTCTGCAACATCATATCTTATCAAGCCAGTTTTTTTCTGTTTGCTTTGTCCTTGTTTTCATTTTCCTGTTTTTGCAGTAATAGAAATACACAGTAGTAGGTTCAGGAAGGAACCACCAGATAGCCTAATATTAGCAGCTATTTAATGGATTAAAAGTCTGTATTTTACAAAAGCAAGCAAGCTCCAGATGATTACCTTTTGCTTCCTGCCCACTGCCTTCCTGTATCAGTGCTAGCCTGCCAGCCTAATTCCAGCACAGCAGAGTATCTTTGACTAAGTTATATATGAGAAAAATTGAAAATCAATTTTTATTAAGCCAAAGTCAATAATGACAAATATGCTGGTACAATGGTTTGTAAAGTTTGGCCCCAGGAAACTTGTTGAAAGTACAAATTCTCATACCACAGTCTGCTAAATCAGAAACTCTGAGAATAGGGCACAGTAATTTGTATTTTAACAATTCCTGCAGGTTATGCTAAATTTAAAGAGCCACTTGGCTCGTGGAAACTATTACAGAGCAATGTTTCTGTTCCGTAGAAGATTATCTTTATTTCATTATGAAAACTTTTACCTTTTTCTTAATTTCCTATGCTATTGATTATTTGTCACTGAAACATTCAAATACCTGCCTCTTGATTACATTGTTATCTACTTAGAAGTGGACACATGATTTCATTAGGTAGAGACTCAATTTATGCCTCTGAAATAGGGGAAACTAAGAGGTGGAAATATGCTGGTGGTCCCTTTAGTAGGTCACTGTGGGACTAGATACAAAGAATCATTCTCTTCTTTCTATCATTTCTGTTTTTTTCTTGGTCATTATGGTTTAATAGCAAATCTATTTGGTCTATTGTGATTTTAGTCTCCTTAAGGAACGTAAAGAAGTCTCGAGAGTCATAGAGTAAACCTCTAATGCCCTGTGTAGGAAAAGCTGTGAAAGTCTGTAGAGAAATAAAAATGGAAAATTCAAATAGACAGAAGCAATGATGAAAGACAATGAGGCCACAAGAAAAGAGAAACATAAACAGAAATAATAGTTTTCAGATGGTTTTTTAAATTATTTTCACTACCTCATGAGGCTTAACTGTATTTCTGCCCTTGGGTTCTAGAAGAAAAAAGTACATCTTTATAATAAAATCTCCCCTTGTTATGCTAGTGTAAGTTCCCATTGCATACCAACCAACCAACCAACCACCTCCCTAGCATTTAATTTATTCTTTGTACCTGAATTTCTGTTCCATACCTTCTCACTCTACTATGGCTCTGCTATAACAGCTTGGAAATGTCTGAGTAAATGAGACTACTACATTGCAATAAAAATTACAAAGTAATTTCTTGTAATTGTGACATTCTATATCAAAGCTAATAAAGGAGAAATGCAATTTATCCCCTAAATATTAATAGGTTTAGAGATGATATCTTCATATAACTGGAAGGACTCTCAGACAATAAAAGAGTATTTCCCAATTGAAGTGACATTGTTATTGATAATTCAAAATCCAGAATTAAAGTTCTTGCTTCTGATCAGATGCTTTCTCTGAAATATAAAATGAAGTCCTTTTTTTTTAAATGAGAAAAACTCCTCATTAGAGTTTTGTGTCAATGTTCCATGAGATGAAGAAATATATAATTACAGTCATAGTTAGCTTTATGTTATTATAGTTTCATTTATGAAATTGAATTTAAAATTAAAGATGAAAACAGTGTCCCAAATTACTTAGTAAAGAGTAAAAAATAAGTTGTGGTGAAACAGCAGAGGCCACCCTGCATTACTTCGCTTCTGCCATCCTAGAGCTGAAATGATCCCCAAGTCTCTTCTTTAAGGAATGACCTTATAAACACAATCCCTGCATCAAGTTGAAACTGCCTAACATTTCTCTCCATCAGTACTAAGTCAATAGCAATAATTAAGAGTACAAGAATTTAATCTCACAGAGTAAGTAATCTTGGGCTACAGTTAGATAAATTTCCATGCCACAGTTTAGTTACTATATCTAAGACTCTTTTAGGTGCAGCTTACTACCTCTTGCCTCCTCTCCAGGATTTTGCTTTTTTCCTCATTAAACTTTGTTTTGATGGGTCTCAAAATTCTATGACAGATTTTTGGTCAAGTTGTTTCCATTAAAAAGTTCTAATTTTAAGTAAACAGGCATAAAAACCACTTAAATACAGTATGCACAATTACTGTTAGGAGTGTATATTGCTGATGTCTTCCTAATTCTACCTACCGCAAATAAATAAATTATGCCAAAAAAAAGTTCTAATTTTAAAAACTAATAATTTAAAAACTGCCACACGAAAAAACCCAAATGGCCCGCAAAGCATCCTTCTTTCCTTCTAAAGGTTTTACAATGCATTGTAATCATTAACCAGTCTTTTACTATTAAACTTAATGGCCAAATAAGGCAGTTTGAGAACATTCTTCGACTACCGATTAAGACTAGGGTGGCAGGTATTGGGGATAATATACATTTAGCTTTCCGAGCTTTCTGGGCAGACTTGGTGACTTTGTCAGTTCCAGCCACCTTCTTGTCCACTGCTTTGATGACATCCACAGCAACTTCCTGTCTCATGTCACAAACAGCAAAACAGTTCAGAGGATAGATGTTAGAGAAGCTCTCACACTTGGGCTTGCCAGGAACCACATCAATGATGGCAACATCACTAAATTTCAAAAGCTCTGGGCCATCTTCCAGCTTTTTTCAAGAATGATGATCAGTCTTCTCCTTCATTTCAGCAAATTTGCAGGCACTATGTGAGCTATGTGACAATCCAACACATGTACATATCCGGCACTGATTTGGCCTGGATCAAGGTAATTGCCTAAGCCATGAAGCCAGCTGCTTCCATTGGTGGGTCACTTTTGCTGTCACCAGCCACTTTTCCACAATGAACATTTTTGACAAACACATTCTTGACAAGAACCACACTCAAAGCTTCATGGTGCATTTCAACAGACTTGACTTCATTGTAGCATTGACTGAATCAAAGGTGACCATCATGCTAGGTTTGAGAACACCAGTCTCCACTCGACCCACAGGGACAGAACCAATATACTAACTTCTAGACATCCTGGAGGGTCAGATTCAAAGGATTATCAGTTGGTTGACTTGGTGGCAGGATGCAATCCAGAGCTTTAAGCAGCATGGTTCCACTGGCATTGCCATCTTTACAGGTGACTTTCTATCCCTTGAACCAAGGTATGTTAGCACTCGGCTCCAACATTTTATCACTATTCCAACCACAAATTGGCACAAATACTACTGTCAGGATTGTAGCCAATTTTCTTAGTGTAGGTGCTGACTTTCCTTGACAAATTCTTTGTATCTCTTCTGGCTGTAAGGTGCCTCAGTGGAATCCATTTTGTTAACACGAAAAATAAGTAGTTTCATACCCACTGTGTAAGCCAGAAGGGCATGCTCATGGATCTGCCCATTCTTGGAGATACCTGCTTCAAATTCAGCAACACCAGCAGCAACAATCAGTAAGGTACAGTCAGCTTGAGATGTGCTTGTAATAATCTTTTTTGATAAAGTCTCTGTGTCCTGTGGTACCAATGATGATCATATAATACTTGCTGGCCTCGAATTTCCACAGGGAGTTATCAATATCATGCTCATGTTCAGCTTTCGAAGACCCAGGCATACTTGAAGACCCAGGCATACTTGAAGGAGCCCTTTGTCATCTCAGCAGCCTGCTTCTCAAATTTTTCAATGATTCTTTTGTCGACCATACCCTTACATTTGTAAATCAGATGGACAGTAGTGGTAGACTTCCTCGAATCTACATGTCTGAAGATAATGATGTTAATATGAGACTTTTCCCATTTTGTCATAGGTAGTTTTCATGACACCTGTGTTCTGGCAACAAACCTGTTGCAAAAAAGCTCTAGGATTTTATTTCTTAATTCGACTCCCGCTTTTTAATCCTTAGGCCCGGTAGATCTCACTTAGCATTTCTAATTAAAGTTTTTTCTATCTAATCATCTAGGCACACTCTGAATTGTCAGTAGATGGCAGAGATTAAGTCATATTCATCACTAAATTCTTAGGGCCTCTGTTGACTCATATCTCACTTGTGTAAAATAGAAAAACATACCTCTTTTGTGGCAAATGTATGCCTTTAGGCTCAAGGCTTGACAAGGGATCATGAGATGGATTTCAACCCTGTTTTCTCTCTTGGTTGGTCACCTTGTACAGTGCACAGCCTTTACAACCCTGCCTGGCAACTGTGTGGATTTTGTACAGAAGTTTGCATAGGGCAGGCAGTGGATACATGTATACAAGAAGAATAAAAGGAATACCTAAATTTAACTAAATTGCAGGTCAGGCCTTCACAATTTAAGGTAGTTTCCTCTTTCCTCTGGTCTTTAAACCCAGAAGTCTATTTTTGAGAAAGAGTTAGATGTGCCTTGGTTTAAATACCCACTGGTACCTGATAGCTATGCTACCTGTTACTTGGCAGCTTTTTAACCTTGGATATGTTCCTCAATTAAAGCTTCCTCATTTGTAAACTAGAAATACTATTGACTTAGTCTGCTTTGAAGTGTAGAAAAAATGAGGTATGCTAAGCATCTAAAAGAATATTTGACATTTTAGAGTATCAATTCATACATGCTGTTTTCTTTCACTGTAGCTAAGTCCTTTAGTCTGCTTTCTCCACTTACTTGGATAGCTCTTTTCTTCTGGAAAAAATAGAGCCTAAAACTCCGTTAAAATTTCTCTTCCATCAGGTAATAATTATCATGATAATAATAGTTAACATTTATTAAATGCTTAGTATAGCCAGATACTATTCTAAACTCTTTTATGTATTATCTCATTTAATGCTTATAACAGCTTTATGAGGTAGGAAATGATATGGTCACTGGTTGATATTTAATAAAATGAACCTAAGAGAGGACAAGTAACAACTCAAATTACATAAATAACTATTGGCTGAGTGGGATTGAAATTTAGCCAATCTTACTCTAGAGCCTTCATTCTTGACTACTCAAATTATACTGTCTTTGAGGGTGTTAACATTGATCCTTGCTAACAGTTATATCTATCATCTAAAAATTCTCTGCTATGTGGTCAAAAAGAACATAACATTATGTAAAAGGATACAGCCCCAGAATTGAATATGGATTTATAGGAGAGGTGGCATGCTGCTGTGCTGTTGTGGTTGAGATGGTAGCTTCTGGATTCCGAGTGCCTGAGTTTGAATCTTCGTGCTGTGTGACTTTGAGCAAGCTGCATAATTTCCATCATCCTTCATGCCTCAGTTTTTTCATGTGTTAAATGGGAGTAAATAAGTCTACTTAATTAGCTTTTTTGGTGAGGATTAAAATTTGTAATACATGTCAGAAAAAATTACTTTGAATAGTGTCTGATATACATTAAGAACTCAGCAAAGTTTACATAATATACTGCATATTTCCACTTAGGACTCAGCTACCCTATTTCAGATTACAATATATACCCTAAAGAAGTTCTTGTTATAAGAAAATTGAATTTAACAAAACCAGTAATTGGGCATGATTACATTTTACTAAATTACTCTTTATTTTCTGGAAAAAAATAACATCTCTGAGTATTTTAAAGTAGAGAGCTTACTCTCCTCATGCAAGTAGAATGGAATGATTTATAAAACTTAAACATATTTTTTTTCAGAAAAATTTCACTGAGGTATTATTTATTTGTTGCTGTATAGCAAGTGATCCACAAACTTAGTAATTTAAAACAAATATTTATTATCTCACAGTTTTTGTGCCAGGAATCGAATCTTGTCCCAGCTTAGCTAGATGCCTCTGTTTGAGGATTTCTAACAGTTTGAATTGTGCTGGGGTGGGAGGAGTTGCCTTCAAGCTCACTCACATGGTATTTGGCAAACCTTGAAAGATTCACTTCCAAGATCACTTTTTGGTGTTCAGCAGGCCTAAGTTCCTCTCTGGCCATTGGCCAGTGATATCAGTTCCTTGCTACTTGGGCCTCTCCAAAGTACTCAGAGCATGGTAGTTGGCTTCCCCAAGAGCAATGGTTCCAAGAAAGAGAGGGTGAGAGAGAATGATAAAAGGTGAGAGATGGCAAGCAAGATGGAAGCCAAAGTCTTTTTGTAAACTAAACTTGGGAAGGTACTTTCCATTACTTTACCACTTTTGCTGTGTTTTATTTGTTAGAAGCAAGTCACTAGTTCTACTCCACAATGAATGAGAAGAGATTACAAAAGGGCATTACTCTCAGAAGGCGGGGGCCCTTTAGGGACATTTTAGAGACTGTCTGCTATAACTAAAATGGAATCAAGCAAGAGATACCACAATTCATTAATTTTGTCAAACTCAAATTATTAGTTAAGAACCAGTTTTTGAAATGTTATTGATTAGAAGTCTCTTACTAATAGCTTTTTCCTCTCTGTGTTTATACTTTCTTTACTATGCCTCCATTAAAACCATTTTCCTCTCAATATTTAGTATCTCTGTCTCTGGATACCCATCTTTTCCTCCCCTTCTATTAGTTTCCCACCTATATTTCCCACCAAAAATGTTTGGGAAAAAGACAGACTGCATTAAATCAAAAGCATTTTTTCCATTGCCCTATGTATGATGCATATGGCTAGGAACTATCCTCTCTTTGAACTGAATTTCATTAAAAACTGAGAAATCAGTATTAAGATGGGGTCAAGTTTTAACATTACTATGAATCTTTAGATTAGAACAAGAGAAATCACATCCAGAAATGATTTTATGGATGTCAGCTAAGTAGTCTACATGATACTTGAAGCTCTTCTAGGATGTTATTTTTCTGCCTGTTTATACGCATTGAAAAATTTGTCAAAATGTGTCAGAAACTTTTATATTTAGTCTCATTTTTGCACACTAACAGTAGTAAAGTTGGAAGCTTCAGAGTTTGAGCATTAATATACATTTCTGTGAGTTTAAGAAGATATTTATGATTTTTACTCACCCTTCCATATGCCTCTGTGGCAATGATTGCCATTCCTTTATGGAAATACAGAGATTTAATGGCCTTGTAATATGCTGCATCTTCCACATTTCTATTACAGTGTTCAAATAGAGATCTTGTCAGCGACATCTGGGAATGTCAAGAACATTCTGGGGCCTATTATATATTTAACTAATCTAACTTTGTGTCTTAATCTAGCTCTATAGACAGAATAAACTCAAGTGTTGGAGAGGTTATGGGGGAAAAGGAACCCTCATATGCTGCTGGTAGGACTACAAATTGGTACAACCACTATGAAGAACAGTATGGAAGTTCTTCAGTAAACTAAGGATTGAATTACCATATGATCCAGCAATCCCTCTACTGGGTATTTACCCCCCACCCCCCAAAAAAAAATCTGAAAAAATTTATCCACAAAGATATATGCACCCTGATGTTCATAGCAGCATTATTCATCGTGGCCAGGACATGGAAGCAACTGAAGTGTCCTACGATACATGATTGGATAAAGAAGTGGTACATATATACAATGGAATATTACTCATCCATAAGAAGAGATGAAATACTCCCATTTGCAACCACATGAATGAATCTTGAGATAATCATGCTAAACACAATAAGTCAGACAGATAAATTTGAAAACCACATGATATCACTCATGTAGGATATAAGTCTAAAAGCAACAAGCAAACATGACAAAATGAACTCAGGGACACAGACAGTAGATTATTGTTTACTAGAGAGAAAGGGTTTGGGGGGAGGTAGGTAGGGGTAAAATGGGTCAAATATTTGGTGATAGAAGAAAATCTAATTCTGTGTGATGAACAAACAATGCAATGTATATATATATATATACTACTTCTTGTTGGATGATACACTTGGAACTTATTTGATTTTGTTAACTAATGTCACCTAATAATTTTAAGAAAAAGAAAAAAGAAAAAAAACAAAGTCTCACCTTCCAATCTACTTTCTCATTAGTTCCTTCTAAAGCAAGGTTTTAAAGTAGTGATTGACATTTTTTTCATAATGAATTATCTTGGGTTACTGTGTATCCTGTGCTAAGTTCAAAGGGAGAGTAAGATATTTTTTCACTTTAAAAGCTTTATTATTAGTATAACGATTCTTAGTTGAATATTATTCTCTTCTTGTTCCATGAAGTCAAAAAACAAATCACAAATATTCAGGTTCCAATATTTTAAAATGTAATGTTACTTATGAAAATTATTTTGCATAAGATTGTATATAGTGTATATACCCAAGGTTTAAGTTAATGAGTTTGATTTATATTATAAAGAAAAGTGAATAACACGAAAAATAGAAATATCCTTAGTTATAACCATAATCAGATGAATACAGGCATTAGTTTTAAGTGTCATTTTGTACTCCCTCCCCATGTTCTTTGTATTAAACTAACCAAACCCCAAACACTGAGCTGCTGTTTAAAAAAGAAAAAAAAGAAAAAAGAAAAAGTTTGACATTGTGTACATATTTTTTATTGTTATTGATCAAATCACATACATGGAAATATGTAATCCAACTGAGCGGAATATTAAATTTTTGGCTGGGATTTACTAGTGGGCAGAATGACACATTGAAAAATTATCAAATTGTTCCCTTTATCAAACCTTATGCCATATAAATTACTGAATAAATGTTAATCCATTAATCAGTCAAAAATTATGATTAAAATTATCAAGTGATTATTTTTAGCCTTAATTGAAAACCATTGTATGAAACCTGTCTACTCAGGGAAGTGTCACCCTATAAATATTATCAAATAATTTAGCTAGAGTTTTCTGAGGTATTAAATTGCATTTCAAGCATTTAAAGTGAATTTGAGATTTAATGCAAAGCATATTTTTTAAGCAACAAAGATAATTTCTTTGTTTAAAAAAAAATTATTTCTTCATACATCCGGTTGTGTCCTTAGCAAGATCAGGCTCCTTGCTAAGTCAACTCTTACATTGACACTGGTGGCAGCTGACCGTGGTTTCTGGCATGGCCTCTTGAGGCAACTATAAACACAGCATCTGTGGGTTGCTTGCTATCTCCAGAGAGATACAGGCTAAAGCTAAACTTTGCTTGCAGCTGAACCCCTCTCAAGACTGTGCCACTGGACATCTACTACACAAAGCCACACTAATAACACTGGGAGACTTAGAAGTTTTGTTTAATACATGGAAACAGACACAGAAAAGCAGGCAAAATGGGAAGATAAGGAAGCAGAAACCATATGATAGAACAGAACTCCAGGAATAAATGGAGTCGAGCGATCTCACAGATGCACAGATCAAAACATTGGTTATAAGGATGCTCAATGAACTATGGGAAGTGTAAATGAATTCAATGAGACTTTTAACAAAGAGATAAAAAAAACATAAAAATGGAAATGAAAATTATAAAAGGGAACCAGACAAAAATGAAGAACATATCATCTGAGATGAAGACTATATTATAGAGAATCAACACAATGATTAAAGAAGATTGACCCGCCGATATAGAGGATGGGGAAGCCAAGGACAATCAGAATGGCAAGAAAAAAAGAAGCCAAGATTATAATAAGAATTTAAAGAATCTATAGGAGCAATTAAATGTAAAATATCTGTGTCATAGGGGTACCTGAAGGAAAACAAGTTGAAGAGCTATTTGAAGAAATAGTAATGAAAAACTTGCCTAAACTTGTGAAGAAAATAGACCTACAACCCCAAGAAACAGAGAATACCAAAAAAGATGAACCCATAGAGGCCCACAAGACATATTATAATTAAAAAGCCAAATGTTAAATACAAAGAGAGAATCTTAAAAGCAGCAAGAGAAAAGCAGATAGTTAGTTATGGGAGCGCCTGTAAGACCAGCAGCTGATTTCTCAAACGAAACTATGCAGAACAGAAGGGCTTGACACAAAATATCCAATATGATGAAAACCCAGGATCTACAGCCAAGAATATTTTATCCAGCAAAGCTATCATTTAGAGTTGAAGGACAGCTAAGAGCTTCC
The DNA here is from genome assembly GCF_000151845.1 of Pteropus vampyrus. NCBI lineage: Eukaryota > Metazoa > Chordata > Mammalia > Chiroptera > Pteropodidae > Pteropus > Pteropus vampyrus. Next base: position 388,863 of record NW_011889171.1, read on the forward strand.
CTGACAAAAAGAAACTAAAGAAATTTAACAGCACCAACCAGTAGTACAGGAAATGATGGAAGGGCTTCTTTAAGAAGAAGTAACATGTATCAAAACAGGAATAAAGAATGGTAATAACTACTTTCCTATCAACAGGTACCTCAAATGGAAAAGAATTAAGTGCTCCAATCAAAAGATAGAGTGACCGAATGGATAAGAAAACAAGACCCTTACATATGCTGCCTACAAGAGGCTCACTTCAGATTAAAAGACATACACAGACTAAAAGAAAAGGGGATGGAAAAAGATATTTCCTTGATGGACCTAGATAGTATTGTGCTGAACAAAATAAGTCAGAGAAAGACAAATATCACATTATTTTATGTACATGTGAAATCTAAAGAACAAAATAAACAACAACAACAAAAATGGAAATAAACTCATAGATACAGAGAATATTTTGAGGGCTACCAGATTTGAGGGGGTTTGAGGGAAACGGCAAAAAAGGGCAAAGGGATTAAGAAGTACAAATGGATAGTTACAAAATAGACATGGAGAAATGAAGTGTAGCATAAGGAAAATAGTTAATAATGTTGTAATAAATATGCAAGGGGGAAGAGAGGTACTAGATTTACAGGGGTGATCACTTTGTGAGTTATATAGCTTTCTAATCACTATGCTGTACAATTGAAACTAATATATTATTGTATGCCAACTATAATTTTAAAAAATTCATTGAATTGTACAATATAAATATAAGCAAGTAATTGTCTAGTATATTTCAATAAAGCTAGAAAAAATTATTTCTTATGGTTTGGAATAGAGATTTTTTTTTCTATGTTTTCTTTTAACTTTTTATAGCACAGGAATGCATTATTTGACAATTATAAATTACAATTTTGTAATACTTTTAAGAATTTGGTTTAAAATTGATCAACATGATATGTTATTTTTACTCAGAAGTAAATTGGTCCCCAATACCTTTCATATTTCCTTAGGGTGTTTTCTCCTAATATCTGAAGGTTGAAGGTATCTCTGTCATTACTGTAAACAAACTTATCCTAAAAATGTTAAAACATATTTATGGGTACTCTGTACATCTTTTATGCCATGAAAGTCTGAAAGCTAATACAAACTGGACTGTTTTAGAATACTTAAGGAAAAAACCTGCTTTTATTACTAACTTTTTAGATGTCATAATTTTTTTCTTCCTTTTTAAAAAAAACTATTTACTTTTTATTTTTTATTTTTCAATTATGCCTTTTATACAATTTTATATTAGCTTCAGGTGTAAAACAATTGATTCGACATTTATATTACTTATGAAATGATCACCCTGATATAGTACTCATGTGACACCATACACAGTTATTACAATATTAGCTATATTCCTTATGCTATACTTTATATCCCATGACCATTTTGTAACTACTAATTTTTCCTTCTTAATCCTGTCTCTTTTTTCACCCATCCTCCCAATCCCTCCACCCAAATCTGGCAACCGTCAAAATGTTCTCTGTATCTATGAGTTTGTTCCTATTTTGATTGTGCATAGATTTTGTTCTTTGGATTCCACATATAAGTGAAATCATGTGATATTTGCCTTTCTCTATCTAACTTATTCCACTCAGCTCTTTACCCTCTAGGTTCACCTATGTTACTGCAGTTGGAATATTTTCATTCTTTTTTATGGCTGAGTAATATTTCATTGTGTGTAAGTGTATATATGTGTGTGTGTGTGTGCGTGTGTGTGTGTGTGTGTGTGTTATATATATATGTATATACATATATATATATGTATAAATTATTTACTTTTCCATTCATCCATTATTGGACACCCAAGTTGCCTCCATATCTTGACTATTGTGAATAATGCTGCAATGAGCATAGAGATTCACATGTCCCTTCTTAGTAATGTTTTTGGTTTCTTCAACTAAATATCCAGAAAAAGGATTACTGGATCTTTCTTTGTCTCTTGTTATAGCTTTTGTTTGAAAGTTAATTTTGTCCCATATAAGTATTGCTACCCCAGCTTTTATTCTTACTGTTTCCATTTTCATGAAATGTCTTTTTCCTTCTCTTTACTTTCAGCCTGTGTATATCTTTTTATCTGAAGTGAGTCTCTTGTAGGCAGCCTACCTATAGGTCTTGTTTTCTTATTCATTCAGCCACCCTATATTTGATTGGAGCATTTAATTCCTTTACATTTATAATAACTGTTGATAGATATGTAATTATTGCCATTTTATTCATGTTTTTAACCTTTTTTACTCTTCTTTCTCAAGAAGTCCCTTTAACATTTCTTATAATACTCATTTAGTGGTAATGAACTCCTTAAGCTTTTTCTTGTCTAGGAAGCTCTTTATCTTTCCTCGATTCTAAATAATAACTTTTCTGGGTAGAGTATTCTTGGTTGTAGGTCCTTGACTTTCATCACTTTGAATATTTTGTGGTAATTCCTCTTGGCCTGCAAAGTTTCTGCTAAGAAAGCAGCTGACAATCTTATGGCAGCTCCCTTTTACATAACTAAGTGCTTTTCTCTGGCTGCTTTTAAGATTCTTGCTATATCTTTAACTTTTGGCATTTTCATTATGATGTGTCTTGGTGTGGGTCTCTTTTGGGTAATCTTATTTGTTACTCACTAAGCTTCCTGGGCTTGTATGTCTATTTCCTTTGTAAGGTTAGGGAAGTTTTCAATCTTTATTTCTTCCATAGGTTTTCAAATTCTTGCTTTCTCTTCTCTCTTTTTGATACTCCTATGATGCGAATATTAGTACTCTTGATACTGTCCATAAGCCCCTTAAACTATCCTCATTTCAATTCTTTTTTGTTTTTTCTTTTGCTGTTGTGATTGGTTGTTTTCTACTTTATCTTCTAAATCACTGATTCAATGCGTGCTTCATCTACTCTACTATTAATTACCTCTAAACTATCCTTTTAGCCATTGTAGTTTTCATTTCTGACTGATTTCTTATTTATGGATTTGATCTCAATTTTTATGTTTATTATCTTGTTGTTTAATGTCTCACTGAGATTGTTTATTTCTTTACACTTTTCTTAAATTCATTAATTTTTTATGGTGACATTGGTTAACGAAATCCAGTAAGTTTCAGCTGTACACTTTAACAATAAGGCATATATATATTTGCACTGTGTGTTCACCTCCCATCGTTCGATTTCTCTCTGTCATCACATATTTGACTCTTCTTATCCCATCTATGTCCTCTCTCTCCCCTACCCACTATCCTCTGATAACAGCTAACATATTGTACCTGTTCATGAGGTTCTGTGTTCTTTGTCCTGTTCATTTGTTGCTTTTAGGTTTATATCTCACATAGAAGTGATATGTGATTTTCAACTTTTTCTGTCTGGCTTATTTCGCTTAACATGATTATCTCGAGGTCCATCCAGATTGTCACACATGACAGTATTTCATCTCTTCTTATGGTTGAGTAATAGTCCATCGTATATATGTACCATAGCTTCTTTAGCCAATCATCTATTGTAGGACACTTCGGTAGCTTCCATGTCCTGTCCAATGTGAATAATGCTGCTATGAACACATTGGTGTGCAAATATCTTTTTGGATATGGGTTTTCAAGGCTTTGGGTAAATACATAGTAATGGGATTGCTGGATCATATGGTAGAACATTTCTTAGTTTTTTGAAGAACCTCCATAGTGTTTTTCATAGTGATTGTACCAATTTGCAGTTCCACCAGCAGTGTATGAGGGTTCCTTTTTCTCCGCATCCTCTCTGACATGTATTATTACTTCTCCTGTTGACTACAGTTATTCTAACAAGTGTGAGATGATTTCTCATTGGGAATTTGATTTGCATTTCCCCAGTAGCTAGTGATGCTGAGCATCTTTTTCATATATTTGTCGGCCATTTGTACATCCTCTAGGGAGAAGTGTCTGTTCAGGTCCTCTGCCCATTTTTTGATTGGATGATTTGTTTTCTTGTTGTTATTGAGTCATATTAGTTCTTTGTATATTTTGGATATTATGCTCTTATTGAAGTCGTTGGTTGCAAATATATTTTCACTATCAGGTGGTTGTCTCTTTACCTTGTTGACAGTTTCTTTAGCTCAGCAGAAGCTTTTTAGTTCAATGTAGTCCCATTCATTTATTTTGCTTTTTCTTCTCTTGCTTTTGAGGTCAAATTCATAAAAACCTCTTTAAGTCCAAGGCCCTTGAGGTTAGTTCCTTTGTTTTCTTCTATGCAGTTTATAGTTTCAGGTCTTATATTCAGGTCCTTAATCCATTTTGCGTGAATCCGGGTGTGTGGCAAAGGAAAACAGTATAGCTTCATTCTTTTGCAGGTGGCTTTCCAGTTTTCCCAGCACCATTTATTGAAGAGGCTTTCCTCTCTCCACTGAATGTTTTTGGCTTTTTTGTCAAAAATTATCTGCCCATATAAACATGTTTTTTTTTCTGGGCACTTGATTCTGTTCCGCTAGTCTGGGTATCTGTTTTTCTGCCAATACCAGGCCATGTTGATTATTGTCACTTCGTAGTATAATTGGAAGTCAGGCAGAGTGATACCTCCAGCCTCGTTCTTTGTTCTCAGGATGACTTGGAAATTTGGGGACTTTTGTGCTGCCATACAATTCTGATGATTTTTTGTTCTAAATCTTTAAAAAATGCTGATGAGATTTTGATGGAGATTGCAATAAATCTGTATAATGCTTTAGGTAATATTGTCATTTAAACTAAGTCATGGAATATCTTCCCATTTCTTTGTATCTTCTTCGATTTCTTTTAATAGGGTCTTGTAGTTTTCATTACATAGATACTTCATATGTTTTGTTAAATTTATTCCTAGGTATTTTGTACTTATTGTTGCAATCATAAAATGAATTATTTTTTTCTACCTCTTTTTCTGACACTTCATTATTAGAGTGTAGGAATGCTATGGATTTTTTTAACATTGATTTTGTATTCAGAAATTTACTGCATTTGCTCATTGTTTCTAGTTGTGTTCTTGTGGAGTCTTTAGGGTTTTCTATATAGGGGAATCATGTCATCATCAAATAATGACAGTTTGAATTCTTCATTTCCTATTTGGATGCCTTTTATATCTTTCTCTTGCCTGATTGCACTTGCTAGGTCTTCTAATGTTATAGTGAATAACAGTGGTGGTAGTGGACAGCCTTGCCTTGTTCTTGTACTTAGGGGAAAAGTTTTTAGTTTTTCACCATTAAGTATAATGTTGGCTGAAGGTGTGTCATATATGTTAAAGGCCTTTATTATGTTAAGATACTTTCCTTCTATACCAATATTATTGTTTTGATTATAAATGTGTGTAGTATCTTGCCGAAGGCTTTTTCTGCATCTATTAATATGATCATAAGATTCTTATTTTTTAAATTTGTTTACATGGTGTATCACATGAATCGATTTGTGTATGTTGAACCATCCCTGTGCCCCTGGGATGAAGCCCACTTGATCGTGATGTATAATCTTTTGAATATGTTGCTGTATTCAGTTCGCTAGTATCTTATTTAGGATTTTTGCATCTGTGTTCATGAGAGATATCGGTGTGTAGTTTTCTTTCTTTTTTTTTTTTTTGTATTATCCTTACCAGGTTTTGGTATCAGAGTAATTTGAGTTTCATAAAATGAGTTGGGATGTACTGGATTCTCTTCAATTTCTTGGAAGAATTTGAGGAGAATAGGTATTAAATTTTCTTTGAATGTTTGGTAGAATTCACTGGTGAAGACATCTGGTCCTGGACTTTGACTTTTTGCTAGGATTTTGATGTTTGTTTCAATTTCCATCCTCCTTATCAGTCTATTTAGATTTTCTGATTCTTGATTCAGCCTAGGAAGGTTGTATTTTTCTAAGTACTGGTCCAATTCTTCTAGGTTATTAAAATTGGTGTTATATACTTTTTCATAATATTTTTGCATGACCCTTTGTATTTCTGTGATGTCAGTCATAATTTCCCCTCTTTCATCCCTGATTTTGTTTATTTGTATTCTTTCTCTTTTTTCTTTAGTGAGTCTAGCCAGGGTTTGTCAATTTTATTAACCCTCTTAAAGAACCAGCACTTGGTGGCATTTATTTATTTCTTTTTGTTTTCAATTTCATTTGTTTCTGCTCTAATTTAGATTATTTCTTTCCTTCTGCTGATTTTAGGCTTCATTTTTTTTTTTTTAAGATGAAGCGTTAGGTTGTCTTTTTGGGCTCATTCTTGTTTTTGGAGATAAGCCTATTATGATATGATCTTTCCTCTTATGACTGCTTTTGCCATGTCCAAAATGTTTCGATATGTTGTACTATCATTATCATTCATTTCTTTGTATCTCTTGATCTTTCTTTTTGTTTCTTCCCTGACCCAGGTATTCTTCAGTAGCATGTTGTTTAATCTCCATGTATTTGTGGTTCTTCCTGTTTCCTTTTTGCACTTGATCTCTAATTTCAAAGCATTACGATCAGAGAATATGGTTGGTATGATTTCAACCCTTTTATATTCATTGACGCTATCTCTGTATCCCAGAATGTCGTTGATTCTTGAGAATATTCCATGCACACTAGAGAATAATGTATAAGCAAATGTTTTGGAATGAAAAGCTCTATATACGTTAATTATGTTCAGTTGGTCTAATGTGTCATTTAGGATGGTCTTTCCTTATTGATTTTCTGTTTGGATAACCTGTCCATATCTCACAGGGGTCTTTAGATCCCCTACTACGATAGTGTTTTGGTCTGTTTCTCCCTTTATTTCTGTTAGTAATTGCTTTACCTATTTTGAGGCTCCTTGATTGGGAGCATAGATATTAATAAGTGTTATGTCTTCTTGGTGCATAATTCCCTTTATCATTATGAAGTTTCACTCAGTATCTTGTTTTACCTTTTTTATTTTGAAGTCTATTACATCTGATATTAGTACTGTTATTCCTGTTTTTTCTCAGAATGCCATTTGCTTGAAGTATGATTATCTACCCTTTCACTTTGACTTTATATTTGTCTTTGGAGCTAAGATGTATCTCCTAGAGGCATTATATGGTTGGGTTTTTGTTTTTTGCTTTTTGTTTTTTTGTTTGTTTGTTTTTTGATCCATTCTGCAGCTCTGTGCCTTTTTGTTTGTGAGTTCAGTCCATTTACCTTTAGGGTGATTATTGAAATATGAGGTCTTCTTAAAGTCATTTTATCTTTTACTTTCTGGTAGCTTGGTGTTTCCATTGCTTCCTTGTCCTTGTGTTCCTGTTTTCTTTGTTTTGGTTGGCTTTTGGGGGTCTTCCCTCTGGTTCTTCTTGTTTTATGTTATAAACTTCAGTTCTGAGTCTTTGGTGTGTGGTTACTATCACAAATATGAAAAGGAGATATATATATATATATATATATATATATATATATATATATATATATATACACACAATCGTCCGTTTTCTTCTGTATGTTCCTTATCTCCATCCCCCTTTGTAAATCTGGATCTTTGAATCCTCTCCTTTTCAGTCATTGTTATCTCAATTTGTCCTTATGTATGTTGAACATTCATTACTATCTTGCTATAGCAATTCTCTTATTATTATTTAATTTTATAATGACCTGATCTTAGTAAGGATTGGACTTCTCTGCTTCTCTTTGCCTGTTAGTCACTTTACTCCTAATTATGTATCTTTTTTGGTCATTTTGTTTTAGATGGGCTGACTCCTTTCTGTATTTCCTATTGTGCAGGCCTCCTAGTAGAGAATTCCCTTAATTTTTGTATGTCTGGAAAAGGCTTAATTTCTCCTTCATATCTAAAGGAGAGCTTTGTTGGATACATTATTCTAGGCTGGTAGTTCCTCTCACTTAATAGTTTGAATATTTGATTCCATTCCTTTCAGGCTTGTAAGCTTTGTGCTGAGAAGTCCGATGATAATCAAATGGGTTTTCCTTTATAAGTTACCATTTTCTTCTCCCTGGCTGCCCTGAAAATTCTATCTTTGTTGTCAATTTGATAACTTTAATACAATGTGTCTTGGCGATGGCCTTTTTGGATTGAGATTATTGTATGTTCTGTTGACTTCTTGAATTCCAAGCTCCAGCTCATTCCTTAGCTTTGGGAAATTCTCGTCAACTATTTGTCTGAAAATGCTTTCTAGACCCTGCTCCTTTTCCTTGCCTTCAATAATTCCCATTATTCTTATGTTTCCTCTCCAGATGGTATCAGCTATTTATTGTATTTCTCTTTCATTATTTTTCCTTCTTTGGTTTCTCTCTTCTTCCTTTTTATTTATTTCTGTCTTCAATATCTCTGATCCTTTCCTCCATTTATTGACTCTATTTCCCAAGCTTGCTATTTCATTTTTCAACTCTTGCAGTGTGTGTGTGTGTGTGTGTGTGTGTGTTTATCTCCAGAATATCTTCTGTTCTTTTTTTTTTCAGTTCCAATCTCCTTGCTCTGCTCATCTAGGTGTTTTTTTTTCAATTCCTGAAATTGTCGATATGACTCATTTTGTAATTCACTGAGTTTTTTCAGAAGTACCATCTTGAAATCTGTGTCATGTAAGTCACATATTTCTATGTCTGTTAGCTTATTTTTTGCAGATTTTCTCTTTTAATCTGAGATGCCTTGTCTCCATTTTCCATGTTGTTTAATAGACTATTTCTTCACCTGGGCATCGATGTTAGTGTATTCTTCTGTTTTTCCAGAAAGAAGATTTATTATATAAAGGTCTCTCTTTAGCCTGCTGCAAAGCACATGCTTTTCTTTCGGTTTTCAGTTAGTGGCATCTAAGCCTCTTGGATTCCTGCTTTATACAAAGCCTTAAAAATATCTTTTCTTAAATTTTCTGATAGATATTTAATCACTCTCTGTACTCTCGGTTTCAGTCCCTGTCAGTGTTAGCAACAGTTTCTATAGTATTTGCTGAGATTCCCTTAGTACTCTGCGGTGATTGGTCTCAGAGGGTTTTGGGGAAGGTGCACTCTGGGGTGGTATTTGAGGGCTGCGGCTCAGGTTTTGCAACCGGGGCCTGTAAAATTCAACTATTGTTTTTCTGCGGTCCTGTCCCGCTTCTCTGCTTTCTTCCTTCAATGACTGGGTCCTACTGTTGGCTGTGTATAGAACTCACATGCTCTCTCAGGCAGGGATGTTCAGGGAAGTTGCCATACCTTCTCCCCTCCTCATCCCCTCTTCATAGAGCTCCAGAGGCTGGGAGAGGTAGCTTCAGTCTCTGTAGCATCTGCTCAGATTTCCCTGGGCCTCTATGGTGATCAGTCTTGGAGGGTATAGGGGGAAGGGTTGGGAGCTGTGCCTCAGCCTCAGTTTTGCAACCGGGGCTGGTAAAAATCAACTGTTGTTTCTCTGTGGTCCCATCCTTCCTCTCTGCTTTCTGCCCTGATGACTGGGCCCTGCTGTTGGCTGGCCACTGGTATCTCACAGCTTTCCCTAGCAGGGCACTTCAGGGAAGTCGCTGCAACTTCACCCCTCCCTCTCCTCCAGCATGGAGCTCCAGCAGCTGCGAGAAGCAGCTTCTTTATTTCCCCTAGTCCACCATCTGACACCTGGGGTTCTAACCTGTGGTAGCTCTTATGCGCAGATCCCACGCTCAGATGTGCTGGTGTGTAGTTTGGGTGTTTTTTGTTCAGTTTTAGATATTCAGCTTATTGTTGTTTCAAGGGGAGAGATCTGAGTACCTCTCTCACTCCACCATGTTTCCAACAAACCAAAATATCATTTTTTATAAATTCTTTTTTTTTTTTTTTTTGCTGTTTGATTGGATGTATTCTGCTACCTTGTATTCCAGGTCACTGATTGGATCTTCTCCTTCATCCAATCTACTGCTGAATTCTTCTGGTATATTCTTCATTTCAATTATTGTATTCTTCATTTCTGTCTGGTTCCTTTTATGGTTTCTGTCCTTTTTTATGCTTATTATCTCTCTCTTGAGGTTCTCATTGTGCTCATCCATTCTCTTCTTAAGTTCGTTGAGCATCCTTATAACCATTACTTTGAACTCCATCTCTGGTAAGTTGCTTGACTACATTTCATTTAATTTATTTTCTGGAATTTTTTTTCTGTTGATTCATTTGTGTCATGTTTCTTTATTTTCTCATTTTATTAGCCTCTCTCTGTTTGTTTCTATGTGTTAGGATTATTTTATCTCTTGGCTTTGGCCAGATGGCCTAATGCGATAGGTGTCCTGTGTGGCCCAATGGCACACTCTCCCTGATCTCCTATGCTGGATCTCTGGATATGATCTTTGTGTGGGTTGTGTGTGATCTTTTGTTGTCACTAAGCTTTTTTTTGGTGTTAATACATTAGTGGATGGGATTAATGCTCAAACTAATTGCAGAAATTGCCTGTGCCCACAGCATAAGAGTTGCTTTGTGGGGGCTGACCCTACTGATTTGCCGTAGCAGGCTTGTATATTTGTTGGGACCACCCTTTTCATGTACTGCTTATGAGACTAGTCAGGTGTTGTTCTCTTGTGGTCTAGTGCCAGCCTTCGGGTGCATTGGGTTCATGGCCCCTTGGAAGGGGCTCCCCCATAGGCCCAGGTCAGTTCCTGCTTTTGATTGCTCAGGGCTACCTGGTGGGATCTTCAAAGCAATCTGTAGATGGTTGTTGCCTGTGCTAGAGCTACATGTAATTGGAAGAGACAACGATGTAAGCAGTGGCCGTTTTCCCCCATTCTTGATCTAAGGCAGTTTAGCAGAAGGACGAGTGCTGCTCAAAATCTGGCACTGCCTGTCAGTTGCTCATAAGTCTCCAGAACGGGTAGAGCCTCTTGGTGATATTCATGTTGGGTGGTGCATGGACCTTGAGCATCTCCTGGATCCATTGAGTACACTTCTCCCTGCCACTGCAGTGTCAGTGTGCATGCCAGCACTATTTCTGTGGTTTCATATACAAGTTTCTAATTGCAGCAAGGTCAGCTGCTGCCCACCTGGGGCCTGCAAACACTCAGGCTCTATTTAAGAATTAGTGAAGCTCGTTGGCATGAGTTTGTGGCTTCTCCTGGATGAATAGGCTTTGCTTGGGCCGCACGAACTGAGTGCTGTTGTTTGTTATTGAATTTGCAACTCAAGGAAAGCACAGGATGGAACTGGGCTGCCCAGGAGCAGTCTTGGCACAGGTAATTTGTGGGTTAGGTGGTGTGTCCACTCAGTGAGGCCTGTGGCTGTCACGCCTACATAGCACCAGACTTGCTGCCAGCTCTGGCACTGTGGGTTCCTATCATGAGATGTAACTGCGTGACCAACTGTTGTCTGTAATGGGCCCACAAAATCCCTGAGATCTGGCCAAGAGATACCGTATCTCATGCTGGCAGCAGTGGGCTTCCTGTCACTATATTTCTTGAACTTTGCTCACTTTGCTGGCTGAGATTTGTTGACTGAACAGAATGTTCAGGGCAGGGGCAGCTGCCTGTCAATGTGCAGTGGGCACTTTGTGGATTGAATGGGCCAGGAAGTCAAGGTCCACCAGGCCAGTAGCCTCGGTTTTCTGCAATTTCTGTGTCTGCATGTTCCTGCAGTAGTCACAGATCACAGGGAGACAAGCTGCTGTCTGGGGCAGTCCCACAGACCTCTGTGATCCCCTCAAGAGATATTGCAGCTCATACAGGCAGGAATGGTCTGCCCACAACTGTTTTCCCTGAAATATGTATACCGTGCTAGCCAAGTTCTGTTGCCTGTGCAGAATGTGCAACCCCAGAGAAAAGCAGGGCTGATGAGGCTGCCTGTCAATGTGCTGTAGGCACTCTGTGGCTTGGGTGAAGTGAGATCTCAGGGGGAAAAGGGCCCTCAGGACAATACAGCCTCAGTTTTGCTGCATCATCTGTGCTCTGGCATTCCTGCTGTAGTCACAGATCACAGTGAGTCCAGCTGCTGTCTGGGGCAGTCCCACAGACCCCTGCAATACCCCCATGTGATATTGCAGCTCCTGCAGGCAGCAGAGGTCTGCCTGAAACTGATTTCTCAACAGTGCCTGCTAGTTTTTTGCCTGTATGGATTGGGAGACCCAGAGTAGGGGCAGGGTGGTGGTGGTAGACTGTTAATGGGCCACCTGGGGCCATTTGTGGGTTGAGTGGGATCTCAGGGAGACAATGGCAGTCATATCAATACAGTCTCAGTCTTGCTGAAACTTCTGTGTCCACACGTTCCCATGAAAGTCACAGATCACATCTAGACAAGCTGCTATCTGGTACTGACCCACATATCTCTGAGATCCACCCAAGGTCATGTTGGCAGCAATGATCTGCCAGAATCTGTCTCCAAAATGCGTGCTCACAGCTCTGAATGACAGCTTCGAATGTTTGTCCTTGAATTGGTGAGGGTGTGGCAGCCAACCAACAACAAAAGCCAGGAGATCTGCAGGTTGGGTGGGACAGGCTAATCTCCTCAGCACAGCACTTCCAAATGGCCCTGTGGGAGGGGTCTGCATAGGCAAGCTTGCACCATCTGTAGATTGCCCTGGAGGTGGGGGGCGACTAAGACACCATGGTGGCTGCCCATCGAGCCCTGGTTCTGGTGCCAGGAAATGCAGTCTTTCCCTCTATGAATCTTGTGTTAGCCTCTGACCTACCACCAGTGCCCCAGGTGAGTGTCCACAGGTAAGAGAGCCTACATGTGAGCCCTTCAAAGGGGCATCTAGGGTTTCAGTCACCCTCCATCTCACCCAGACAGCTCGAATCCTCTCTGGTTTTTGGAAACTCCTTTTTCCTGGGCTGGAATACTGGCCTGGGGAGCCCTCAAATGAGACCAGGACACCCTTCTTCTTCAGGGAAGCCACTGCAGCCTCGCTCTCCCTTCCATTGTTCCTCTACCACCTGCACATGCAGGTTCAGCCTGATTCTCAACTTTGCCTTTCCTACCGGCTTCAATGTGGCTCCTTTATATTATCAGACGTATATGTTACGATCAGCTGGACTTCAGGTGATTCTCCATGTTGATTATTTTATAATTTGGTTGTAATTTCAATGTGGATCTGGGAGGAGGTGAACCCTGCTTTTACCTAGTCCACCATCTTCCTCTTGAGGTTTATACTGTTTTCTTATAATCCTTTGTATTTCTGTAGATGTTGCTGTTACTTCTCTTTCATTTATAATTTTATTTATTTGGATCCTCTCGTTTTTCTTAATGAGTATGATTAAAGGTTTATCAATTTTGTTTATCTTTTCAAAGAACCAGCTTTTGGTTTCATTGATCTTTTGTATTGTTTTTTAGACTCTAGTTCATTTATTTCCACTCTAATCTTTATTATTTTCTTCCTTATACTCATTTTTGGCTTTGTTTGTTCTTCTTTTTCTAGTCCCTTTAGGTGTAAGGTAGATCATTTATTTGAGCTGTTTCTTGTGGTAGGCCGTTAGTGATATAAATTTTCTCTCAAAACTGTTTTGGCTGTGTCACAGATGTTGGGTCACTGTATGTTTATTTTCATTTGTCTTAAGATATATTTTGATTTCATTGTTAACCCATCATTGTTTAGTAGCATGTATTTAGCCACCATATATTTGCGTGTTTTTAGTTTTCTTTTTGTAATTGATATCTAGTGTCATACCTTTGTGATCGGAGGAGATGCTTGACATGATTTCAGTCTTCTTAAATGTATTAAGAGTTGTTCTGTGGGATAACATAGTTTTTCCTGGAAAATGTTCCATATGCAATTGAAAACAATGTATATTCTGCTTTTGGGTGAAATGTCCTAAAAATATTAATTAAGTATGTCTGGTCTAATGTGTTGGTTAAAGTCACTGTTTCTTCGTTGATTTTCTGTCTGGATGATCTATCCATTCATGTCAATGAGTGTTAAAGTACCTTACTATGATTGTATTACTGCCGATTTCTCCCATTATGTTTGTCAATATGTGCTTTATACATTTCAGTGCTCCTACGTTCAATGCATAGATGTTTATGAGAGAGTTATCCTCTGTTGAATTTATCTATTCATTACTATGAAATGCCCTTCTTTGATACTTGTTATAGCCCTTGTTTTAGAATCAATTTTGTCTGATATAAGTAATCTTAACCTAGTTTTTGTTTGTTTCCATTTGCACAAAATATCTTTTTCCATCTCTTTACTTTCAGTCTGTGTTTGCCTTTTGCTCTGAAGTGGGTCTTTTGTGGGCAGCATATATATGCATCTTGCTTTATTTTTGTCCATTTATCCCCCTTATGTCTTTTGATAGGAGCATTTGGTTCATTTACATTTAAAGTTATTATTGATAGGTATGTTGTTATTGCCATTTTATTGTTTTCTGATTGTTTTGTGGTCCACTGTTCCTTTCTTATTCTCTTGCTGTCTTCTCTTGGATGTTGATGACTGTTTATAGTATAGTGTTGTTTGGATTGCTTTCTCTCAACTTCTTATATACTTTTTGTAGATTTTTGGTTTGTAATTACCATGTGCTTTATATATACAAACCTCTGTTTTTAGCATTCTATTCTAAGTGGATGATTGCTTAAGTTCAAACACAGTCTAAAATAACTAATTTTTACTCTCTCCCTCCATGTTCATGTTTTAGTCAATATATTTTTACTTCTTTTCTCTGTGTTTCCATTAATTTGTTGTAATTACACATTATCTTCCCCCTTTTGACTTTTAATCTTTGTACTAGCTTTATAGTTGGTTGATGCACTACTTTTACTAAGTGTTCGTGATCATTTTCATTCCTATATTTTCTTATTCATATGTTTATTCTTTTCTACTTAAAGAAGTCCATGTAACATTTTTTTTAACTACTGGTTTAGAGGTGATAAATTCCTTTAGCATTTTTTTTTTTTTTTTTTTCTGGGAAGCTCTTTATCAGTCCTTGATTCTAGATGATAGCTTCGCTGGGTTGAGTAATCTTGGTTGTGGGTCCTTGATTTTCATCACTTTGAATATTTTATGGCACTCCCTCTGGCTTATAAAGTTTCTGTTGAGAAATCAGTTGATAATCTTATGGAAGCTCCCTTATAGTTAGCTAACTGGATTTCTCTAGCTGCTTTTAAGATTCTCTCTTTGTCTGTAAACGTTGGTGTTTTAATTATGATATGTCTTGATGTGCGCCTCTTTGAGTTTATTTTGTTTGGGATTCTCTGCACTTCTAGGGCTTGTATGTCTATTTCTTTTGTAAGATTAGGGAAGTTTTCCATCATTATTCTCCCAATAGGTTTTCGATTTCTTGCTCTCTCTTCTTTCCTTCTGGTACCCCTATGATGCAAATGTTCATATGCTTGATGCTGTCCATTGGTTGTTTTCTGCTATCTTATCTTCTAAATTGCTGATTCAATCCTCGGCTTCATCTAATCTGTTAATTCCTTGTAAGGTACTCTTCATCTGTCATTCTTCATTTCTTACTGTTTTGGATTTTTATTTCTATTTTTATGTTTATTATCTCTTTGTTAAGGTTCCCACTGAGATCATTAAGCATTCTTAGAAGTGGTGTTTTGAACTTTGCGTCTGGGAAATTGCTCTTCTCTGTTTTGTTTAGTTCTTTTTCTGGAGCTTAGTCCTGTTCTTTCACTTGAGACTTGTTTGTCTCCCCATTTTGGCTGCCTCCCTGTGTTTGTTTCCATGTATTAGGTAGGGCTGCTATGCATCTTTGTAGAGTAGCCTTTGTAGAGTAGCCTTTATAGTAGGTGTTCTATGGGGTTCAGTGGCACTGTCTCTCTGTTCACTTGAGCTGGGTGCTCCAGGTGTGTCCATTTTGAGGGGTTGTGTGTGCTCTCCATGTAGTTGATTCTTGGTTGCTATTTGCAAGTAAATGGAAGGAATTGATTCTTGGGTTGATTTGTTGTAAGGACTGGCTAGTGATTACAGCAGAAGAGCTGTTGTACAGGGGCTGACCTTATGGAGCAGGATTCACTTTAGCAGGTCTCTGTTGCCTGCACAGTCTGCCCTCTGGGTATGTTGTCCTCAGATGTGCCCCTGGATGTTTCTCCTGCATGGTCAGCAACTGAGCTTGCTGATTCGGGGGCCCTTGGTGGTGGCCCTTGGTGGTGGCCCTCCTACAGGCCAAAGTTCAGCTTTAGCCTGTTCCTTGCTCAGGGCCACCTGGCATGAGCTACCAATCAATCCACAGATGTCTAACATCCGCACTGGGCTTGGAAGTGCCTCAAGAGACCAAGCCACTCACCAAGTCTGGTTACCACTAGTTCCAGGCTTGGGGCTGCTCAGCAAGAGGTACAGGGCTCACCAAGGCCAGACGTTGCTTGTTTGGGGTGTGTGAACCTTTGAGAGATTTTAGAAAAGTCTGTAGCATGAACCAAGACAGACTGTTTGCATGGAAAATCCACTGGAAGAGACTTTGGTGGGCTAGAAAATTGTATGGTGTGGGGTCTCAGGGAATCAATCACCAGGGTGGGGCAATTAATGCTCGCCAGGTTGATGGAGACTCAGGTATGGCACCTGCCTATATCTGTTTGCCAGGACCGGGGAGGGCTCAACAAAGGAGCAATGCCCTCTGCCAGAACTTCTGTCTGGGAGAAAGCTGCCCCTTTAGCCCTCACCCTGAAGCCAGACAACTCAATTCCTCTCCATATGTCCCTGGCTCCTTTCAAGCTGCTTTCCCAGCGCTGGAGCTCAGAGTGATTGAGTCTATCAGCAAGTAAATCCACACATGGGCCCTTTAAGAGGAGTGCCTGGCACTTCAGCCACCCTCTGTTTCACTCAGCTACAAAGTTCACTGGTTTTCACAGCCATAAGTTGTGGGGATTTCTCTTCTCAGTTTGGGACCCCTGGGCTGAGAAGCCTGTTGTGAGTCTGGAACACCCTGCTCCTCCAGGGAAACCTCCATAGCTGAGATACCCCTCTTGATTTTTAACATTCACAGGCAGGTATGGGACCTGTCAGTTCCATTTCTCTGTCCCATCTACCAGTTTCAAGGTGGCTTCATCTGCATGTCCTTATTTCTAGGCTTCTGTTTAGCTAGACTTTGGGTGACTAGAAATTATAGTTATTCTGTAGTTGTCATTTTGATGTGGTTGTAAGAGAAGGCAAGGACAGCATTTTCCTACTCTGTCATCTTTCCTAATGTAGACTTGGAAGTGTAAGTTATATATGTAAAAAAAAAATGATATTTGGGAGCCTCCTCCTTGGAGTCCACAATTCTATTTGCACTAGGCCATCATTAGTGAAGTTGAACCAGGGCATTTCTCTGCCAAGAATATGGGGACAAATTCATGGCTTGGAAATGCTACCTAAGGGAAATTCCTGAGATTCCATACCTATATGATTATATATGATAATTTTCAACAGCAATTTTACTTAGATTTTTCATAGTTTATAATCGATGATATAAAAATTGACTACTCATGCATATCTATGTTTCACCATTCTCTTAATTCTTCTCAATATGAAAGCAACTTTAATATTTGTTATATCATAAAAACAACCAGCTACAATTTGAATAATTCATTCAATCAAGTAACTGGATTTTTAATGACATCAAATGACCAGTTTGACTTTCACTAAATTGACTGGTTGGTTGACATTTTGAGGAGCATTAACTTGTCACCATCATCATTACCATGGAATAGTATTTATTAAACATCCAGAGTTGCAAGTTAGCCAAATAATCATAGACTTCTCTTTAGGAGTTTATGATCTGGAAACTCAACACATCCAGATAAGCTAATTGCCATTTAGCAGAATACTGCTGTAGGACTTTGAGAAATGCTATTAAGTAGCTTACAAGCTAATTTTTTTTCCCTAAAGTGCCAAATTATCAGCCAAAAAGTAAAGTAGTGCACATGTTGGGTCTTTGTAAATGATCTTCTCACTTGAGGTGGTGTTATTTGGGCTGAATTTGAACTAGATATATCCTTTCCCCTGAAAAGCAGCATCTCAGAGAGAGAAAATGACATGTCTCAGCTTACCAAAAGCAAATTAGTTCTTCAAGAATCTGGGACAGGAAATGATGGTGAGCAATGCAGTCAGGAAAATGGAATTCATGGCATCAGAATAGCTATGCTCTGTTTGAGCTTTGTGCCTTATGGATGAGTATTGGGTAATTTATTGAACTTTCTGCATCATAGTTTAGTTACTCATCTATAAAATAAGAAAGCTATAATTGTGTTTATGACATTAGATTTGAAAACCGTGTAGAGATTCTGTAATGAAAAGTGAAACTAAAAAGAATTTGTACAAGAACAGTCACAATAACAAATGTTTCCTTCCAAATAGGCTAAGAGGTCTATATTTTTGAAAAAAATTATGTATTTGTATAAAATGCAATTCTAATTTTTGAAAAGTATTTATGGGGTGTAGTAGTTTAACCTTTAGAAATTACTTTAATCCAGTTAAAATATTTTGTTACATAGTTTAATTTAGAGCTTTTTTTTGTTTTTATTAATGAATTATGTCTAATCAATGAACTATGTCTTATCAATAATTCATCTTTAGAGTTCCCTTTTTTGAAGAAATCCTAGAATGTAAGATTTGGGATGCTTGTTAGAAATAATGTATTCCTACTCTTTATATGAGACCATAAGGAACTTTTTTTACTAATTAATTAATTTTTTATGGTGATGTTGGTTATTGAAATCCAGTAAGCTTCAACTGTACATTTTAACAGTAAGGCATATATATATTTATAGTGTGTTCACCTCCCATAGTTAGATTTCTCTCAGTCACCACATATTTGACTCTGGACTACCTCCTCCCTCCCCACTACCCTCTGGTAACCACCAGTCCACTGTCCATGAGTCTCTGTTTGTCCTGTTCATTTGTTGCCTTTAGGTTTATATCCCACACATAAGTGATATCATATGATTTTCAACTTTTTTGTCTGGTTTATTTCACTTAGAGTGATTATCTGAAGGTCCATCTATGTTGTCACAAATGACAGTATTTCATCTCTTCTTATGGCTGAGGATTATTCCATTGTATATATGTTCCACAGCTTATTTAGCCAATCATCTATTGTAGGACACTTTGGTTGCTTCCATATCCTAGCCACTGTGAATAGTGCTGCTATGAATATTGGTGTGCAAATATCTTTTTGGATATGGGTTTTCAAGTCTTTGGGGTAAATACCTAGTAGAAGGGTTGCTAGATCATATTGTAGATCAATTCTTAGTTTTTTGAGGAAACTCCATACCGTTTTTCATAGTGACTGTACAAATTTGCAGTCCCACCAGCAGTGTATGAGAGTTCCTTTCTCTCCACATTCTCTCCAACATTTGTTATTCCTTGTCCTGTTGATTATAGCTATTCTAAGAGGTGTGAGACGGTATCTCATTGTGGTTTTGATTTGCATTTCCCAAATAGCTAGCGATGTTGAATATCTTTTCATATATTTGTTGGTCATTTGTTTGTCCTCTAGGGAGAAGTGTCTGTTCAGGTTCTCTGCCCATTCGTTGATTGGATCATTTGTTTTTTTGTTGTTATTGAGTTGGATGAGTTCTTTGTATATTTTGGATATTAGGCCCTTATTGGAGGAGTTTCTTGCAAATATATTTGCCCAAGTAGATGGTTGTTACTTTACTTTGTTGATGATTTCCATAAGGAACTTTTGAGAGTGAACTACTTGCCCAGGTCCAGCAATAACCTGGAAAGTCAGTTGTAGAATCCGCATTTCCTGACTCCTTATGTCAGTACTTTTATAAGTATTTCTGTCCTCTAACCTTTTATTTCGACAAAGAGTGTGACAGAATATAAAATCACGATAGTAAGGGAAACTTTATGAACTTAGAAGAGGCAGCTGGTATTTGTGAGTGCGCTCTACTATGTGCCAAGGAACAGTGCTAAAGCCTGTACGTATGCTATTTCATGTAGTCTTTAAGTACCCCTGACATAGCATTATCAACTGTTCAGAGATCAAGAATCAGGATGAGAAAATTTAAGTAACTTATGCAAAGTCACCCTGCTAGAGGTGATGAAATAAAGATTCATACTCTTGTCTATCCAGCACAAAAGTCCATCATCTTTCCATTACATAATACTTTCTCCTTGGGAGAAGTGCCATTGTCATTTCAAATATTCTTTGGGGCTCAACAAGATGAGTCAGCAACAATGATTAGATAACACTGGAAAGTAATTCTTGAGCAATTCTCTATTTTCTCTTTCCTTGGTCTTGCACACTTCCTTGAGCCTGTCCATTCTTGGATATCCAGCTCTACTAAGCTGTGTTTAGTATCCTTTTTGGGCCCAACCTCATCAAGAGAATATTTAAAATTACCTATTCTTATGCTTTTTCTCCATTTATCTATTATATTATCTCTTCTCATATTTTTCTCCACTTCAACTTTTTATTGCCTAAATGATTAACTTTTCTACTTATATGGAAAGAATATATGATTTTAACATTATTCAGAAGTAATAGAGATTTACTGTATTTTCTTCCAGACATTATTCTATGTGATCAGTGACATTCATCAATTAATATGACACCTTTACTATACCCATTAGGTAAAAATAGGCCTCACCTAGTCTAGTTTCAGTGCTCCAAAGTCAAACTATGATATACAAAGCACAAGCCGAGTAAGTTCAGGAATAGCCTGAGAACAATTTATTCATTTGGTGTTCAAAAGGGCAAATTCTGTGTAGAGATTAAAAAAAATAGGAATTATAAATTCTTGGTAATGTATATATATTAAATAAAAAAGTAACTGTAATGTGCTTAGCACATACATAAATGCTCAGAAAGAGTTAGTTTTTGTCATATATTACCTGGATATTACAGAATAATGCAGAAAGTAAAGAGAATCTCATTTTGTTTGGAGTTAGAAAATACTAGAAAAGGTTCATTTAGGATTTAGAGTTGTTTTTGAGTCAATGGCTGTCTAGAGATTGATTGCATGTGTGTGATTGGGGGGACTTGCTAATTATACAGATGTAATATAAAAGTTTTAGATTGACTTATAAAATAAACTGATATGATATCAATTTATTTATGATATTTGGAATAAATTAGTAAAATGTATTCTTTTCTAACGATATAATTAATAACTAAATCCTGAGGCCCTTAATTGTCAAAGATCAAATGTTTTCCCCTAAGCAGATACACGAGAGAGAAAGTATCATTGCTCATCTTCCACTGAAACATGTTGAAAAGTAGGGATGAAACCTGCACATTTGCATGCCCTGATTACTCACAATAGGAGAGAATACTGTATATTTTAATATACAATTAAATTCAAGAAATAAAGAAGCATTGCTTATTCTGATGAAAAATAGTTTCTAAAAATATCCAGGACTGAACGTGTCTTCAGATATGTACCGAAAACCTTTATTTGGCTTTCAAATCAATAATGTGATTTGGAGCTGTTAGGCAAGTATGTTAATATAGGATATATTTCTGGCCAGGTGACTGTCTATTTTGCCTAAACTGACTCCCTTGCCATCACCGCCTATTTATAGAACAATGTGACATAGCTGTAGGGAAAAACCTTTTTTTTTATCTCAATTGTAGGGCTGCATATAAATCTGAGAGTGGGAATCTATCTTTTCCCATCACCCACTTTTAAAACAAATGCACAGAGTATTTCTTTCAACTTTTATAAATCTATTACTTATATTTTTTTATTGAAAGCTACTATCATGTTATCTCATATTTAGCGGAATGAGTACATAATTTGTTCCAACTCTTTAGGGAGAATCACTACTTATAGAGCTCAAATTTTAATGAAATTTGACTTGATCTAAGAGGTAATATAAAATGCAAGATTTCTTTTTGTAAATATTTGATATATTAAGTAAGAGAAGCATTATAAATAATCATTTCCACATATTAGCTATGACAAATAGGCATTTCTTACTCCTTTTTAGAGAAATGCTAAGTGCATATTACTAAACACACTGATCAGATAAAATACTGATTTGGGAGATCTTATGATTTAATTTTGAGAAAGTTTTGTTATTCAGTGATTCAAATTAGTGGTGTATTTTGAAAATACTTTTTGATGAATAAAATTGCATGTAACATGTCTTCACCTAATCAAATTCTTTAGCATGATTTTGAGACATATTTGTTGATTTGTTAATCTATATGAAAATGATGAGCTAGTAATTTAAAACAGGATCTGACCTTAGAAATGGAGAATCCATATAATTCAACATATGTGCTTCATCACAACTTGGCCTCAGTCAATCTAACTGATAAACATTTACTAAAGTGCTCTGGTTTTGAAAAGGTCATTGCATGATATAAGACACAGTGGGGTCTATATGACTGCCTATAAATGTGAGTGTGCTAGGAAGTTTATGGAAGAATCAATATTATCAGACAGAATGGCTAGTCATGGTTTAAAAGTTTTCTATTGATGATAATTTGTTAATGAACAGACAAAAGGGCCTTCCCTTTCATGCAAGGCACACAAAAAAGACATTATGAAAAGACAATAAAAATTACCCATGATTTCAATCATTCTTTTCTTCTTCTGACTGGTCTTTTTGTCTCAAAGAACTGTGTCAAATCTGGCCTGGTTTTTCCCACAGTGTGCCTACTGCGTGGAGTCCATTTCGTGTAGTCAAAAACACAGGAACTTTAGAAACAGACAGATTTGAGCTCTGCCACTGTAAGATCCTGGGCAAGTTGCTTAACTTTATCTAAGACTTTTTTTTTCTGGGGGGGGAGGTGTGTGTGTGTGTGTGTGTGTGTGTGTGTGTGTGTGTGTGTTTTCATTTGTAAAATAAAGGAGAGGATATAATAATTTTCGCATCATTAGTTTACCATGTGTGAAATTTTACTGCACATGGACATACTTCTGTTTACCTCTTCCTCAGCCATAAGAATTTTAAGTTGAGTATTTGTCTGAATTTCAAGTCATGCC
Organism: Pteropus vampyrus; assembly: GCF_000151845.1. Classification (NCBI taxonomy): domain Eukaryota; kingdom Metazoa; phylum Chordata; class Mammalia; order Chiroptera; family Pteropodidae; genus Pteropus; species Pteropus vampyrus. Next base: position 411,536 of record NW_011889171.1, read on the forward strand.
TGACTAGAATAATACAAAAAGGGGGAACCATAGATTAGACATGAAAAGCTAATGTAAAGCAAATGAAAGAGTAAAGAGAGATTTTATACTGAAAGTTCAGGAAATGTTAAAGAAAATAAAATTAAACCAGCCTTAGAATTCTCTCCCTCACATACATCAAGTTACCCACATATAAGAATATTTTTAAAGCCAAAACATTGTGCTGTCTATGCAACCTCGAGATTTGTGTCTTACTACACCCTTATGATTGGATAAACACATGCAGTACAATAAAGTTGGACCCTTATTTTGTACCACTCACAAAAATTAACTCAGAATAGATCAAGACTTCAACATAAGATATGATACCATAAAACTCCTCAAAGAAGATGTAGGGAAGAAGCTCCTTAACGTCAGTCTTGGCAATGATTTTTTTCGATATGACATCAAAAGCACAATTGACAAAACAAGTCAGTAAATGGGACTACATCAAACTTAAAAGCTTCTGTACCAGCAAAACAGATAACAAAATGAAAAGGCAACCTACAGAATGGGAGAAAAATTTTATAAACCATATATTGGAAAATGTGTTAATATCCAAAAAAATGCATGAATAACATATGTAACTCAAGATGAAAAAAAATCATTTTTAAAAAAATTGTCTGAATAACTAAATTGATGCTTTTTCTAAGAAGATATCCAAATAGCCAATAGGTACATGAAAAGATGCTCAATGTCCGTAATCATCAAGGAAATAAAAATCAAAACCACAATGACAGATCATCTTATACCTGTTAAAATTGCTATTATCAAGAAGACAAGAATCTACTGGTTCACGATGGTGATGTAGGAAGATCCTGAACTCACATTTTATCAAGAATACTGAATGTACGGCTACATATGAAACAATCTACTCTGGAAAAAAAAACACTAAAATCTAGCTGAGTGACTCCTACATATAAGGCAAACAAGAAAAAATTCTCATCGGAGAACATAGGAGAGGCTAAGATATAATCTTGCTATGAACCCTGCCATCAGCACAGTGACTCACAATTGGGAGGGAACTCAAAACATGGTGATTCTCCCTAAGGAGCAAAGGGTTTGAAACCCACATCAAGCAACCCATATTTTAATACCTGGACCTGAGAGTCTAAACTCAAAACATCTAACTTTGTAAACCAACATTTCTCACATCCATGACACCCACAAGGCTATAAGACATCGAGAGACAGTTCTTTAAGGTCTTGTGTGCTCTGACTCACCTGCTTCAGGGCCAAATGCAAAAGCAGCTAATCAATTATCTCAAATAAATCCACATCAAGACACATTATAAAGTATTAGAAGTTAAAGGAAAGAATCTTAAAAACAGTGAGAGAAAACTTGTGTATGACGAAACCCGAATAATACTATCAGCGGATTTTTCAGCAGAAACGTTGCAGGCCAGAGGGGAATGACATGGTATATTCAGAGTGCTGAAAAAAAAACAAAAAACAAAAAACAAAAAAAAACAAAAACAAAAAAAACTTCCAGTCAAGAATACTCTACCAAGCAAAGTTATCATTCAGAATTTAAGGAGAAATATAGAGTTTTCTAGACAAGCCAAAGGAGTTCATCACCATAAATCAGACCTTACAAGAAATGTTAAAAGGGACTTCTTTAAACTGATAAAGATACTTATTAGGAGCAAGAACCATATGAACGTATAAATCTCACAGGTAAATGTAAATATATACAGTAAAGGTAATGCACTAGTCACTTACAAAGCTAGTATAAAGGTTAAAAGACAAAAGCAGTAAAAATAACCAACTACAATAATTAGTTATGGGATACACAATTTAAAAAGATGTAAAGTATGAAATCAAAAACATAAAACATGTCAGGAGGGAGAATAAAAAATATAAAGTTTTAGAATGAGTTTAAACTTAGGCTGTTGTCACCTTAAATATGACTGTTATAAGATATATGTAACCCTTATGGTAACCAAAAAGCAAAAACCTGTAATAGATACACAAAAGATAATGGAATCTAAGCATACCACTAAACCACACAGGAAGAGAGCAAGAGAAAAAGAAAAGAAAAGAAAAATTTCAAAGTATCCAGAAAGCAACAAAATGACAATAAGTACATGCCTATCAATAATGTATTTAAATGTAAATGGGATAAATACTTCAAAGCGCATACGGTGGCTGAATGGTTCAAACAAAAGACATATCTATATGCTGACTACAAGAGGCTCACTTCAGATGTAAGGACACGTACAAACTGAAAGTGAATGAATGGAAAAAGAAATTCCATTTAAATGGAAAGCAAAAGAAAGCTGGGGTAGTTATATTAGACAAAATATACTTTAAAATAAAGTCTGCAATTAGAGACAATTAGTAATTGCTAAAGAAGGAAATGAAAGCAATTATTATGAACAAACAAATATTTGTATTCTCTTAACATAATGACATGAAAAACTCCAAGGAGGTGAGAATTGCAAGATAAAAGGTAGTAAGTACTAGAAAATGTGGATTAAGATCAATATAATTGAATTTTGGGGAAAAGATTTTTAAGGTTTTGAAAAAAATTAGTTAATAAATACATTGGAAATGGGAAAGATGAACATTTTTATATATTAATTATATTACTTTCAGTAAATCATTTCCCTGTCTGAACTTTAGATTCCTCAGTTAATAAATTAAGTGTCTAGACTAGTTTTATCTTTTTTGAAAAAATAAACTATTATGGAATAATTTTAGATTTATCTATAAGTTGTAGAGATAATATAGAATGTTCCCATATACTTCTCAACCAGTTTACCTCATTGTTAACATCTCACATCAATATGGTAGATTTGTTGAAACTAAGAGATCCATATTGGTAAATGACTATAAACTAAATTCTAAGCTTTATTCAAATTTTACGTTTACCTACTATTATCCTTTTTCAGTTCTAGGATCAAGTCCACAGTGCATTTACTCATCATGTCTTTTCAGTGTTCTCTGATATGTGACAATTTCTCATTCTTCCTTTGCTTTTCATGAACTTGATAGTTTTGAGTAGTAATGGTCAGATATTTTCAAGAATGTCCCTCAATTCAGGTTCATCTAATATTTTTCTTATTATTAGACTAAGGCTATGGGATTTTGGTAAGGATACCACAGAAGTGAAGTGCCTATTTCATCATATCATAGCTGGGAATATATGATATCTACATGACTGATCATTGGCGGTATTAATCTTAATCACTTGGTTTAAATAGATCTGCAGTAATTTTCTATGACTGACAACAAATTATCAAAACTCAGTGGCTTATAGCAAAACAAATGTATTACCTTACAGTTCTGGAGTTCAGAAGTCTGATATAGATCTGACTGTGCTAAAAATGAGGTGTTGGTATGGCTGCATTTTTTTCTAGAGAGTCTAGGAGACAATCCATTTCCTTAAATTTCCAACTTCTTGAGGCCACTTGCATTCTTTGGCCCATTGCTGCCTCCTTCTATCTTTAGCCAGCCACTGTGGGCTGAGTGCTTCTTACATTGCATTAATCTGACACTGCTTCCATCATTATATCTATCCTTGACTGTCTCTTTTGTTTTCCTATTTTCTATTTAAGAACTCTTGTGATTACATTGGACCCAGCCAGTTAATCCAGAATAATCTTACTATATTAAGATTAGTTGATTATCAATCTTAAGTCTATCTGCAACCTTAATTCCCCTTTGCAATGTCTAAAATATATATTCGCAGGTTCCAGAGATTAAAACATGGACATCTCTGGGGTGGTGGGGGTGGGGGAGGCATTATTCTGCCTACCACAGGTAGTAGTAGTTGCCAAATTTCTCCACTATAAAGGTATTATTTTTACTTCTCCACATTTTTCTTTGGAACTAAATTATTAAGTCCACACTCAAGAGGGAAGGGAGATGATGCTCTACCTCCTGGAGGGGAGTTTATCGAGCACACATGCATATGTGCGCACAAACATACACACCCATACCATTTAGAATTCTTCTATAAGAAAGATTTATCTCTCCTCCTCTATTTATTTATTTATTAAAACATTTGTGTCTATCAGTATTAATGGAGGAAGATTTATTTTATTCCTGGATTATGATCCAAAACTTTTTTAAAATTTTGTTATTTATCTGATTGTTTATTTTTGTTGTTTAAATTATAAAAATTATACACGATTATTAGTTTTAAAAATGATAAGCATAGACAGTGAAAGTTAAGTTTCTTTATCCTTTTTTAATCTTATTCCCAAGAAATAACCATTATCAGTTTATACATGTTTTAGACCTTTTTTTCTAAAAATATATAATTATTTGGCTATAATGTATGCAGATGCTTTTTTAATCATTTTACAAAGGGTTGTAACTCACATTTTGTGCAATTTTATTTCTCATACAACAAAATGTCTTAGCAATCACTGCATATTAGTGTATTTATATGTATATATGCCTACTTCACTAATTTAAGTGGCTGCACAGTATTCCCCTAGTATGTATATGTCTTATTTATGTCGTTACCTCTTGATGTACTCATGAATCTTTTCCACTTTTTCAGTATTCCAAGCAATACTGCAGTGAACTTTCTTATATATTTTGTACAATGTGCTAGTATTTCTATGTAATTAAAAGCTATCAGTTTCTTTCTAGCTCTGATTCTTTTCTCCCTCGGTATTTTTAGAAAGATACAAGCAGAACTGGAATTCAAGTATAATTTTCAAAGAGTTAAATCATGTAAGTAAAAATGAAAATGTGTCTAAGATTTTACTTATTAATTCATTAATTATTAATGAATAAAAAAAGTATGATTTTAAGATTAGTTAGAGTAAGAATTTGGAAGCTAGATAATCAAGAACATTAAATTAATTCACTTGTAATTGCAACACTGGTTAATATCTTATAAAGCCATAAAATGTGTTTGAGATCATCTTTTCTACAGGGTAGATCTTCTTTTCTACAAGGCATTTGCATATCTATGGCAGGAATCATTTTCATTGCTATCAGTTTTCTACAACTAACAGCTACCACCACAACATTGTAAAATACCAAGTTAATTGAAGGTATTTTACAACTATGTAAATCAGATAAACCCAAGAGGATCCACTATATAACTCTCAGCTCTCCTCTGAAATGACTCTCTTTTTTGCTTATTTTCAAGTCTTAGAAAATTATTTCTAATATGGAATTAGATTATTAAATCACATAGAGTACAAAATTTAAGCTTGAAAGCATGAACCATTGTTCAGTTACTCTTACAAGAAGAGAAATTCCCCCCTAATTAGCCTCTGTGAAATTAGTAATACCATCTTTGGTCTGTATACTGCCATCTTTGTATATTTAAGTTCAGGTATAGGGAAACAATAGTCTTCAGAACTGTGATTGCAGTTAAGGCATGCTATCACTAATCATGGAACGGTGCCTTGATTAGAGCCTGCCATAATGTGGTTAACATAGAAGTTAGATGCTAGTTTTCTTCTATCATATCTTTGTTCTTTGAAGTTAGCATTAACAAAGTATCAGTACAAACTATGTGACAAATACTAAATGAGATACAAACTTGTTTCTACTACTCTACCAAATTAGAAAATAACCTCAGATACAACATTTTAAAACACATTTTAAAACAACAAGACTTTAAAACAGATAAAAGGTATAAAACACGTATGATGACTCCACAAATAAAAAAGCATTGAACCTGCATTATTTCATTTCATTCCCCTAATCACTCAATGAGGTAAAACAAGTATCTGTTTACAGATGAGGATGCCAAGGAGCTGAAAATTTGTGCTAGTTCTCAATGGTCAAACAATGAGTGAGTTTCAGAATTGAGAATTGAAGCCCAATTTCTTTTCTTTTTTATTTTTTTTTATTTTTTTATATTATGGTGACATTGGTTAATGTCATTTGTTGGGAGAAGTACCTGTTCAGGTCCACTGCCCAGTTTTTAATTGGATTGTTTGTTTGTTTGTTGTTAAGTTGTATGAGTTCTTTGTATGTTTTAGATATTAGGCTTTTATTGGAGGCGTTGCTCGTAAATGTATCTTCCCATTCAGATGGTTGTCTCTTTATCTTCTTGATGGTTTCTTTAGCTGCTCAGATTTTTAATTTAATGTAGTCTCATTCATGTATTCTTGCTTTTACTTCCCTTGACTTCGAAGTCAAATTCATAAAATCCTCTTTAAGTCCAAAGTCCAGTTTAGTGCCTATCTTTCCTTCTATGCAATTTATTGTTTCAGTTCTTGTATTCAGGTCCTTGATCCATTTTGAGTTATTTTTGGTGTGTGGTGTTAGGCAACAATCTACTAGCAATCTTTTGCATGCAGGTGGCTTTTCAGTTTTCCCAGCACAATTTATTGAAGAGGCTTTCCTTTCTCCACTGTATGTTTTAGGCTTTTTTGTCAAAATTTTTTGCCCATATAAACATGGGTTTACTTCTGGATTCTCGATTCAGTTCCACTGGCCCGTGTGTCTGTTTTTCTGCCAATACCATGCCGTTTTGATTATTGTTTTGTAGTATAATATGAAGTCAGGCAGAGTAAAGCCTGCAGCCTCATTCCTTATTCTCAGGATGGCTTTGTTGATTTGGGGTCTTTTGTGCTTTCATACGAATCTGATGATTTATTGTTCTGTTTCTTTAAAAGATGTCAATGGGATTTTGTTGGGAATTGCATTAAATCTGTATAATGCTTTATGTAATAAGGTCATTTTAACTATGTTGATTCTTCCAATCCAAGAACTAGAAATATCTTTCCATTTTTTAGTATCTTCTCCAATTTCTTTTAATAGGGTCTTGTAGTTTTCATTATATAAGTCCTTCATTTTTTTCATTGTATTTATTCCTATGTATTTTATTCTTATTATTGCAATTGCAAAAGGAATTATTATTTTCCATTTCCCTTTCTGACAATTCATTATTAGAGTATAGGAATGCTATGGATATTTTTCTCACTGATAATCTTTTTAATTATATTTATTAATTGGTGATATTGATTAACAAAATCCAGTAAGTTTCAGGTGTAAAACTTAACAGTAAGGCATATAAATATATTGCATTGTCTGTTGCCCTCCCATAGTTAGATTTCTTTCTGTCACCATATATTTGACCCTTTTAACTCCAACCACCTCTATCCTACCCCCACCCACCTACTCTATGGTAACTACTAGTCTATTGTCCATGTCCATGAGCCTCTATTTGTTTGTCCTGTTCGTTTGTAGCTTTTAGGTTTATAACTCACATATAACTGATATCATGTGGTTTTGAACTTTTTCTCCCTGGCTTATTTCACTTAGCACGATTATCTCAAGATCCATCCATGTTGTCGCAAATGGCAGTATTTCATCTCTTCTTATGGCTCAGTAATATTCTATTTTATATATGCACCACAGCTTCTTTATCCAATCATCTATCATAGGACATTTCCGTTGCTTCCATGTCCTGGCCACTGTGAATAATGCTGCTATGAACATCGGTGTGCAAATCTCGTTTCAGATATGGGTTTTCAAGACTTTGGGGTAAATATCTAGTAGAGGGATTGCTGGATCATACGTATTGTAGATCAATTCTTAGTTTTTTGAGGATCCTCCATACTGTTTTCCATAGTGGATGTACCAATTTGCAGTCCCAGTAGCAGTGTATGAGAATTCTTTTTTCTCTGCATCCTCTCCAACATTCGTTATTATTTGTCCTGTTGATTATGGCTATTCTAACAAGTATGAGATGGTATCTCATTGTGGTTTTGGTTTGCATTTCCCTAATAACTAGCAATATTGAGCATCTTTTCAAATATTTGTTTGTCATTTGTATGTCCTCTTGGGAGAAGTGTCTGTTCAGGTTGTCTGCTGATTTTTTGATGGGATTGTTTGTTTATTTGTTGTTATTGAGTTGTATGAGTTCCTTGTATATTTTGGATATAGGCCATTATCAGAGGCATTGCTTGCAAATATATTTTCCATTCTGGATTGTTGTCTCTTTACCTTGTTGATCTTTTCTTTTGCTGAGCAGAAGTTTTTAGTTTGATGTTGCCGCATTAATTTATTCTTCTGTTTACTCCTTTTACCATAGAGATCAAATTCATAAAATTCTCTTTAAGTTCAATGTCTATGAATTTAGTTCCTATGTTTTCTTCTATGCAATTTATTGTTTCGAGTGTATTCAGGTTCTGAATCCATTTTGTGTTAATTTTGGTGTATGGTAATAGACAACAGTCTAGTTTCATTCTTTCACATGTGGCTTTCCAGTATTCCCAGCACCATTTATTGAAGAGACTTTACTTTCCCCACTGTATGTTTTTGGCTTTTTTATCAAAAATTTTTTGCCCATACAAACGTAGGTTTATTTCTGGACTCTTGATTCTGTTCCACTGGTCTGTGTGTCTCTTTTTCTGTCAATACTATGCTGTTTTGATTATTGTTTCTTTGTAGTATAACTGAAGTCAAGCAGAGTGATGCCTCCAGCATTGTTCTTCTTTCTCAGGATGGCTTTGGCAATTTTGGGTCTTTTGTGCTTCCATACAAATCTGATGATTGTTTCGTTCTATTTCTTTAAAAGATGTCGATGGGATTTTGATGGGGATTGCATTATATCTGTATAATGCTTTAAGTAACATGGTCAATTTAACTATGTTGTTTCTTCTAGTCCAAGAACATAGAATATCTTTCCTTTTTTTTTTTTGTTTCTTCTTTGATTTCTTTTAATAGGATCCCATAGATTTCATTATATAGGTCCATCACGTGCTTATTTAGATTTATTCCTAGTTATTGTATTCTTTTTGTTGCAATTGCAAAGGGAATCATTTTTTCTATTCCCTTTTTTTCCTGAGAATTCATTATTAGATTATAGGAATGCTATGGAATTTTGAACATTGATTTTACATACAGAAACTTAATATATTTGCTTATTGTTTCTAGTAGTATTCTTGTGTTGTCTTTAGGGTTTTCTACATAGAGAATCATGTTATCTACAAATAGTGACAGTTTGACTTCTTAGTTTCCTATTTGGATGCCTTTTATATCTTTTTCTTGCCTGATTGCACTTGCTAGGACTTACGAGGATATAATGAATAACAGTGGCAAGAGTGCACAGCCTTGTCTTGTTCTTGATCTTAGATGGAAGGTTTTTACTTTTTCACCTCTAAGCATAATGTTAGCTGAGGGTTTGTCATATATTGGCTTTATTATGTTATGATTCTTTCCTTCTATACTGAATTTAAGTGTTTTTATCATAAATGGGTACTGTATCTTTTTCAAGGGTTCTTCTGCATCTATTGATATGATCATATGATTCTTATTTTTTAATTTGTTTATGTGGTGTATAACATTCATTGATTGGCAGATGCTGAACCATTCCTGTGCCCCTGGGAATAAGCCCACTTGATTCTGGTGTAAAATCTTTTGAATATGTTGCTATATTCAGTTCACTAGTATTGTATTTAGAATTTTTGCATCTGTGTTCATGAGAGATATTGGTCTGTAGTTTTCATTTTTTGTGTTACCTTTACCAGGTTTTGGTTTCAGAGTATTTTGGCTGCATAAAACAATTTGAGAAGTATTGCCCTCCTCTTCAATTTTTTTGGAAGAGTTTGAGAAGACTAGGTATTAAATCTCTTTGAATGTCTGTAGAATTCACTGGTGAAGCCATCTGGTCCTGGATTTTTACTTTTTGGTAAGTTTTTATGATTGTTTCAACTTCTATACTGTTGATCGGTCTATTTAGATGTTCCAGTCCTTCTTGATTCAGTCTAGGAAGGCTGTATTTTTCTAAGTACTGGTCCATTTCTTCTCAGTTATTAAATATGATGTTATATAATTTTTCAAAGCATTCTTGTATGATCCTTTGAATTTCTGTGGTGTCTGTTGTAATTTCTTCTCTTTCATCCCTGATTTTCTTTATTTGTGTGCTTTCTCTCTTTTCTCTACCGAATCTAGCCAGGAATTTGTTAACCTTCTCAAAGAACGAGCTCTTTGTTGCATTTATTTATTTATTTATTTAGTTAGTTAGTTAGTTATTGTTGTTTTCAATTTCATTTATTTCTGCTCTATTTTTACTATTTCTTTCCTTCTGCTGACTTTAAGCTTAATTTGTTCTTTCTATTTAGTTTTCAAAGATGAAGTGTTAGGTTGTTTATTTGGGCTCATTCTTCGTTTTTGAGATGGGCCTTCAATGATATGAACTTTCCTGTTATAACTGCTTTTGCCATGTCCCAAAAGTTTTGATATGTTGTACTATCATTATCATTCATGTCTATGTATCTCTTTATCACTCTTTTTATTTCTTCTCTGACCCAGTTATTCCTCAGTAGTATGTTGTTTAATATCCATATATTTGTGGTTCTTCTCACTTTCTTTTTACAGTTGATCTCTAGTTTCAAAGCATTATGATTAGAGAATATGGTTGGTATGATTTCAATCCTCTTATAATTGTTGAGGCTCAATCCTTGATAATGTTCCATGTGCACTAGAGAAGAATGTATAAGCAGCTGTTTTGGGATGGAAGGTTCTGTAAATGTCAATTATGTCCAGTTGGTCTAATGTGTCATTTAAGGATGTTATTTCCTTAACGATTTTCTATTTGGATGATCTGTCTATATTCGACAGTGGAGTATTTAGATCCCCTACTACAATAGTATTTTGGTCTGTTTCTCCCTTTAGTCCTGTTAGTAATTGATTTATATATTTTATTATATTTTATATTTATATTTTATATACATGCTCCTGATTGGGTGCATAGATATTAATAAGTGTGATGTCTCCTGGTCCATGATTCCCTTTATTATTATGAAGTGTCCCTCAATATCTTTCTTTACCTTTTTTATTATGAAGTCTATTTCATCTGATGTTAGTATCGCTACTCCTGCTTTTCTCTGAATGCCATTTTCTTGAAGTATCATTTTCCACCTTTTCACTTTGAGTCTATCTTTGTCTTTGGAATTGAGATGTGTCTTCTGGAGGAAACATATGGTTGACTTTTGTTTTTTGATCTGATCTACAACTTTGTGCCTTTTTATCGGTGAGTTCAGTCTATTTAAATTTACGATAATTATTGAAATATGAGGTTTTCCTACAACCTTTTTGAGTTTTGTTTTCTGGTAGCTCGGTGTTTCCATTGCTTCCTTATCCGTATGTGTGTGTGTGTGTGTGTGTGTGTGTGTGTGTGTGTGTGTGTGTGTGTGTGTGTTTTCCCTCTGGTCTTTCTTGTTTTATGTTTTATACTTCAGTTCTGAAGTATAAACTTTGCTGTTTGGTTACCATAATGAATATGTAGAGGACAGTTATATATACAACCCTCCATTTTCTAATGTGTGTGTCTTCTCTCCATCCCTCTTTGTGAATTTGGATTTTTTAATCCTCCCCTTTTAAATTATTGTTGTATCAATTTGTCCCTATGTATGCTGAACTTTCATTACTATCTTGCTATAGTAAATCCCTTTTTATTTAAGCTTATAATGCCCTGTTCTTAGTAGAGGTTGCACTCCTCTGCTTCTATCTGCCTGCCAGTTGCCTTACTGTTATGTTTGTTTTTTTGTTTTTTCATTTTGTTTTAGGTGAGCTGACATCTTTCAGTATTTTCTGTTATGCATGCCTCATAGTGGAGAATTTCCTTAATTTTTATGTCTGGAAAGGTCTTTATTTCTCCTTCATATCTAAAGGAGAGATTTGCTGGATACAGTATTCTTCACTGCTAGTTCTTTCCATTTAATAGTTTGAATATTTGATTCCACTTTTTTCTGGCTTGTAAGTTTGTTCTGAAAAGTCCAATGATAATCTAATGGGTTTTCCTTTATAATTACCACCTTCTTTACCCCTGGCTGCCTTGAGAATTCTTTCATCATCATTGATTTTGGATAATTTTAATACAATGTGTCTTAGTGAAGTTCTTTTTGGGTTGAGATAATTGGGTGTTCTGTTGACTTCTTGAATTCCAAGCTCCAGCTCAATCCTTAGATTTGGGAAATTTTCCTCAACTATTTGTCTGAAAATGCTTTCTAATTCCTGTTTCTTTTCCTCCCCTTTGAGAATGCCTATTATTCTTATGTCTCCTCTCTTCTCGGTATCAGCTAGTTCTTGTATTTATCTTTCATTATTTTTTATTCGTTGATTTTTCTCTTCTTCCTTCTGATTTATTTCTAGATTTCTGTCTCTGTAATCACTGATTCTTTCCTCCATTTGGTCGACTCTATTTCTCAAGCTTGCTATTTCCTTTTTCATCTCTTTCAGTGTGTTTTTCAACTCCTGAAGTTCTGTTTGGTTCTTTTTAAGTGTTTCAATCTCCTTACTAATGAACTCATTTTGCTGATTTAGTTTTTTTTTTTTTAAATTCCTGAAATTGTTCATGTGAATCCATTTGGATCTCCTTGAATTTTTTCGGGAGCATCGTTCTGTGTTTTCTGTCATTTACGTCACTTATTTCTATGTGTTTAAACTTATTTTCTAGAGATTTTTCTCTTTCTTTCTGAGGTGCCTTGTCACCTTACTTGTTCAAGTTGTTTAATGGAGTATTTCTTCACCTGAGCATTAATGGAAATGTACTCTGCTTTTTTTTTTCCAGAAAGATTTATTACATAAAGGTGTCTCTTTATCCTTTCACCAAAAAAAAAAAAAAAAAAAAAAAGACATTTTTCTTTTGGTTTCCAGTAGGTGGCGTCTAATCCTCTTGGATCTCTGCTTTATATAATGTCTTAATAATGCCTTTTTTATTTCTTATAGATACTCAATCCTGCTCAGTATTTTCAGTCCCTGTCAATGTTAATGACAGTTTTGGTATCTTTTGCTAAGATTCCCTTGGGGTTCTGCAGTGTTTGGTTTGAGAGGTTATTGGAGCAGGTGCCCTCTGGGTTGGGGTTGGGGCTGTGCCTCAGCCTGGTGTTTTGGAACCAGGGCTGGTAATAATCAATTGTTACTTCTCTGTCATCTCCACTTCTCTACTCTCTGCACTGATACCTGGGCACTACCGCTGCATGGTACTCACAGCTATCTCAAGCAGGGCTGTTTAGGGAAATCGGTGCACATTCTCCCTTTTCAATCCTCCAGGGAGAGAAAAGCTGTCCAGAGAGAGCTTCTTAGTTTCTCCCAGTGTACCGCCTGACTACTGTGGTTCTGACCTGTGGTAGCTCTTATTTGCAGACCTTTCTAGATGCCCCTGTGTGCTTGTTGGGTGTTTTTTGTTGAGTTTTAAATGTTCAGCTTATTGTCGTTTCAAGGGGAGAAACCTGGAAACATCTCTCACTCCACCATGTTTCTGACATCAGTTCTCAAATTCTTAATTACTAGTTGAATCAATAATTTTTCTATGGCACATCACTTGAAAATTGTTGTATGTGTGTGTGTATCTTATAGAAAAATCATCCAATACTTCATGTAAATTTATATTTTATATATTTATTAGATATTTAATCATCTTTGCTACAGATAATCCATCAAAATATATATTGAGTACCTAATAGCAGGGCATTCTATTAATGCTGAGGGTGATGCTTAGATTACAAAAATACTTTTTCATTCAAAAAACTTAAAAATCTAGGGATGCATGTAATAGTCATTAATTTAACAAATGCTTCTTGAGTTCCAAGAATGTTGGGCCTTGTTCTAGGCAGTGGAAGCATATTAAAAATTTTGTCACAAGGTGTGAAAGCCCAGATTACAAATTTTCATGTCTACAGGTGCTAGTAGGTAACATACATCGCTGAAAGTGCCAAAGACAGTGAAAAATATGATAATGCATGCACTATTTAATGGGTAGAGGCTACTCATTCTAGTTGCATATGGAAAGGCAGACTTGGAGTTGCCAGTGTCCTCAGATTTTTAGAAAAGAAGGAAATCTGGATTTTATGTTAAATATGGGAAACTAAGTTTATTTATTCATAAAATTCTGAGTGGGCCAAACGAAACACATTTGTATGCCAAATCTGGCTCATTTACTGACAACTTGTGACCACTGCATTAAAGATTATAGACAACTAAAGTTCACAGACAATCAGAACTATTGGAGTACCAAGGAAAAGACAGTAACTTGAGCCTAAGGTAGCCAGTGTAGATTATAAAAAGGAGGTAGGGGTATTGAGCAGCAGACCAAGCACAGAATGGGGGAGTCCTGGCTCCAGAGAGCTTCATTTACCTATGTCTTTGTTTGTGAATTGAAACAAGGAACCCATATAATAATAGCACAGTAAGCATTTTTGCTAAAAGCAGCATTTTATTAGTCATATCATATTTGGGTTCAGTTATCTCTGGGAAGCTCTTAATCTGTCCTTTGATTCTAAATGATATCTTTACTGGATAAAGTATTCTTGGTTGTAGATACTGGATTTCCATCATGTTGAATATTTCATGCCAAACCCTTCTGTCCTGCATAGTTTCTTTTGAGAAATCAGCTATCAGTCTTATGAGTACTCCTTTGTAGGTAACTATCTGCTTTTCTCTTGCTGCTTTTAAGATTCTCTCTTTGCGTTTAACCTTTGGAATTTTAATTATATATGTCTTTGTGTGGACCTCTTTAGGTAATTTTTTGAGACTCTCTGAGTTTCCTGGGATTGTATGTCTATTTCCTTCACCAGATGAGGAAATTTTTCCATCATTATTCCTTCAAATAGCTCTTCAATGTTTTGTTTTCCTTCAAGTACCCCTATGACACAGACATTTTTACTTTGATTGTGTCCAATAGGCTCTTTAAATCTTATTATATTCTTGGTTAACTTTTCTTGCTGTTCTGATTGAGTGTTCTTGGCTTCCTCATCCTCTGTATTGGTGATTCAATCCTCTTCTTTATCCACTCTGTTGATACTCTCTAATCTATTCTTCATCTCAGATAATGAATTCTTCATTTCTGACTAGTTCCCTTTTATAATTTCCATTTTTATGTATTTTTTTATCTCTTTGTTAAAGTTCTCACTGAATTCATTTACTCTTCCCCTAAGTTCATTGAGCATCTTTATAACCAGTTTTTTTTAACTCTACATCTGGTAGATTGCTTTACTCCATTATTCCCGGATATCTGTTCTGTTCTCTCATATGATTTTTACTTCTTTGTCTTTCCATTTTGGCTGCTTTTCCGTATCTGTTTCTATGTACTAAACAAAACTCCTAAGTCTCCTGGTCTTATTAGTGTAGTACATGTCCAGTGGCACAATCCTGAGAAGGGTTCAGCTGCAGACCAAGTTCAAGCCCAGCCTGTGCCCCTCTGGTCCACCTGTTAAGATTCAGCAAGCAACCCACAGATGCTATGCTTATAGTTGCCTCAAGAAGGCATGCCAGAAACTGAGTTCAGCTGCCACCAGTGTGAGTCTTGGAGTTGGCTCAGTAAGGATCACCAGACCCGTGGAGGATACAACTGAATGTGGCTTAGGTGGGGTGTGAATTGGGGAATGTAGATTTTCAGGGAATCCTCTGGGCAGAGCAACCTCTGTTATCCAGTTCAGTGATGTCTCTGCTATGGCAGCACTGAGTCCACATACTGGGAAACAGGGAGGGCTCAACAGAGGAACAATAGACATCACCAGCAATTCTGCTCAGGAGAGAGTCTTGTCTCTGGCCCTCGCTCTGCCAACTCGGTGTCCCCCTGTAAGTCTATGGTGTCCCCATCCTCCGAGCAGCCTTCCTGGCACTGGTGCTCAGAATGAGCAAGCCCATCACTGTGAAAGTCCATTCACGGACATGGTCCTTTTAAGATGTGTCTACAGCTGCCATAGCCTCTGTCTCACTCAGCCATTTGGGACCAGGCAGGTTCATGTCTTTGCCCCCTCCTACCTTCTACCATTGCAAGTTGATTAATTATTTATCTCCCTAGTTGTAATGCTTCTGTTCATCTAGATCCCAGGTGACTTTGCTTTCTGTTTGCTCCATGTTTCTGTCACAACTTTGATGTGGTCACAAGAGGGATGAACAAAGCCTCTATCAACTATGCCATGTTTCTTTGGTATCCTCCAGTGGCATTATCTTTTAAAGAGAGAAAGAAAATTTTAAAAGGTTGCATAGCAGGTTACTGAAGAAATTGAAAAATTTCAGAGGCATGCAAAAAGACAAGAAAAGTGTCAATAGGAAGTGGACGGTAGGTGCACATTCTACTAAATCATTGTTAGTGACTGGAAGTGAAAATTCAAATGCAGCATCTACATGCCCAGAATGACGAACAATCAGCAATCACACAAATAGATTAAATGTTGGACTACAATTGCACAAGGATGAAAGAAAGACTAAGAGGGCATGACATGTTGAGGAAGGGTTTGCATAATTAAGCAATTCTAAGTTTTTCTTCAATGGCATTGCATTTGAAGTACTTCCAGTAGCAGACAGCTAAATAAATGATAGAAAGTTTACAGTGTATAATCCAGATGCTAGACCCTTTAATAAAATTGTTCACTTTGTCCCTATTCATGTACTTTATTCATTTCATTAGAATTAGAGGACTAATATATACAGTAAAGTTTTAATTATCCTTATGAGGAAAAAGTATAAGGTAGAAAATTCAATAGACCAAAAGTGGATTTGAGCTTTGAACTTCAACTCTTTCAAATGTGAACGCTTCACAAAAATACTGATATATGGTGTCACTTGCTTAATAGCATATTTCTCCTTTATGACTCTGTCTGAGATTGTTCAAAGGTACTTAAGGAGAAGGAAAAAAAGGAGGGGCAAGGAAGAATAAGTGTAAAGAGAACAATAAGATTGTTTGGGTGATTAACAAAATCAATCAAGAATAAATGACTAATAAATGAATAAATGACCAATAAAAAACATAGCATAGTTGATAGAGGGTTTGTTCATCCCTTGTGCGACCATATATAAAGTCCACAAAGAAACCCAGGAATGAAATGGAGTTTTGTTTCCCATTCCATAGAGAATATGCTGAGTTCATTTATTTATGATTACTCAATGCTGACCCAGCAAAAGAGATAAGTTGCCTATAGAATTGCACTCAAAAGGTTGAGATCATGGGTTTCATTCCTTATTCACCCATACAACCCACTCATTCATATACAAAGCTATTAATGAGCATCTGAGTATAGTGAAAAGGATATAAGACCTAGAGTTAGAAGACTTGGATTCAAGTTGAAGCTCTAACATTTACTCATTTTAAACGGCTTGACACTGAACAAGCAACTTAAATTTTCTAAGTCTCATAAAATGGGTGTGGCCACAGCTTTTCCGCCTGCCTTATAGTGCTGTTGTGAGATAATAGGTATAAAAAATCTTTGTAAACTGTCAAGTACCACTCAAGAGTTACTAGTACATATCAAACACATCAGTCAATTGTGATCCATTTTCACATGGTCTATCATGCTGTATGTGAGGTAGGGATATAATTTGGAAATTGAGCTAGAAGAGCTAATACAATGACAGGAAACAAAGGAGAAGGACAAGAGTGTGTTTTGTGTCCGTGGATTGTATAAAATCAAGATTTTTAAAGTTTTACAGAAGCACAAAATCCAGAAGACTAGATATTTCCTGCAAAGACAATCTTTCCATCTGTAATCTTGATTCTCATTCTTTTCCATCTTTATCGCCACATTCTGTTCTCTCCTTCTGCATTATCTTCAAATCAATCCCTGCCATATGTTTTGTGTTATAAACATCCTTTAATATTCCTCATCATCCTCAGAACAAAGCTCACATTTTAATGACACAAAAAAGCCTTCCATGACTTGCCCTCTGTCTTCCTGTCTTGTGTTTCATTCTTCGTCACTATCTATACCTTTGAATTGCTTGTCATTCTTTCAGCCCTGTTGCCTCATGCTATCCATTTTGCTTAATATGACCTTCGCCTTTACTTCACTTGGCTAAATTCTGCTTCTCAGATGCTGTTCATATATCTTCTTTTCTCACCTTCCTTAGAACCTCAAGATTGAGTTAGGCCACTTTCCTCTGTAACATACTGCCTCTATCATTGCAAGTACCAAATTGTATTATACAAATGATTTCTTGTTTATATGTCTTTTTTACTTTCAAGACCATAGGCTCCTCAAGAATTGGGATTTACAGGTTCATAACAAAAAGTCTGGCACATACATAGGAAATACTTTTACTGGTTGGATGAGGTTACCTGTAGTTAGGAAAGCTGAGAGGATAAAGAACTCTGTCATTACTTATGTATCAGAGTAAGTCAGTACTATGCCTTACTCTTGATTCACAACCAAAATAAGTTGTGCCATGGAAATGAGAATTTCGATTGGGATAGAGATTCATAAATATGTTATTTAGGGACATGGTACATTTAAGAGTCTTAGAGAAAGCCTAGGCAAAATGCCTCAATGGAAGGCACTCATCAGATCTAAGGGCGACAACCAAGAGCTGGTAACTCTGGATATGAGCATATCCAAGGGCCGGTTTAGTCCCAAGGAGCACACAGATTCAAAGTATAGCTAGGCAAGCAGTATGTGGAAGAGAAGTAGACATAGTACTCATAAGGTAGGTTAGTGAAAACTCTCTTGTTCTTGCTATAGAATGGCTAGCCTACGTCTGGAAGTGCCAATGCTGGTATGAGTATACAAAAAAGCAGAAGAGGCCAAATTGATTGTGAATAATCTAATCCTCCAATGAGAACATACCTTCAGCCCTCAGTGCATTCCAAGGAGATAGTGCTGTATGACTCATAATAGGCCATGACTACCTTTGAAAACTCCCAGATGCTTAAAGAGGATCTGTTGTATCATTTTCACATGTTAAGCATATTTTCTTTCATTTAATATGACAAGAGGCAGAGAGCAAATATATTTGTCTCTTAGTAGGCCAGATATTCAATTCAGCTGACACAGGTAGCTGCTATAGCAGTCCTAGGACATAGTCTTCAAGCTAAAATACAAAACATGTCATTCAGCGCTGTCATGAACAAATGTAACAAAACTCAAAATAAATATGAGTTTTAATCTCCTAAAACATTGCTGACAATTAGCATCTTCACTTCTTTATCTGAATCTCTTGTCATCGCTTCTAACTGCTTATAACATTACAGCCATAATTTGAATCAGAACTTTCTATAGGCACTTTTTTATTTAGAAATGACCATATCACCTCAAACCAACTTAATCATCAATATATACTTTTTTTTTAAATCAATGTACACTTTCAAAGGTGATTAACAGTATGGAATATTAAGTGACCAGTGACTCTAAATCTACTAGAGAATGCCTTCATTACAATGAATTTATGAATTTCTGGATGAATGATTATAGATAATAATAACCATAATAATATTAATAGTAATAATAATATTAATAGCTACTATTTATCAAGTATTATATACCAGGATATTATGTACATTATTTCATCAATTCCTCATAACACTAGGAGATTTCATTATAACCTCTGATTCTGGGAATCTCAATGATTAGGGGACTTGTCCATGGCCACATGGTGATAGTAATAAGCACATAATAGATCCTGGACCTGAAGCTAAGTCAGTAGAACTGCAAAGCCTTTGCTGTTAACCATAATATTACATTGTCTTACCTATGCTTTTTCTACTTTCTCAAACTTACTAGAGTAGTTGTATGTTATTTAGTAATAACATTTAAATATCATTTAAAATGGTTGAAATACTGGTTTTAATACAGTTTAATTAAAAACTGTTGAGCCAGTTTTACAATTAAGGAACTATGCACAATACTAGGGAAACAAGCTCTGGTTCCTACCCTTCAGGGAATACAACTGGTAAAATCTGTACCTCTATAATACAGTGAAAAATAATTAAAGTCCCAATAGGAAAGTGCAAACTAAGTGTTAGGAAATCACTAAACAAGGATAGATTATTTCTGGATAGGGGAAAGAATAAGAAAAAGCTTCATAACGGATATAACCTATAAGCAGAGTTTTAAGAGATACTTAATATTTATTTTCCCATTTATTTTTCATTAATTTTCAAAGTAATAACCAGCTCATTGCTGAAAATACAAAAGTTTAGGGAAATGTAAAAAGTACAGAAAATGACCGTAAAGGCCTTCTATTAACATTTTGGTGTATTTTTTACAAACTGTATTCTTTGTCAATCATTTTCCTTTAAAGAGCTGAGATCCTACTGTGTATGTTGTACCTCGATTATTCAGTAACATAACCTGAGCATTTTCATGTGCTTTTCTAACCATTGTACTATTTGTTTTATTTTTTCCTCTCCCAAATGTTAAAGGAACTCTTTTTTTTTATTAAATTTATTTATTTAAATTAGTTTCAAGTATACAGTACATTGGTTAGACATCTGTATAGTTCATAAAATAATCCCAATTGCTCCCTCTCTCCCCTGGCCCTCCACCTAGACAACATTTTAATGCTAACTGCATTCCCTATGCTGTGCTCACCATCCCTGTGACCATCTATGAACTACTAATTTGTACTTCTTTAATGTTTCATCCCATTTTCCATCCCCCAAACCCTCTCCCCTCTGTCTGTCAAATCAAAGGAACTCTTATTCCATTAGCTGTCAAAGTGTGATCAGTGGGTCCCTGTGGATCTGAGAGCCCCTTTCAGGGTATCCATGAGGTTACATTATGCATAGTTAAAGGATCCATTCAAAGAGAAAAGCAGACTAAATGATTTTAATGTAACAGAGTATGAAAAGTTCATTGATAGAGTTTTAGATTCCATATTGCAATTAACCTTTGCGAAACTGCTACTTAACATTTGGTGCAGTGTCAAAGAAGAATATCCACAATATTCTGACAAGGCCATTAAAATACTCTTCTATTATCTAACTACATACCTCTGTGAGGCTGTATTTTCTTGATATTCTTCAACCAAAACAACGTACCACAAAAAACTAAATTCAGAGGCAGATGTGAAAATCCAGCTGTCTTTTATTAAGCTGGATATTAAAAAGATTAGTAAAAATATATAACAGTGCCACTTCTCACTAATTTTTTTGTGATGCAGAAAATAGTTATCATAAAACTGTGTATGTTGTTTTTATTGTAATTTTAAATTATTATTTTTTAAATTTCTAATACAGTAATATTGATATAGGTAGGTAGATAAATAGGTAGATAGATTAGATAGATAGATAGATAGATAGATAGATAGATAGATAGATAGATAGATAGTCCACAGAAACAAAAGCCATTTGAGTATTTTTAAGAATGTAAAAGGATCCTGAGATTAAAAAAAAAAGTTTGAGGACCACTATCTTTCTACATGTCAGACATGCTTTAAACATGGCTATCTCCAAGTAGCTTCCCTTTACCTTTATACTAGGTTAAATATCCATATCACCCTATAGTTACTGTCCAAGCTCTCAGCACACCTTGGATGAGTTTCTCAATGTTTGAAACTCCCACTCTATCACATTCTTCATGATGGCACCAGCCATATCTGTCTCATGAAAATCTATATCCTCAGCAACTGGTAGAGTGTCTGAGATGTAGGAGATGGTCTATAAAATGTATAATCCTTTGTAACCCATTATGTTAATAGCCACAAGATATTCTACTATATAGATACAGCATCATTTATTTAATCATTCAAAATTGATATGATTTTGGTAAGAAGAGGTAGAAGGGCTTCTTCTTGATAGGAAAAGAGAGCATGATATGACACAGAGGGGAAAAATATAAAATTGCGGGGTACTTGGGTTCCATGGAGCACAGGAAATATAAAGGGAAGTAGTAGAATATAAGGATGAATAATTAGATGAGAGCAGACTATTAAAGATTTTGAATGCTAGATTAATGAATTTAGACATTATTTAGTAGATAATACAGAGCCATTGGCTGTGCTTGATCATGACATCTTAGATTTGTGCTTTAAGAAGATTAATCTAGAAGCAGTGTTTAGAATTGTTTAGAGGAAGAGACTCGAGGATGGAGGAGCAATAAGAGCCATCTCCCTCCTGGCATCTTCCCAACAGAGTTATTGAATAAATGTTCTATCAGAGAGAATAGGATCAAGAGTCACTGGATGATAGAAATGCCTAATAATTATTCAGACTGGTTCACAGAGAAAACGATTTAAATATGTGACCCAAGTTCTCAGTCTGAGTGACTAACGGTACAGTAGTACCATTAGAAGAAACAGATGACAGAAAAGTTGTCTTACATGGTGAGCTTTTGGCTTTATCTTGGCCATGTGAATATGAGACAGTTGTGGTGTCAAGTACCACATGGTAGCTTAAAGATTTTTGGGCCAAGAGACAGTCAAGTGCACTTAGCACATTAAAAATAGAAAAGCCCAGAAAAATAGAAAGTCCAGAAGAATTAGATTTTATTTTCCTAGATGATTCTTAAAATGGAAAGAATGGCGAAGCCTAGCTCCTAGAAAGGTATATTGAAATCTTTTGGTTGGGGACAGTATGTGGCATGAAGGAAGGAATAAGAGAGCATGTATAATGTGAAAAAGCATATCCAAAACAACTATGGATTTTATACTACAAACGACTGAGAGTAATGCTCTTTAAGAGTTTCCCCATTTTCTATCATTTATGCATTATTATTTTTTTAAATCAACTCGTTTTCTTTTACTACCACAAAAAGAACTAATATCTGTTGAAACATGAATATTAAGTGCTAGCATAAGTATTTAAAAATTTTTAATGTTTATTATGAAATTCCAGTAGTGAATGTATTGTATTTTGGGAAACATTGCTCTACAAATATTCTTTGTTGATGAGGATATACTGAATATAGAATAATAAATCATCATGCATCTAAAATATAAGATTAAGAAGCACGAATTTAATAGCTTTCCCTTTTTTCTGTGATATTGGGCTGTTTCCACTTTCATGCTCAAGGAATATGAGCACTAAGAAAATTATCTTGGGTTTTTCAATCAGAAGGTTACTGCTAAACTTCCAGGACAGGGGTTGGCCAACTGAAGCCCATAGGCCAAGTTGAGTCCATTGCCCATTTTTGTAAATAAAGTTTTATTTGAACTTAACCAAACACACTTGTTTACATATTGTCTATGCCTATTTTCTCACTACAAATGTAGAGTTGAATAGTTGCACTAAGAGATCAGATAGCTCACAAAACCTAAATTATGGACTATTTAGTCTTTTAGAGAAAAAGTTTACTAACTTATGTTCTAGGCCATTGGTTTTTAAAACTTTTATGCCTCTTTTTTCCCCTTTTGGGAATTTATTACTTCCCTCTCTATCTGGTTCTAATCATCCTTATCTCTGGCAGGTCAGGGGTTCTTGCCCTTGGCTTAAGGTGCCTAAACATTTCATGCCTCTAGCCACAATGGTTGGTTCTGAGACAAGCAAGTAAACAAAGTTGGTTCAATAAGTTTGATGAGATCCAGAAAGAATTCTCATTTCCCTCATCTGACTCAGATTTTCCTTCTTCCTTCTAAAGCTAATTTCTTACCTATGTTTTTGAGCATATTTTCTCTCACCATTTTCATTAATCAACTCTCTCTCTCCCCCAATGGTTCTTTTTCCTCTTTCTAAAAACATGTTCAAACTTTCTTAATGTCCTAAAATTGAGTTTTTAAAGATATTCAAGAATAGTTATTTTTCAATATGATTCCTAGAGTCACAGAGGTGCTTCAGGAGTCCCCATAGGAGGGCTATCATCCAGGACTAAATAGGTTGCAAATAAAAGAATCCCAGCTCAACTTAGCTTAAGCAAAAATCTAAAAATGTAATTTATAAAATTATATAACTTAAATTCTAGGGATGTATATAGCTTTAGGCTGGGTAAGATGCAAGAGACCTTAAACAGTGTAACCAAGTCTCTCTCTCTTTTCATTCCTTTGTACTGGTTTCTCTTTCAGGAGGTCCTTCTTTACATGATGGCATCTGACAGATTTAGGCTAACACAATCATTATAACTAGTAATCTCAGTGGAAAATGAACTCTCTGAAAGATACAAGGAAGAGAAGAAACAATAATCCAATTTTCTACCATTTCTTCCTTTAGTCAAGAGGATAAGTAAGATTTTAACTTTGAAAAGGAATAGGAAACTCTCCTCTAAGATAGGATAAAAGCAGAAGAGGTCCTAAAAATATGAGAAAATTCTTATCAGGTGACCTGAAGCTGCTCTACAAAGTAAAATATGCAGTAACTTGCTGAGAATAGGAGAGGGCGGCTTAAGAAAAGTGGAAGAGTTTGGAATGTCTTTCATGCAGAATTTAATAATTGAATAAATATATTGTTAGACAACAATGACAATCCAGATGAGTTAAAAGATGATGAATCTACAGTGTTTAATTCAGTCAGCAGAAATTAATGATTCTTTAATAGTATTACCATCCAAAGAGTAGAAGTGCAGAAAATAGATGATGAGGTTAACACAGATTTGGAGGCTGAGAGAGCAGAAAATATTCACCCATGTCATATCTTCTGCAGCTGAGTAAATGGCATCGTCATTCTCCTAGTTGCTTAAACATTGAAGAGTCATCCTTGATTTTGTTCTTTCCTTTCATCTACCACCCACATCAAATCTACCCAGACATCCTGATAGCTCCATCTTCAAAATAAATACTAAATTTTACTATTTATCACCTCCTCTAAAAAAAAATCACCCTAGTACTAGACACTGTCAATCATACCCAGGGTAATTCTTTATTTTTCTTTTTTAAATTATCACTTTTAATACATAAACCTGATCATGTAGTACTCCTGGGCTCAAAAATATCCAGAAGATTAACTTACACATGGAATGAAAAACTCCTTACTATTGTCTACAAGGCACCATGTTGACCTGCTAAGGACTCTAGTAGGTTTGATTTGAATGCCCAATATTTATACAAAAATTATCTAATAGGTAGTTTAATATATCTGAATAACTATCTTTATTGAAATTGCCAAGTGAGATTAACTCTTATTCCTAATTATTTTTGGAGTTATAATACCCTTTTGAATTTAACTTTGATAGCTTGATTTCTAGCATTTTATCCATCCCCAAGCAAATGTGCTGCACATTACAGATATTTTTATAGTTGAAATTAATTCGTATCAGAGAATCAGGCCAATGTCCTTAAATATCTGGTATTACTGTGAGATGTCATACCAAGCTTAGATACCACTATACTTAGTTAGGCTAGAATTAAATTAAGCATGTACAGATCAGACCAAAAATGTTTCAGAAGTGTAATTGAGTTGATTTGGTGGTGCAGAGACACACATGTTCCACATCAATCTTGAACCAATCTATTGCCTGTATTACTATTACCTAAATAAGTGAAGAAAGCCGAGCTATCGTCACATCTGTTTCCCACTAAGCAACATAGTCATGCCTTACCAAAGACTATACTCACAATCAATGAGGTTAATGGATGGAAAACTGGGACAGAAACCCCATACCATCTCAAAAGATTTTAGTAAAGAATAATACACCACAATATACATTAGACTTTTATCTTTGTGAGCCTGTCTATAATGAAACCTTCTTTGGGCTTGTCATCCTTCCAACTTTAGCCTTTCAAATACCCATGGATTTTTGCCACACCTTCAGCTATATGCCAAAGGCAGGTTGACAGTCAACCTGTATATACTGGTAAGGCATTAATGGGTTGTTAGGGCCAGTGCCCATTCTGACTGATCAGTAATATGTTCTGAATTGTCAGTGTTTATGCAGTATTAACTGTTAAAATGTTTTCAATATCACCTCTACCTAAATTAACAATATACTAGAGTAAATGGGTTATAAAGATTAATGTGCAAAATATATCATACAATCAGATAAAATACCAGATTCAAAGAGAAGAATATATCTGAGTTCTTTCATCAAAACGAGCATGTTAAAAGATTGTTTTATAATGTCGAAATGATTAACAATCATTATAATAGTGGTGGTAGAAAGAACCTGTAATTTTTAAGTGCCAGCTATGTTTTACTCTGGTAAATGTTTTATGACTCATTTCATTTAATTTAAGCCTCATTGACAACACTCTAAGCTAGACATAACTTTCCCTATTGTAGACATAAGAAAACCAATGCTGAGATTAGTTACAGTTATATAACTTATCCATGGATTTCACAATATTAGAATTGAAGTTGAAACAAATCTGCCTCACTACAAAAACCTATGCCCTTAATAGCTATTCTAGTTCATCACTTTCTATTACACTCTACTTTCCTATAAAATATCACATTCTTTTAAATTAGTAAAATAAATTTCAAATCAGTTACTATAAATTGCAAATAATAAAACAAAAGAGTAGTTATATGTCATGATTTTTGGTTGTATAGCATCTGATTTAAATTCAATGACTGGGGTTTATTTTATTAATATGATTTAGTATTATATTCCAAATCACCCTAAGAGATTTGCTCTAATAAATCCCAGTAAAAGGGCAAATGTCATGCAAAGCAAACAGAAAAGCAATGCAAACTTTATTTAGTCAAAATTAGAATCATGGACAAGATAAAAAGTTATTACTACTAAGGTCATGTCGAAAAACAATTACAAGAGAATTTTTGTACCAATCATCAATAATTTGGCAATATGTTTATTATGAGACATGTAACCAATTTAAAAAATTAGCTCCACAATTTGTAATTTATAAAAATGACCAACAAAATTTTCTATCAAGAAAGACTAGACAAGAAAATGTATTTTAAGAATTTTCATAATAATTACAGTTATCATTTACTAAGCAAATATTATGTGCCAGGCACTGTACTAAATAATTTATAATGCTTCATTTTCATTAATTATCATGTTAATCTTGTGATGTTTGATTTATTATACTTCGTTTAGAAATGAAGAAATGGAGTCAAAGGTTAAAAATATGAGCATGTCGAGCATCATTTTTTAACAATCCAAATTTTCAAAGATTATTAAAATTGAGAATTGTGGAAAATATGGTGAAGTAAGAGACATCGCCTGATCTCTCTCCTTAAAACAACAATAAGCCGAACATCTAAAACTCAGCAACAAAAGAAAAAAAAAACTGCACATCAGCACTTCTGAGTGTGGGATCTGTGCATAAGAGCTACCACCGGTCAGAACCCCGGGTGTCGGGTGATGGATTGGGAGAAATAAAGAGGCTGCCTATCACAGCCTCCAGAGCTCCCTGTAGGAGGAGCAGGCAAGGACAAGGTGCGGCAACTTCCCTGAACAGCCCTGTTTGGGGGAACTGTGAGTTCCACTTAGCCAACAGCAGGACCCAGTCATCAGGGAAGAAAGCAGAGAAGTGGGATTGCAGAGAAACAAAAGTTGATTTTTACCGGCCGTGGTTGAAAAACCAAGGCTGAACCATAGCCCCCAACCCAGAAGGCCCATACTCCTATACTCTCCAAGACCAATCACCATGGAGTCCGAGGGGAATCTCAGCAAACCCTGCTGAAACGGTCGCTGACACTGACAAGAACTGAAAATGAGGGTAGCGAGCATGATTAAATATCTACAAGAAAATAAAAAAGGCATTATTTAGGCTTTACATAAAGCAGGGATCCAAGAGACTTAGACAACACCTACTGGAAATCAAATGAAAAGTGCCTTCTTTGCAGCAAGCAAAAGAGAGAACTTTATATAATAAATCTTCTTTATGGAAAAAAACAGAATACACTTCCATTAATGCCCAGGTGGAAAAATAATCTATTAACCACCATGAACAACCAAGATGACAAGACATCTCAGAAACAAAGAGAAAATTGTCCAGAAAATAAACTTACAGACATAGAAATATGAAACTTAAATGACAGAGAATTCAGGATGGTATTTCTGAAAAAAACTCAGTGAGTTCCAAAACGAGTCATATCAACAATTTCAGGAATTGAAAACAAAACAAAACAAAACAAAACAAAACAAAAAAAAACACATATAAGCAGAGCAAGGATATTGAAACCATTAATAAAAAAACAACAACAACAGAATAGATCTTCTAGAGATAAAAAAAAAACACACAGCAAGAGTTGAAAAATGAAATAGCAAGCTTGGGAAGTAGAGTTGACCAAATGGAGGAAAGGATCAGTGATATCAAGGACAGAAATGTAGAAATAAATCAGAAGGAAGAGAGAGAAACTGAAGAATGAAAAATAATGAAAGAGAAATACAAGAAGTAGCTGATACCACCAGGAGAGGAAACATAAGAAAAATGGACATTGTCAAAGGAGAGGAAAAAGAGCAGGAACTAGAAAGAATTTTCAGACAAATAGTTAACAAGAATTTCTCAAATCTAAGGAATGAGCTAGAGCTTGAAATTCAAGAATTCAACAGAACACCCAATTATCTCAACCCAAAAAGGCCTTCATTAAGACACATTGTATAAAAATTTTCAAAATCAATGACAAAGACAGAATTCTCAGGGCAGCCAGAGAGAGAAAACAGTAACACATAAAGGGAAACCCCATTAAATTATTGTCGAACTTCTCAGAGCAAACCTTAAAGCTGGAAAGAAATAGAATCAAATATTTAAACTATTAAGTGAAAGGAACTACCAGCCTAGAACAATGTATCCAGCTAAGATCGCTTTTAGATATGAAGGAGAAATTAAGACCTTCTGAGACATACAAAAAATTGAGGGAATTCTCCACTACAAGGCCTGCACTACAGGAAATAAAGAAAGAGGTCAGTTCACCTAAAACAAAATGACGAAAAAAAATTTAATTAGGAATAAAGTGACTATCAGACAAATGGAAGCAGAAGAGTGTAACTCTACTAAGAACAGAGCATTATAAGCTTAAATAATGAGAAAATAATTGCTATAGCAAGATAGCAATGAACGTTT
The DNA here is from genome assembly GCF_000151845.1 of Pteropus vampyrus. NCBI lineage: Eukaryota > Metazoa > Chordata > Mammalia > Chiroptera > Pteropodidae > Pteropus > Pteropus vampyrus. Next base: position 440,095 of record NW_011889171.1, read on the forward strand.
AGCATACATAGGGGCAAATTGAGATAACAATGAATGAAAAGGAGAGGATTCAAAGATTCAAACTTGAAAAGGGGAAAGGAGATAAGGCACGTGCAGAAGAAAATGGACGACTGTATGTGTGTATATATATCCTTTTCGTATTCACAAGGTAACCACACACCAAAGGTTCAGAACTGAAGTATATAATATAAAACAAGAAGAACAAGAGGGAAAACTCAGAAAAGCCAACCAAAATAAAGAAAACAGAAACACGAGGACAAGAAAACAATGGAAACACCTAGCTACCAAAAAGCAAAAGATAAAATGGCTATAAGAAGACCCCACATTTCAATAATCACCCTAAATGTAAATGGACCGAACTCACCAATAAAAAGGCATAGAGTTGTAGATTGGATCAAAAAACAACACCCAACGATATGCTGCCTGCAGGAGACACATCTCAGCTCTATCGACAAATATAGACTGAAAGTGAAAAGGTGGAAAATAATATTTCAAGTAAATGGCATTCGGTGAAAAGCAGGAGTAGTGGTACTAATATCAGATGAAATAGACTTCAAAGTAAAAAAGATAAAGAAAGATACTGAGAGACATTTCATAATGATAAAGGGAATCATGCACCAAGAAGACATAACACTTATTAATATCTATGCTCCCAAACAGATAGCACTGAAATATGTAAAGCAATTACTAACAGAACTAAAGTGGGAAACAAACCAAAACACTATCGTAGTAGGGGACCTAAGTACTACACTGTCAGATATGGACAGATCATCTAAATAGATAATCAATAAAAAAAATAATATCCTTAAATGATACATTAGACCAACTGGACATAATTGACATTTACAGAGCCTTTCATCTCAAAACAGCTGCTTATACACTCTTCTCTAGTGCACATGGGACATTCTCAGGAATCGACCACATACTGGGACAGAGAGATAACCTCAACAAATATAAGAAGGTTGAAATCATACCAATATTATTCTCTGATCATAATGCTTTGAAACGAGATATCAACTGCAAAAAGAAAGCAGAAAGAACCACAACTACATGGAGATTAAACAACATGCTACTGAAGAATAACTGAGTCAGAGAAGAAATAAAAAGAGTGATCAAGAGATATATAGAAATTAATGATAATGATAGTACAACATATCAAAACTTCTGGGACATGGCAAAAGCAGTCACAAGAGGAAAGTTCATGTCTTTACAGTCCTATCTCCAAAAACAAGAATGAGCCCAAATAATCAACCTAACGCTTCATCTTGAAAACCTAGAAAAGGAGGAACAAATGCCTACAGTCAACAGAAGAAAAGAAATCATCAAAATTAGAGCAGAAATAAATGAAATTGAAAACAAACAAACAAAAAAATGAAAAATAAATGCAACAAACAGCTGGTTCTTTGAGAAAGTTAATAAAATTGACAATACCCTGGCTAGAATAACTAAAGAAAAAAGAGAAAGAACATAAATAAACAAAATCAGGGATGAAAGGGGGGTAATTACGACAGATACTGTAGAAATACAAAGGATTATACAAGAATGCTATGAAAAATTATATAATACCAAATTTAATAACCTAGAAGAAATGGACCAGTACTTAGAAATATACAACCTTCCTAGACTGAATCAAGAAGAACTGGATCATCTAAATAGACCTATCGGCAGTATGGAAATTGAAACAACCATCAAAAACCTACCAAAAAGTAAAAGTCCAATACCAGATGGTTTTACCAGCAAATTCTACCAGTCATTCAGAGAAGATATACCTATTCTCTTCAGACTCTTCCAAAAAATCGAAAATGAGGAAATACTTCCCAACTCACTTTATGAGGCCAATATTACTCTTATACCAAAACCTGGTAAAGATAACACAGATATACAATGGAATATTACTCAGCCATAAGAAGAGATGAAATACTGCCATTTTCTACAACATGGCTAGACTTCAATATAATAATGCTAAGCGAAATAAGCCAAACAGAAAAAGTCGAAAATCACATAATATCACGTATATGTGGGATATAAACCTAAAAGGAACAAATGAACAGGACAAATATGCAGAGACTCATGGACATGGACTATAGACTAGTGGTTACCAGATGGTAGGGTGTGGGGAAGAAGGGGTGGGGTAGATGGGGTAAAGAGAGTCAAATATAGGGGGTCGCGGGAGGGTGAAGTGGTAAAAGGGGATCAAATATATGGTAGCTGAAGGGAACTGGACTTTGGGAGGTAAACACACAATGGAATATACAGATGTCAAATTATAATGTACACCTGAAAATTATATAATTGTATTAACCAATGTTACCCCAATAAACTTAATTTTTAAAAAGTTAAAAAAATAAAATTTTAGCTAAAAAAAAGATTAAAATTGAATAGGAATATGAAGTCATTTAATCCAATCTTCCATGAAGTACAATGTTCTAATTAGTTCCTCAACTTACGTCTCATTTGTAAGGCCTCCTCCTATACCATAGAGCCATGAACCACCACACACAAATAGCCTGCAAAAACTCTCTTTTTGCTTACTATCTCTGCTGGACAACTCACTCTGATCAACCTAGTACTCTAATTCGTGCCTTCTTCTTGATCATTCCAACCTGATTACCATGCAATTCATTAGCTTCCATTTGCCCTTCAGACCAAATGTTTCAATAGCTATAACCCTTTATCTCCATACTTGACCATGTTTTAAACTCTTTTTGGGGGTGGACACTGTGTTGCGCCCTTCCAGAACAATGTATCCCATATTAGGCACTTCAGAGTGTCACCTCGATTTGAAATTCTTTTCTTATTTGTCGCTAAAATGTGTCTTCCTACATTTGACTTTTGATTTTAGCAATAACAATAGCAAACTTTTCCACCCAATTCAATCCTTTATTTTGATCCACATCCAAAGCAAAGCAATGCAAGAGAAACATTAATATGAAAGCTAGGATAACCAACTTGTCCTGGTTTTAAAACTAGAATTTCCCCTTCTCATGAACTTCCTCAGTCCTGAAGAATGGGATGGTTAGCCATTCTATGATATATTTTAAACTCCAATATTCCTGTGCTATACAATAGCTTTCAAAAACCATCTTTGATAAACACAGTCTAAATCTCTCTCTCATGCATGCACACACGCATGCATGCACACATGCACACATAGCTACACACAATTCCTTACTTGTACAAAGAATGCTAAGGTCATGACTACACTAAGCTTAGAGCTATAAATATCACAATCTGGGCATTAGGTTCTTTCCCTACTCTCCAGGCATGTGGAATAGTTCGAATCGTGAGGACATCACTGGAAAGCTATTTATTATTAATAACCAGGGAAGGACCCTCTTTAAAATCTTGGTTTGAGAGTGACAGGATTTAAAATAATGACACTGATTTAATTCACAATCCTTTTTTGTTTGTTTTACCATAGGCTTGGGTTCTTATATATAAATTATCTATTCTAGTATTGCATACTTTATGGTTTAATTGGTTACTCAAGATATTGAGGAGTGGATTGTGGGATGCCACTAAAGTATGAAGGATATTTCAAAAGAATTTGACCCTGGTAAGATAGAGACAACTGAATGTTTTCTCATGGATGAGTTTTCCTTGGACCATAGGATATATTCAAAACAAAACAAACAAACAACAACAACAAAAACAACAAAAAATAAACTGAATTAGTTTGAAACCCAAGAGATGTTCAGAGTAATCTGAGCACAGATGATGTTCCATGAACATAAATAACACAGTTTTAAGGTGCTCAATAAAAGAAAGCCAGATTCCTGGCATTTTTGAAAAATTAGATCTGACCTCATTTGGCCTGCACTGCTGTACAGTGGTGGTTTGGAAACTTTATATCGCATCAGAATTTCCTGAATGGCTTGTTGGACCACAGATTGCTGACCCCCACAACCAGATTCTGATTCAGCCAATGGGTCTGGGGACAGGGCTTGACAATTTGTGTTTCTAACAAGTTTTTAGTTGATGCTATAAGTCCAAGGATGACACTTTGAGAAGTCTACTGTAAAATACCAATTGGCTGGAACACAGTCATAGCTGCCTCCCGTCCCTGAGTTTAGATGGGGTCTGTAGTCTCCCATTTACCACAGTCTCCATTTGGCTTGCTTCACTCATTTGTATTACCAACCTGACCTCCATAACCACTTCAGGTTTTGACTATTTAATTGGCCAAATCTTCACTCCCTAGAGTGTAGATATTTTTTTCTTATGAGCCCACACTTAGATACTCAAAGGGATGGGAGTGCATTAAGAATAGAAAAGAAGGATAAAAGGAAGCAGGGAGGTTGGACCTAAAGCTGAATTTTGGTAGTCTTCCTTTTTTATTGCATTCCTTTGTTAGCTGGAAGCTTGAATCAGATAAGATGCTATAGACCAGTGGCATAACCTTCCAGGCTGGACAATGAGAATTACTTGGGGAGCTATTAAAACTACCATCTCAAAACAACTAAATCCAAATCTTAGTAAAACCCAGGCAAATTCCTTGGGTGATTTTAATAGGTGTAATATGAAAAATGCTACTCTAAACCTCTGAATCCTGGTAAATAACTACGCTCCCTTGATGAAACAACTTTTATCTCAGTCTTTCTGCTCTGGGTTTTTTCAAAGCAGTGTTTCCAAATGTAATTCACAAAGTTCTTTCCAGAAAGAGAATACTTTGAACCCAGAATATGCTCCATAAACATGCATAGCAGAAAAGTGCCCAATAAATGTTTGTTCAAAGAATTGGATGCTGGAGAACAATTGCCAAAGTTCTGAAGTTACATAATCACTCTGAATTGCAGAACAGGTGCAGTTACTTAAAAGATAGGCATGTCAATAGAAAAATGCACTTATGAGCTTTGCCTGTTTGAAAATGAAGACATGCCACCAATCAGCTTATACCACATTTAAGCTTTCGCCACTTGGAATAGGTTCATTATAGCCCTAGGCTTTCTTTATATGCTGCCAAGCATCTGAAAAATTGATAGGCTCAGTTAATCACTTGAGTAATAATAAGCCCTTCCATTTTCATACTACTTCTAGGTTTTTAAAGTACTACCACAATTTTGGTCTCATTTGAGTCTCACAGCAACTGGAGATCACTTATAATAGTTTAGTTGGTTAGACTCTGCCTGTAGTGTCCAACAGGTTTGGGCTCAAATTCTTATTTCTACATTTATTAGTTGCATGACTTTTGGCAAGCTACTTACCATTCTGCGCCTTACAATGTTTGGCTTAACATAAGAATAATAATAGTAACTGTATAATCAGACTGTTCTGATGATTAAGTGATTATGCAGTTCAAGAACTGAACGTGAAGCCTGGAATATAGTAAATGGTCATAACTGTTAGCCATTATCATAATTATTAATATTAATTTGGATATTATATTAATGTTTTCCAGAAAAACAGAACCAATTTTATTTATACACACATAGACAAATATATATATATATATATATACACACACACACACACACACACACACACACACACACATATATATATACACACATATATACATATACACATGTGATTTATTATATAGAAACTGGCTTATATAATTATGAGGCCAAGAAGACCCATAATCTCCCTTCTGTCAGCTGGAGAACCAAGAAAACCAGTAGTATAATTCTGTCTGAGTCCAAAGAGTCTGAGAATCAAAAGCTCCAATATCTGAGAGGAGGAAAAATGGTATTTACAGACCAAGAAGAATGGGAATTCACCCTTCCATTGCCTTTTATTCTATTTGGGCCCTCAATAGATTGTACGGTGCCCACCCATATTAGGAAGGATGGATCACTTTACTCAGTCTACTGATTCACATACTAATCGCTACCAGAAACACTCTCGCAGACATACCCAGAAATAATGTTTTAAGGGCTATCCTTAGCCAAATTAAGTTGACACATAAAATTAACCATCACAAATATTATGCATCTTAATCAAATGTTCGCATGCTTAACTGTGTCTTCCGTTTTACCATGTAGGCAAGCCATAGTAACTTCAGGGGAGGGGAGATTTATTACGTTGCTTGTATAAACCACAGAGGGGCATATATCAGAAGGTTAAGAGTCGCAAACACCTTATACGCCTACCAGTGACAGCTCTAGGCTATGGACAAGAATTAGTCAAGAGACTGGCAGCAGCAACGGTATACAAAATGATTCTCAATAGCACCACAACAGACAGAACTAAGGAAAATGTGTAGGCAGCCCTCTCTCTCTTTTGATCTAACCTTTGGCTTTCCTATAGTGACAAATAGTTTTAGCATAATAAGGGACATTACCGAATACCTACCCTGACGGACAATAGAATTACTATGCCTATTTAATATATGAGGAAACTGAGGCTAATACAAATCAAATAACTTACATCAGATTGCACTTATAGAAATAGGTTGAGGTATAAATCAAACATATATCTATAGGCCTCCAAAGCCCATGCTCTTTTTACCATATTATGTGGCTTTTCTTTATATCTCAGGATGTCATCCACCATACTTCAAATGGAATCAGCTATGCTGACTCCTAGTGAACATATCTTTACCACTTGTCCTCCCCCTTGTGAAATAGTATTAACATGGCCAATTCATTCATACACTTATGTGATAATAAGCAGAGAGTTTGCATGCTAGTCCAGAAATATTTTGGTATACCCATTAACCCATAGTTAGTGTGGTTTTAAGGTCAGCTATAAAATGTTTCCCAACTTTTGGTGAAACAGCCAGAGAAAAGTAGGAAGACCTGGGAATTCTCCAGATAGGAGCTGGAAAGGGCCTTAGAGATCAAATCCAGCCCCCTATTTTAATAAGCGGAAGCACTATTCTACTATTTATGCATGAGGTCTCATTTATTCTCTTATTTATTCTTTCTGCTTCTCTTTCAAGTCCCTTCCAAAACCAGAAATGGCATCTGTGGATGATCTTCTTTTCTTTGGTGGCCTAATTCCAAACACTGAGTAGGCTTAGAAACCAGGGCTAACGAGTTGGTATATTAGGTGGCATCCATTAAAATATGAATCTTTGGGAGCTGTGCAACAAATGTGTTTGTATCAGTAAATTAATAAGGCTGCAATTACACAGCAAAATGTCCCTAAGAATCAGGACATAAAAGGCTAAATATTATATGACTTGTTTATAGATTAGAAAGTAAGAGCAGGCTGATCTCTGGGGGAGCTGGAGTAGGCAAAAGCAGAAAAAATTGGGTAAAGTGCTGATTCTACTGTATTGCCTAGATAAGTCTCAGTCTATTAAGATGATACTATGGCCCAGAGTTCATAATGATCTACATAGTTTGTTTTATTAATACAAGTAAATTTATCTATAGACTGGTATGATAGTTTAGTTCTCCTTAACCAAAACAAAACAAAACAAAACAAAAAAAATAAACATAGCACTAATAAATAAGAGTTAATAAGAAAAGATGTATAGTGACTGTTCATAACGATTATATCATGCCATAAAAGACCACACTAGATTGAACGATGGTTTCAGCTGTACAGCCCACAGAAACCATGTTGCCAGGCCCAGTTCACCAGCTTGGGCAGGTCATTAGTGAAGAAATTTAGTAAATAGAATGACATCTGCAACAAAACAGATTGAGAGACATCCCAAGATCTTTCTCCTTAAAACAACAATAACCTGAACACCTAAAACTCAACAAAAAATATGGAACCTGCACATCAGCACATCTGAGTGTGGGATCTGTACATAAGAACTACCATAGATCAGAATCCCGGGAGTCACACAGTAGACTAGGAGAAACAAAGAAGCTGCTTCTCACAGCCAGAGCTCCCTGCAGGAGGAGAGGGAGAAGAGAAAGTGCAGCTGGTTCCCTGAACAACTGTGTCTGAGAGAGCTGTGAACTCCACACAGTGAAAGTGCCCAGGGACTGGGGCAGAAAGCAAAGAAGTGGAAATGGCAGAAAAGCAAAAGGTGATTATTACCAGCTGCAGGTGCAAAGCAGGAGGCTTAGCTCCAGCCCCATGCCCCAATCCAGAGGCCCCACCTCCAATAACCTCCAAGACTGAACACCTCGAAGCTCCAAAGGAATCTGTGCAGATGCTAATGAAACTGTCGCTAACACTGACAGAGGATGAGACTGAAGGCAGTGAGCAAGATTGAATATCTATAAGAAATAAAAAAGGCATTATTAATACTTTTATATAAAGCAGGGATCCAAGAGGATTAGACACCACCTACTGGAAATCAAAAGAAAAATGCCTTTTTTTTTTTTCTTGCGACAGGCTAAAGAGTGACCTTTATATAATCTTCTTTCTGAAAAAAACAACAAAATATACTTCCATTAATGCCCAAGTGGATAAATATTCCATGAACAACCAAGGTGACAAGGCATTTCAGAAAGAAAGAGAAAAATCTTCAGAAAATAAGCTTAAAGACAAAGAAATTTGTGACGGAATGAAAGAGGATTCAGGATGGTACTTCTGAAAAAAAACTCAGTGAGACCCAAAACAATTCATATCAACAATTCCAGGAATTGAAAAAAAAAAAACTAGATAAAGAGAATGAGTTTTTTAGCAAGAAGATTAAAACCCTCAAAAAGAACCAAATAGAACTTCAGGAGATGAAGAACACACTGAAAGAGATGAAAAAGGAAATAGCAAGCTTGGGAATAGAGTTGACCAAATGGAGAATAAGATCAGTGATATCGAAAACAGAAATCTAGAAAATAAATCAGAAGGAAGAGAGAAACCAACGAATGAGAAATAATGAAAGAGAAATACAAGAACTAGCTGATACCAACAAGAGAGGGAACATAACAATAATGAGCATTCTTGAAGGGGAGAAAAAAGAGCAGAGATTAGAAAGCATTTTCAGACAAATAGTTAACGAGAATTTCCCAAATCTAAGGAATGAGCTAGAGCTTGGAATTCAAGGAGTCAACAAAACACCCAATTATCTCAACCCAAAAAGGCCTTCACCAAGACACATTGTATTAAAATTATCAAAAATCAACAATGAAGACAGAATTTTCAGGGCAGCCAGGGAAAAGAAAATGGTAACTGTAAAGGAAACCCCATTAGATTATCATCGGACTTCTCAGCACAAAATTTAAAAGCCAGAAAGGAGTGGAATCAAATATTTGAACTATAAAATGAAAGGAACTACCAGCCAAGAATAATGTATCCAGCAAAGCTCTACTTAAAATATGAAGGAGAAATAAAGGCCTTTCCAGACATACAAAAATTGAGGGAATTCTCCACTATAATGTCTGTATTACAATAAATACTGAAAGGGGTCAGCTCACCTAAAACAAAATGACAAAAAAAAAATACATAACTATGACTAAACGACTTTCAAGCAGATAGAAACAGAGTAATAAAATCCTTACTAAGACCAGGCATTAAGCTTAAGTAATAAAAACAGAATTGTTGTAGCAAGATAGTAATGAAAGTTCAGCATACATATGAACAAATTGAGACAAGAATGACTGAAAAGGAGAGGACTCAAAAATCCACATTTGCAAAGGGGAATGGAGAAAAGGCATACACAATAGAAAATGGACTAATACACACACACACACACACACACACACATACACACACACACAATCACACAAACTATCCTCTACATATTCTTATTGGTAACGACATGCCAAAGATTGAGAACTGAAGTATATAACATAAAACAAGGATCAGACAGAAAACTCACAAAACATAACCAAAATTAAAGAAAAAAAAAAAAAGAAACACAAGGACAAGAAAGCAATGGAAACACCAAGCTACCAGAAAGTAAAATATAACATGGTTATAGGAAGTCCTCGTATTTCAATAATCACCATAAATGTAAGTGGATTGAACTCACAAATGAAAAGGGAGAGTGGCATATTGGATCATAAAACAAAACTAGGCTATCTGCAACCTACAGGAGACACATCTCAGTCCCAAAGACAAACATAGACTCAAAGTGAAAGGTGGAAAATGATATTTCATGTAAATGGCATTCAGAGAATAGAAGGATCAGTGGTACTACTATCAGATGAAATAGACTTCAAAATAGAAATGGTAAAGAAAGATACTGACAGACACTTCATGATGATAAAAAGAAACATGCACCAGGAGACATAACACTTAATAATATCTATGTTGCCAATCAGGGAGTCCAGAAATATATAAAGCAATGAGTAACAGAACTAAAGTGGGAAACATACCAAAACATTATCATAGTAGGGGATCTAAATATTCCACTGCTGAATATGGACAGATCATCCAAACAGAAAATTAATAAAGAAACAACATTCTTAAATGACACATTAGACCAACAGGACATAATTGACATTTACAGAGCTTTCCATCCCAAAAAAGCTGCTTATATATTCAAGTGCACATGGAACATCATCAAGGATTGATCCCATACTGGGACACAGAGATAGCCTCAACAAATATAAGAGGGTTGAAATCATACCAACCATAACCTCTGATCATAATGCTTTGAAGCTAGAGATCAACAGTAATAAGAAAATGAGAATAACCACAAATACATGCAGATTAAGTAACATGATACTGAAGAATGACTCGGTCAGAGAAGAAATAAAAAGAGAGATCAAGAGATACATAAAACGAATGATAATGATAGTACTACATATCAAAACTTCTGGGACATGGCAAAAGCAGTCATAAGAGGAAAGTTCATGTCTTTACAGGACTACCTCAAAACACAAGACTGAGACTGAATAAACAACTTAATGCTTCAACTTATAAAACTAGAAAAGGGAAAACAAATGAAGCCTAAAGTCAGCAGAAGGAAAGAAATAATCAAATTAGAGCAAAATTAAATGAAATTGAAAACCAAAAAACAATAGACAAAATGAATGCAACAAAAACTGGTTCTTTGAGAAATATAATAAAATTGACAAACCCCTAGCTAAACTCACTAAAGTAAAAAGAGAAAGAACACAAACAAAATCAGAGAAGAAGGGAGAAATTATGACGGACACTACAGAAATACAAAGGATCATACAAAAATGCTATGAAAAAGTATATAACATCAAATTTAATAACCTAGAAGAAATGGACAAGTACTTAGAAAGATACATCTTTCTGGGACTGAATCAAGAATAACTAGAATATCTAAATAGACAGATCAGCAGTATGGAAATTGAAATAATCATCAAAACCTACCAAAAAGTAAAATCTCATGACCACACCAGTGAATTCTACCAAGCATTCAAAGAAGATATAATACCTATTGTAAAATTCTTCAAAAAAAAATCAAAGAGGATGCAATACTTCTCAACTCATTTTATAAGGCCAATATTACCCTGATACCAAAACCTAGTAAAGATAACCCCCCAAAAGAAAACAATAGACCAATATCTCTCATGAACACATATGCGAAAATCCTAAATAAGATACTAGCGAACAAAATACAGGAATATATTAAAAAGATTATAGACCATGATCAAATGGGTTTTATCCCAGAAGCACAGGAATGGTTCAACATACTCAAATCGATTAATGTGATACATCACATAAACAAATTAAAAAATAAGAATCATACGATCATATCAATAGATGCAGAAAAAGTCTTCAACAAGATTCAGCATCCTTTTATAATCAAAACGCTTAACAAAATCAGTATAGAAGGAAAGTACCTTAACATAATAAAGGCCATATATGACAAACCCTCAGCCAACATTATACGTAAAGGTGAAAAACTAAAAACCTTCCCAAGATCAGGAACAAGGCAAGGTTCTCTACTATCACCACTGTTATTCAATATAACATTGGAGGTCCTAATGAGTGCAGTCAGGTAAGAGAAAGATATAAAAGGCATCCAAATAGGAAATGAAGAAGTCAAACTGTCACTATTTGCAGATCAAATGATCCTCTATATGGAAAACCCTAAAGACTCCACAAGAACATTACTAGAAACAGTAAAGACATACAGTGAAGTTTCTGTATACAAAATCAATGCTTAAAAATCCATAGCATTTCTATACTCAAATAATGAAGTGTCAGAAAAAGAAGTGGAAAAAATAATTCCTTTTCCTGTTGCAACAAAATAATAAAATACCTAGGAATAAATTTAACGAAACATGTGAACGACGTATATAATGAAAACCGCAAGATCCTATTAAAAGAAATAAAGAAGATACAAAGAAATGGAAAGATATTTTGTGTTCTTGGATTGGAAGAATCAACATATTTAAAATGATCTTATTACCTAAAGCATTATACGGATTTAATGCAATCTCCATCAAAATCCCATCGGCATTTTTTAAAGAAATAGAACAAAAAATCATCACATTTCTATGGAAGCAAAAAAGACCCCGAATCACCAAAGCCATCCTGAGAAAAAAGAACGAGGCTGAAGGCATCATTCTGCCCAACCTCAATCTATACAAAAAGTGACAGTAATCAAAACAACATGGTACTGGCAGAAAAAGAGACACTCAGAACAGTGGAACAGAATCAAGAGTCCAGAAATAAACCCTTGTATATATGGGGAATAATTTTCAACAAAAGAGCCAAGAACATACAGTGGATAAAGGAAAGCCTCTTCTATATATGGTGCTGGGAAAACTGGAAAGCCAACTTCAGGCAAAAAAATGAAACTAGACTGTTGTCTATCACCATATATCAAAATTAACTCAAAATGTGTTAAAGACCCGGGTATAAGACCCAAAATAATAAAGTGCATAAAAAAAAAATAGGAACTAATCTCATGGACCTTGGACTTAAAGAAAATTTTATGAATTTGACCTCAATGACAAAGGAGGTAAAAAGCAAAAAGAAATGAATGGGACAACAAACTAACACACTTCTGCACAGCAAAGGAACCATCAACAAGGTAAAGAGACCACCATCTGAATGGGAAAATATATTTCCAAGCAAAACCTCCGATAAGGGCCTAATATTCAAACTATACAAAGAACTCATATACCTCAATAACAACAAAAAAGCACATGATCCAATCAAAAAATGAGCAGAGGACTTGAATGCCCATACAAATGCCCAACAAATATTTGAAAAGATGCTCAACATCGCTAGCTATTAGGGAAATGCAAATCAAAACCACAATTAGATACCATCTCACACCAGTTAGAATAGCTATAGTCAACAGGACAAATAATAACAAATATTGGAGAGGACGCAGAGAAAAAGGAACCCTCATACACTGCCGGTAGTACTGCAAATTGGTACAACCACTATGGAAAACAGTATGAAGATTCCTCAAAAAACTAAGAATTGATCTACCATAAAATCCAGCAATCCCTCTCCTGGGTATTTACCCCAAAGCTTGAAAACCCATATAAGAAAAGATATTTGCACACCAATGTTCATAGCAGCATTAATCACAGTTGCCAGGACATGGAAGCAACCAAAGTGTCCTACAATAGATGATTTGCTAAAGAAGCGGTGGTACATATATACAATGGAATATTACTCATCCATAAGAGATAGAATCCTGCCATTTTCGACAACATGGATGGACGTCGAGATTATCATGCTAAGCGAAATAAGCCTGACAGAAAAATTTTAAAACCACATGATATCATTTATATGTGGGATATCAGTCTAAAAGGAGCAAATGTACAGGACAAATAGAGACTAATGGACAAGGATAGTACACTACTGGTTACCATAGTGTAGGTGGGAAGGAGGGAGTGGGAGGTAGATGGGGAAAAAGGAGTCAAATATGTGGTGACAAAAAGAAATTTAACTTTGGGAAGTGAACATACAATGCAATATATAAATGCCTTACTGTACATCTGAAACTTACTGGATTACATTAACTAATGCTACCATAAAAATAATTAATTTAAAAAATAGAAATATAGTAAATAAATCTTTAAAAAGCTGCATTAAACTATAGCATGCACTAGAAATAGTTCAGAATGAAAAGTATCTGATACAATGGATGAATTTAATTCCAAATTAAGCAGGTAACATGCAAAAAAGAATAAACCAAAAAATTCATCAACTTTTGACTCAGCTTTTCTTTCAGATAGTGCTGCTGGGCAAGCAAAGTCATCAATTAAGCTGATAAGTTTTTCTTGAAGGGATTTTTATTTTAATATGATTCTGGGATGTGTTTCTAGAGATATGTCAAGCAGCATAAAATAAGTAATTTAATATGGTGACTTTGCCTCAGAGTTCACCTATAATATTTTAAGTGTTTAAGCCAATAATGCCCATAGAGTTTTATGTTTTCCTTTGTTCTTCAATATTCCCCAGAGCTTCTGGCTCTAGAAATCAGTCAAGGGAGCTTTTCAGCATGTCTATCTTAGTCTTCTCTGTCTTCTAGAGTTTTGTGGAAATCTCCAGCTAAAATCCAGCTTCCCTTCTTGTAGTGCATATGCAAGTTTTGGTCATCTGCTCAGGAAAATTCTTCTTTTTAGTATTTCAGTTGCCATGCACTCTTGATGCACTTTGAACATTCAACCAATTTTCATTTGCTAATTGACTATTTTCTAATTCTTTAGCTTTTTCTCATTCATTTTTAAGTTTTATGGGATAAATAGCAAATTTAGTAGGCCATTTCAAAGGACTTATTCATAAGTTTTCAAAATCTGAGCAAACTGTTTTACTCAACTTATACCTATGCCAATATAAACATTAGTCACAAATCTTTTTAAATACAAAAATTACTACTTTTAGAAATATACAGGAGCATTTTCAACATGCAAGTTTTAATTTCCTAGTCCATGATATAAAGATGACATTCAGAATAACCAGAAGGCATATTAGATATAAATTAAACTACAATTAACCCCATCTCTCTTACTTCTCTGTTCCATCTAATTCATTAGCAAGTTTTGTTGATTTTGTGTCCTAAATAATTCTCCATCTGAATACTTCTCTCCATCTCCATCACTACCTAGTCCAAGGTACCATCATTTCCTGTTTAGATTGTTACAAACTTTGTAACTTGCTTTTTGCTTTCATTTTTTTCTCCTGAGTAGCCTGAATAATGCCTCCGCCAACATACCACATGCACACACACCTTAATCCCTGGAAACTATGTATATGTTAACTTCCATAGTAACATATACATAAAATGGGATTAAATTAAGGATCTTGAGATGGGGAGATCATCCTAGACTATACAGTTTGCTCCAATGTAATCATAAGGATCCTTATAAGAGTGAGGCAGAATCATAAAAATGTTGTGATTGGAGCTGACATCTGAGAGGCAAGAAGATGCTACACTGGTAGCTTTGAAAATGGAGGGAGAGCCAGGAGGCAAGGAATGAAGGTGGCCTCTTGAACTGCAAAATGCAAGGATACTAACTCTCCCCTAGAGCCTTCAAAAGTAAGACCTCTGCCTTGATTTTAGCCTGTTGACCTGATTTTTGACCTTTTATATGCAAGACTATAAGATAGTACATTTGTATGAGTTAAACCACTAAGTTTGTTTTAATTTGTTACGGCAGCAATAGAAAACTAACCTAACCCTCTATAATAAAAATTGACAATTTTAAAAGTTAAGTTTTTTAAAAAAATCTTTCACCCTAAGCACTCTGAGAAGAGTCCTAACATGTCTTCCAAGGCTCTGTGTTATAGGTTAAATTGTGTTCCTCCAAAATCTATATGTTGAAGTCCTAAGGCAAGTACCTCAGAATATGACTTCATTTGGAGACAGCATCTTGACAGAGGTAATCTAGTTAATGTGTAATCATTAAGGTTGGCCCTAATCCAATATGACTAGTGTTCTTATAAAAAAATAAATTTAAACACAGACACACAAAGAGAAAAGACAATGCAAAGAGACATAGGGAGAAGATGGCCACATAGGAAGGCCTGAGATCCTTCCCTCATAGCCCTCAGAAGGAAGCAATACCACCAACAGCTTGATTTTGGACTTTTAGCCTCCAGAATTGTGAGATGGTAAAATTCTGTTGTTTAAGCCACCTAGTTTGTGGTACTTTGTTACAGTAGCCCTAGCAAACTAATATACCCTGCATGACCTGGCCATTGCTTATTTGTCCAGGTCTATCTCGAGCTATTCTCCCCTTCAGGCTTCTCTTCCCTCCAGCCACATGGGCCTCTTTCTTCCAAGCCTTCACACATGCCTAGAGATATTTCTCTCCCTACCCCTCTTTACTTGGTTAACACCTTAGTCATTCTTCAGGTGTCAGCTAAAATATCACCCAGAGACTTTCCCTGAGCAGCAATGTAAAGGCGGCAACAGTCTTCATTATTCACTCATAATACCCTGGCATTTTTTTATAATAGCTCATATAAAAATTTTAATTACAAATGTATTTTAAAGGTTATTCAATTAATGTCTGTCAGCGACTATGCCTAAATTGTTAACTACTATATATGCTGCACTTAGCACATTGTCTAGCCCATAATAGGTAGTCAATAAATATTTGTTGAATGAATGGATAAATTCATGCCATAAGACAAAAGATCTCATAAAATATCTGCTTCAAATTCATTTTCTCATCTAACTCTTACATTTCAAGAACAGAAACCTGATAGGCTTACAGTCTTAGCTGCCATTCTCTCTACTCTTTCCTTGTATATTGAGGACTCAGACTCCCAGATAAATTAACATCTGACAGCTTATTATCTGCATCCCTGTTTCAAACCCAGGGAAACTTCTGAAGTACTGGGTTTCAAGATGGTAACATTTCTGATATGTACAAGCAAGGAAAAAGCTCAGTGAAAGAAATGAAACAACCATACATTCACTATTATAAAAATAGAGAAAATTTAAAAGGAAAGCAATTTTTAAGGAATTTTGCTTCTCATAAAGTTGGTAGGTTTCATGTTTCCCCTAATAATTTTCTTTATTAAGAGATACTGTAACCAAATTCATCTTGATAATTGCTTCAACCCTCCATTTCATCTTGTATGTGTAGATATTACTGTCATGGTCATAAATGAAGTAAAAAGTCATAGAACTAGATAGATACTTAAGCCTTAATATATACAAACCTTTGCTTCATGATACTGCCTTTTTAACAATCCATATTAGTTTATTTTCATACAGTTCCCTAACACTTGATAAAAATCTCTCTTCAGGATATAAGGGACAAGGAACACAGTATCAATTTGCAACGACTTTTCAAAATTGCTCTTGTGTGAACAAGCTTATCAGTCACAGTGTTTGTGCTATAAATTCATTATAAATTCTCATATCATGGTCTATCATCATTTTAGCCTGGCATGCTTTCAAGTCTTCTCAATAGCACTAACAATTAGTTGTTTTTCTTTCTGGCTGCTTTAATTTTCTACTCTTTAGAATGTTGATTTGCATTATGAAAAATTTAAAAATACCCCTATTAGAGTTGTCTACTGAAATACTAAATCTGAGCTAGCCATTAAGACTAAGGGCCCCAGCTGAAACTCAAAATCAGGCTTTGAAGTTTCTATATTACCTATCTCTTTGAGATGTTGGATGGTGTTAACAATATCACCATTGATTCAACCATTTTTACAGTTGAATTAGTTGTTTCAGTCACCATCTCAATCAAGCCATCTGGTCCTTTTGGCCATTAAGAAGACCAAATCAAATCAACTATTCAATCTTTTGTCAATCAAACCATAAAATGGTCAATATAATCAATCCTGTTATGCTAGCTTCAATCTTGCAGAGGAAAGCTGCTATACCACCACACTTCCTGGGAAGTAAGATTGCTTTCCTTTCCCTGACAGCTAGTGCAGAATGATATTCTACCACTTCTATGATAAAGGCACCTTTCATAAATAATGACAGCTCAGTAGTTATGTAAGTTGAGTTTTGGGTTTTTAAATATTAATGTTCACAAAACACCTATGCAAATTATGCCAGTTTTTTTTAAAATATACATATAGTGATTGGTTTCTTTTGGTCATCCATAAAATTTAGTGTGCATTCCTTTATGTTGCCAGAATCTTAAAAATTAAATAGATGAGAAATGAAAGAGGAGATGGGAATCACAGTGAATTACACAAAGGCAGTTACTGAACTACTTTAACATATAAGAAAACAACAAAACACTGTGTCGAAAATTAATTATTTGAGTATAGGCACATTTATGGATATCAGAGAATTTTGAGAAAGTATGAGTATTATTAAAGGTACAAATAAATCATAACATGTTGGCTAAAACATTCCTAAGAATTAAATTGAACATAATTCTTTGTAACATTTTTTGGGACTTTGTTTCAGTAAACAACACTTGTAATATTTGCAAATAAGATAAGGAGACTATAACCATGGTTTTTTCATCTTATTATTTTATATATTATATTCTATATAAGAGTTTAATGTTTGTTACTCCTTATGGTGGAATCAGGGTAGCTAATTATTTCCATATAAATATAGAGTGTTTCATTTTACATCTTAAAATTGGGTCATTGCAGCCAGAATATTCATATCAAATTGTAGTTCCTGGACGCACAGACAGAATCGTCAAAATATTCTCATAAATTGAGTAAATTTTTGCTCTGAACAAAAACAACAGACTGGAAAAAATAAGTGCCCTATAAACTACCAATTAGCCCACACATGAGAGTAAACTCATATCAAATAGAAATTATGCCTGTGACATAAAACACACATACACATGCATACAGAGCTACACATTTGATGGTATTAATTTGAAATAGATTTTTAGAGAAAATCTTGGCAGAAATCCTGATCCCCTAATTAGAAGTTATTATCATCATTTAATTTCAGTGATAGGAACAATCTTAGTGTGTCAAATGTTAATGTAGCAATATAATCAAGAGTCACATGTTAACCTTTGATAATGGAACCTATAAAGAAATCCTAGGCCTGAAGAAAACATTAAGAATCCAACATCTTCATTGATCCCAAGAGGTTGAGATGCCAAGCTGCAATCAGAGGTCAGAAAGGAGAGACCCTATATTCTCCAGTAGGAGGATTGTCTTTGGAAAATATTTTGGGAGAGACTTCCTCCAGCCACATGCAAAGAGGAGTTTAAAAGAACGAGTTTACAGAGAAGACAAATAATAAGTTGCTCAGGTAAAAAGCAATGGGGTCCTGGATTAAGGTTGATTATAGTGATAGCTATGACTGAATGGCTTTGTGATGAAGGCAGATTCTACATGACTCAATGCAAAATGGGTTAAATTATTGTGATGTTTCCCCCTTATGATTAAGCCAGATACTTGTACTATTTATCTGCTACAGGAATGTGCTCTATTAATTATTTCCTCTCCTGTTTCTTTATTCACTTCTTAGTTATTGGGACTTTCTTCTCTGCCTACAATTAATCACAAATCTATATGGTCTCAAAATAACTTTAAGAAAAAGCAAAACAAAATCTGCCTTCAGCCTTGAATTCTTCTCACATATCAGACTATCATTCTACTTCCCCTTACTGCTAAATGCCCTGAGAAAGTAGTTTATAATTTGTCTCCCTCATTTCAGCTCATTTCAAAAATTAAATGAACACTTAATGATCATCTACGTACCAGGTGATACGCAAGGGGCTGAGAACACAAAGTCAAATATAATCCTAATTCTGAAGGAGCATGAAGTTAGTAGGGAAAACATGTATAAACAAATATAAATATCCCACTATCTGAATTCTTGTTGTATAAACTCAGGAAACATCATTTTAGGATAAATTTTTAGAGTTAGGACAGATATCTCTCATTATCTATCTCTTACTACTCAAAACTCAGGAACCAAATATATTCAGATCATGTGTTCTTTCTTATCCAAACCCTCACAGTTCAAACTTGGGAACTAAATAGATTTGGACAGTGAGGGACACTTTGTTTTATAATACTATATGACACTTCAAATAGCACAGATATGTACAAGAAACATAAATAGTACAACTTCTGCTATAAAGCCAATGATAATTTCATATTTGACACACCTAATCTTACTGCTTTTAAAACTGTTGGTCTTATCTGTGGCCATACCACCCTGAACAAGCCCGATCTCATCTGATCTTGAAAGCTAAGCAGAGTCAGGCCTGGTTAATACTTGGATGGGAGACCACCTAGGAAGACCAGGTGCTGTAGGCATAAAAAAATATATTAAAAATAAGGGATTGTAAGCTGACAAGGTCCTTGTAATCTGTGAGGTCAACCAAGGGTTGCCTCAACTAAAGAATAAAAATAATAAATAAATAAATAAATAAATAAATGATAGATAGATAGATAGATAGATAGATAGATAGATAAATAAATAAAACTGTTAGTCTCCTCCTCATTCTTGATATGCTCCTTCACTGACCTCCATGACAATATTTATTCTCGATGGGGAAAAAAATGGCGTAGATGATAGAGGCTCCATTCATCACTCTGGTGACCAAATAAAAGTTGTGACACAAACAAGGAGAAAATAGCAAGGAAAAATCATCTGGAATCTAGATGAACAAGCTATACAACTAAGGAGAAATGAAAGAAAATACCCTGTAACAGCAGAAGGTAGGACAGGGTGAGGATGCGAGGCTTCCTGGTCCTGAGCAGCTGAGACGGATGGCGGCTGCAGCAGCAGCAGCAGTAGAAGATGCCTATTAAAGGAGCCATTCCCGTGAGCAGAATTTCGCCATGACTGACCTGCTTGCTCAGCACACCAATGCCGATTCAGCTGTGTGCAGCAGGCACCAGGGACATACAGGGAGATATTGTCAGAGTGAGGGCCTACAGGAGACGCTCTGTACAGAAGTGCCGGCGACATCCCTTTGTTCCTCTGTTGAGACCACATCCCTCCCAGTGTGCCGTATGCAGCGCTGCCATAGCCCAGACATCATCAAACTGGATAACAGAGGTCATTCTGCCCAGAGGATTCCCTGAAACCCTGCCTCCTCTAACTCATGGCCCAAATGAGTCACATCCAGATGTGTCCTCAGTGAGTCAGATGCTCCTTGCTGAGTGGCGCCTAGACTCACACTGGAGGCAGCTGGCCTCGGTTTCTGGTGTGGCCTTTTGAGGCAACTATAAGCACAATATCTGTGGATTGCTTGCTGAATCTTAACAGGTGGCCCCAGAGGGGCACAGGATGGGGCTAAATTTGGCCTGCACCTTAACCCATCTCAGGACTGTGTCACTGGACACCTACTCCACAAAGTTACACTAATAAGACCGAGAGACTTAGGAGCTTTGCGTAATACATAGAAACAGACAGAGAAAAAAAAAGCCACGATAGGAAGACAAAGAAGCAGAAACCATATGGGGGAACAGAACAGAGACCCAGGAATAATGGAGTCAAGCAATCTAACAGAGGCAGAGTTCAAAACACTGGTTATAAAGATGTTCAACAAACTTAGGGGAAGCATAGATGAATTCAGTGAGAACTTCACAAGAGATAAAAAGCATAAAAATGGAAATGGAAATTATGAAAGAGAACAAGTCAGAAATGAAGAACACATTATCTGAGATGAGAAGTATATTAAATCGAATAAACAAAGTAAATAAAGAAGAGGATCAAATGACTTATATAGAGGATGGGAAAGCCAAGGACATTTAATCAGAATGGCAAAAAGAAAAATAAAGCCAAGACTATGAAAATAGTTTAAGGAGCCTATGGGAGACCATTAAAGGTCAAAATATCTATCTCATCGAAGGAATATCCATACCGGAAGGAAAACAAGATGTTGAACAGCTATTTGAAGAAATGATGATGGAAAACTTTCCTAACCTGGTGAAGGAAATAGACATAAAACCCCAGGAAGCTAAGAGAATTCCCAAAACCAGGAATCCAAAGAGGCCCACTCCAAGATACATCATAATTAAAATGCCAAAGGTTAAATACAAAGAGAGAATCTTAAAAGCAGCAAGAGAAAAGCAGATAGTTACCTACAAAGGAGTACCCATAAAATTGGCAGCTGATTTCTCAAAAGAAACTATGCAGGACAGAAGGGCTTGGCACAAAATATTGGACATGATGAAGATCCAGGATCTACAACCAAGAATACTTTATCCAGCAAAGCTATCATTTAGAGTCGAAAGACAGATAAAGACCTTCCCAGACAAAACTAATCTAAAGAAATTCATCAACAGCAATCCAGTATTACAGGAAATGTTGGAGAAGAAAAAATATATATCAAAAACAGGAATAA
The DNA here is from genome assembly GCF_000151845.1 of Pteropus vampyrus. Lineage (NCBI taxonomy): Eukaryota > Metazoa > Chordata > Mammalia > Chiroptera > Pteropodidae > Pteropus > Pteropus vampyrus. Next base: position 462,093 of record NW_011889171.1, read on the forward strand.
AGAACGATAACAACTACATTCCTATCAATAAGTACCTAAAATGGAAAAGAATTAAGTGCTCCAACTAAAAGATAGAGTAGATGACTGGATAAGAAAACAATGCCCCTACATGCTGCCTATAAGAGACTCACTTCAAATTAAAAGACACACACAGACTAAAAGAAAGAGGATAGAAAAGGTATTGCCTTGATGGACCTAGAAGGTATTTAAGGCAGACAAAGATAAATACCATATGATTTCACTTACATATGGAATTTAAGGAACAAAAAGAGCAAACTAATCAAAAACAAACTCACAAATATAGTGGACATTTTGGTGAAGGACAGAGGGGAGGGGTTTTGGGGGACTGAGAAAATGGGGTTAAATGGTTAAAGAAGTAGCTGATAGATGGTCACAGGGATGGGGAGCATGGCATAGGGAATGCAGTAGCATTAATACATTGGCTAGGTGGAGGGTCAGGTGAGGGAGGAAGCAATTGGGGAGATTGTTTTAGGAACTATATAAATGTCTATCAATGTACTGCAAACTTGAAACTAAATTAAATTAATTAATTAATTTAAAAAAATCTATTGTCTACATTTCTCCTTGCAACTCTTTTCCTTTTTTAGCATCCTTCAGTAATGTCTCCCCTTCAGTCCATAGTGGTATACTCTAGACCCATGCTATTCGAAGTATGATGCACAACCAACAACATCAATATCATCTCAAATTATTAGAAATGCATTACCTCAGGTTGCATCCCAGACTGAATGTATCAGAATCTATAATTTAATAAGATATCTTGGTGACTCATATATACCTTCAATCTCATTAAATGAAGAGAAGGCATTTGACAAAGTCCAACATCAATTTCTGATAAAAATTCTCAGAAAAGTAGTATTACAAGGGAACTTCCACAACCTGAGGAAACTATAAAACTACAGCTTTCATATTTAATGGCAAGAGATTAAATACCTTCCCACGAAGATTGAGAACAAGACAAGAAGGTTTACTCTCACCACTCTTATTTAGCATTGTTCTGGAGGTACTAGCCACTGGAAAAGGCAAGAAAAAGAACTAAAAGGCAAACAGGTTGAAAAGGAAGAAATAGAACTATCTCTATTCACAGATGACATGATTTTCTATGTAAAAAACCTCAAGGAAAATCCAAAAGAACTCAGACACAAAAGGCCATGTATTATGTGATGCCATTTATATGCATTGTACACGACATATAAATCCATAGAGATATGATAGCATTACACACTATTTAGAATGCTAAAATTAAAACATAAACTGAAATTACAAATTACAAAGTACTGATTGATACAAAACAATCAGAACATTACTGGTAGGAAAACAGTTCGATAGTGTCTTAAAAACTTAAACATAAGCTTACCATGTAACCCAGCAATCCCATTCCTAGATATTTGCCAGAGTTAAATTAAAAATCATGTTCCCCATAAAACCTGTATACTCTAAAGTGGAAACAACCTAAATGTCTTTAATTGGTGAGTGGATATCAAACTGTGATACATTCATAAAATGGAATATTACTTTGTAATAACAATAAACTATTTCATTCAACAACATGTATTAATGTCAAATGCATTATATAGGATCCATTTTTATGATATTCTATAAAAGTCAAAATTAGAGACAACTAATAGATAAATCATCATTGAGGCTGGCAGAAGTTTTGATTATAAAGGAGCAAGAGGGATTTATGGGGTGATTGAATTATATACTAAAAAAGATGACTCTAACTATATGAAATTTATACCTTTTTAAAAAATGAAAACCATGCAGCTCAAATATCCCTTTCTTTATGACACATTTTCTCAATTTTAGTGTCAGGATTATGTCTGTCATATTCTTGTAACTTTATCACATATATTAACCTTTGAATCATTATTGGTTTTGTGGACACCCTTATTTTACATTGACTATGAGCTCCTTGATGGCAAGAGCTGTAACCTTCTAATATTTAGCACATTTGGTCTTTGCACAATATAGGTGCTCCAGAAATATTTTAAATGAAGGAAAAGAAGACTTAAAGTGTTTTTAAGCCTGGTGAGTGAGGCAGTGATGATGCTACTAATAAAGACAAGAAGCCAAGAACAGAGGCAAAGAATTAGATAGACAGCATGAACTGGAATGATGGACATGACCCACTGCATTTTCCTCAACTGACTACATGCCATAAATATTTAGACCAAGCAAAAATCAGAGCCCGGTGTGATTGACATAGCATTACCACATACAGAGAAGAACCAAGAGACTGTGCAAGGCTGGGACAAGTAGGATAAGCAACTAAAATCAGCAATACAGAATACATAGCAGTAGCTGAACTCAAAATCCAAAGGCCACAAAATACAATGGGGTTTTTGCCATGGAAGACAAGAAATAAGGCAGCATGCTTGAATACACCGATTCTGAGAGAATAATCTAGAGTCTAAAGCACAAAGTTTAATGATAACAGCAACTACATTTGCATAGTGCTTTCTACTTTTCAAAATGCTTTCACGGTCATTATCTTGTTTGGTCCATGTAGGATTTTAATTAGCAAAGTTATTTACATATTATACATATTTATCATATTTTCCCACCACCAAATAAAGCAATAAGATTTCCATAGACATTTAGCATTCATTTCTTATTAGCTTGATACTCTAAACATTTCCATTCTTTCACTTCATAAGCATAGTTCAGTCTCCTCTTGTATCTAACAGTTTGTTCTATAAGCCAATATTCTCTTGTTTATCTACAGTATTTCTGCTATCATGGCAAGGTTTTTGCTTTAATATTATTTTTTTATTGAAATATAATTAACATATAAGATTATATTAGTTTCAGGTATATAACATAATATGACATTTATATAAATTATAAAATGATCATCATAATAACTAGTTAACATTTATCACCACACATAGCTACATTTCTTTTCTTGTCATGAGAACTTTTAAGATCTACTCTCTTTGCAACTTTCAAATATGAATAAAGTATCATTAAGTATAGCCATCATGCTGTATAGCACATTTCCACAGCTTATAACTGGAAGTTTGTGCATTTTGACCACCTTTATCCATCTTACTCAACCTAAACACAGTGAATTTTTATTCAACATATGATGCTAAATCTTTACACTTTTTTCGCTTTTCTTTAATAGTACCCGATGAATTTTTCTGGCGATCTGATAGTGCCTTCCCTTACTTTCATCCATAATCTGACTATCCTAAAAAGATTTTCATTGAGAAACCTCTAAAGATGAAGAGCTAAGGTATGTCTTTCAACTTTTCATAATCTTCTCTTGAGCAAGTATGATGTCTCCTCAAAACTTTGCATTAATTTTAAACAGTTGTTCATTATGTACAGCAAGGCATTATAGTTTTGCCCTGGTTTTTCTAGTTGCTGTAACCAAGTAAAGATACTTAAAATATTTCTCTTGATTGAGTTCATCAGTTCTAATTTTACAAGCAGTCTTTCAATTTCTTTTCTTATAACACTTTCATTTCTCGCTTATCCTAAATCTGCAGTCTTTAGTGTCCATTCTACGACACTCCTCTTGGTTTCTGAACCTGTTTTTCCTTTTGTGCAGAGAGAAGGCTTCTCATCAATCATTCATGCTTTCTCTTTCGATGCTGTGAAGACAGTCTTTGCAACAAATTACTGATACATGCTACAACATGAATGAACCTTGAAAACTAATTGCTATGTGAAAGAAGCCAGATTAAAAAAAGCACATACAATATGCTTCCATTTATATAAAATATCCAGAATGAGCAATTTCATAGAGGCAAAAAGATTAGTCAATAATCTTGTAATAGCTATGTGTAGTATCACATGAGTACTACATATCAGGTGATCACTTTGCAAGTTATATAAATGTCTAATAACTATGCTGTACACTTGAAACTAATATAACTTATGCCAACTGTAATTGAAAAATTAAAAAATATATATATTTATAAAAACATAGGTTAGTAGTTGCCTGATGAGGGAATTGTTGCTAATAAATATGAGATTTTGCATGGACGGACCTTGAGATAATCATGCTAAGCGAAATAAGACAGACAGAAAAAGTTAGAAACCACAAGATATCACTTATATGTGGTATATTAATCTAAAAGCAACAAAAGAACAGGACAAACAGAAACATAGATATGGACAATAGACTAGTGGTTACCAGAAGTTAGGGGGGAAGAAGGAAGGGAGAGGTAGAGAGGGTAAAAGGGGTCAAATATGTAGTGACAGAAAGAAATCTAGCTATGGGTGATGAACACTAATGCAATATGTATGTATGTGTGTGTGTGTATATATGTGTGTGTATGTATGTGTGTGTGTGTGTATATACACACACACATACATACACACATACATATACACATATATGTGTGTGTATATATATAT